>NC_140487.1:21674453-22184453 GCF_964271855.1 Acomys minous | reverse complement strand
TGGTAATTTTGTATGGAATTTATATTCTATAATCATCTATTTCCAGTTACACAGTTCCTGGGTCAACTGATAGCTGAGAAACACTTCCATCTGTTGGCAATGTGAGAAGCAGAGACATAAATATTATTCAGGATGGGTAAACTCTGAAATAGTTCTTGAGAAAATGAGGGAAATAACCAAGCCGACCTGCGCATGTGTATGGGGCAGGCCACGCGCCATGCCAGTAGTGGGTATTTTCCATCTTCCAAGCAGCTGCTCCGTTGACTTCTCTTACCTTGAGACAGGCAGAGTGTGACAGCTTCTTCCCTTGAAAGCCTGCGGTGCAGTCACCAGGCCACAGTGAAGATACCTTGTTTTATTGCACTGTGCAGTGGTACATTCAAGGTACTGTGTGACCATAGCTGATGAATTCCTTCATCCTTCTACTTCAATAGTTTAGCAAATGATAAAAAAAATAAAAAATGTCATCAAAAATCATGATATTAACCTTTAAAATCATGTTATTATATCACTCGCTTTCTTGATCTCACTTTAATTTTCATGCGTATAATTCAATTTTATTTCTGGGATCACACTGTTTGTCTGTTCAATAGGGTTTCAAAGTATAGTGTATAAGGAATCTGCCATAGAGATTCTGCCACTGATGGAAGAAAACCTTTGAACACTGATATTCCTGATGCCAAATCAACACTTTGTACCATAATGCTTTACTAGTTTAGCTATCTCTCTATATTTCAGAAGAGGTTTTTAAAAACTAAATACTCGCCGGGCGTGGTGGCACACGCCTTTAATCCCAGCACTCGGGAGGCAGAGGCAGGCAGATCACTGTGAGTTCGAGGCCAGCCTGGTGAGTACAGGATGGCCAAGGCTACACAGAGAAACCCTGTCTCGAAAAACGACAACAACAACAACAACAACAACAACAAAAACAAAAACAAACCTAAATACTCAGAGAATTTTCCCGATCTATTAAGGAAAGGCATTATAAAGCAAAAACAAATTCATTTATTTATAGGGCATAAATGTACTTTATATAGAGAGTTCTGTTATAAAGGTCTATCACAAAAGAAATCTATTACAGAAGTATTGTAAAAAAAAAAAGAATAATTTTGGCAAACCCTAACCTACTGAGTTAGAACTCAGTATCACACAGCCTCATACAAACAGAATAGAAATAACTAAATTTAATAGGCACCAGTTAATGAAAAAAGAAAGCAAAAAAGCAAGTTTGTCTTTAGCACACACAATATTCCAAAGTTATCCAGATATGAGCAAGGCCACCTCCAAAAGAGTGTCTAAGAAGCATTCAGGAAGTGGTTTAACATATTGCTGAACTGTAAGGAGGCTCCTAATCCAGAATGATCAAATGGAAAATCTATTACTATTTCCGAAGGTACCACTTATATTTTTGTTTAGGTTTGTGTGTGTGTGTGTGTGTGTGTATGTGTGTGTGTGTGTGTGTGTGTGTGTGTGTGTGTGTGTAAAACACATAGGAAAAGAATGACATGTGGATAAAGGAACACAATTCAGCAGTAAGTTGAAGCTGTGTAGGGTAGACAGTTTCCTAAATGACTACATCGCCAGTTATGTAGAACATTGTCGTTACTTGGTTCAGGTGTTGATTGACAGAACAGCAGCTTATGAAAGATTAAAAGGAAGAGACAGCTAGTTACTGTTTTGTCACTCAGAAAGAAAAATAATCTTATACCTGCAGTATTGTTTAGTAACTGGTGATTGTGACATTTTTTTTTCAAAATAGTGTTTTCTCTAATAATATAAAAACATAAATTTCTCAAATCTAAAGAATATTTCATCTAAAGGATATTTCTATATATCACTATGTCACTATCTTTCTGGATTCTTTTCTATATAATGAGAATATTTTAGAACTAATTTTAATATGATAGCACATCTGTTGCACAGAACTTCAAATTACAATACCAGAAAGCATGACACGTCCATTCTGCGTACATTTGAAAAAAAAAGTGATAATATTTAATCAAAAGCATTTTTCACATGTAGAGCATATAAAAAGGCTTTAAGTATAGTTTTGAGTGAATATCTTAGTTTTTAATTACTTTTATTTTATGTGTATGAGGGTTTTGTTTACATGCATGTAAGTTCATTACATGCATGCAAGTGTCTGAGCACTCAAGAAGAGACTGTCAGATCCGTAGGGACCTGGATTAAAGCCGGTTGTGAAGTACCATATGGGTGTTGGCAACGAAGCCCGGGTCCTCCACAAGAGCATCAAATGCTCGTAATAGCTGAGCCATCTCTCCAGTCCCAATCACTTATCAAGAAGTAAATTAAAAACAACAGATGTTCTATTACAAACTCTTTTAACTTGGTATATCATTTAAACTTTTATTTCACTTTATGTTTATGGCTGTTTTGTCTGCATATTTGTGTATGTGTGTGTGTGTGTGTGTGTGTATGTGTGTGTGTCTGTATGTCTGTGTATGTGTGTGGTGTGTGTGCATGTGTGTGTGTGTGTGTGTGTGTCTGTATGTCTGTGTATGTGTGTGTGTGTGTGTGTGTGGTGTGTGTGTGTCTGTGTGTTTTTGTGTACCACAGACATATCTGGTGCTCACTGAGGCCAAAAGAAGATGTTGGATCCCCAGGGAGTAGAGTTAAAGATGGTTTTGAGACTCAGTGTAGTTGCTGGAATCAAACCTGGGTCCTCTGGGAAAGCAACAGTTGCTTATAACCACTGAGTCATGTCTCCAGGCTTTGATTTTTTTTTTTAAATTAGGAGTTGAGTACCTATTAGGATTTAAATTACAGTGTAATTGCAGGAAATAGAGTACACAAAACATAGTTACATAACCTAGTGTTTGAATACATAAATTAATGGACTAGTTTATCTGGATGTTTTACTATTCTTTATAATTAATGATGCTAATCAGTAACAATGTGTTTACAGAAGGACCAGTGAAAATCATTAAACAGTGCAGATATTTACCAAACAGAAAAGATGATGCAGCTTAATTTTTTTTCAAATTTGTCTTTATGAGGTGTCATTTCGGTCACTGAAGCATCCTCACTGAAAAGGCAGTTTTTGGGAGAGACTAGCTTTTGCTTCTTCCATCCCATTTCCCACAGTGCAAAAGTCACTCCTTCAACTTCTTCTGTGAGAGGGTAATGTTTTGCTCCTGGAGCCTGACAGCTCTGGTCATAAGGCACCAACGCACTGACTACATCCTAAGTCTCTGATCAAAGAAAGCTTCGTGGCAAGGAAGGGAATGCACAGTTCACTTCCTTCAGGTGTCAGCCCCCAGGGAAGTCTTCCATCACTAGGCATCTACAACTTCTCAAAGTCTGTCTTGGTTCACTTCAAAAGCACATGCTGTAATAATAACTACTCCCAATAATATTTATAGGGTCAAACCAAGTGCATGCGACACATGCACAGACACATGGAGACAGAGAGGGAGGGAGTGAGGGAGGGAGGAGGGAGGGAGAGGGACGGAGGGAGGGAAGGAGGGAGTGAGGGAGGTAAGGAGGGAAGGAGGAAGAGAAGATTGTGTGATAAGGGATGTATTCTTGCCATGGCCATCCTGTCCATATAGATTCTAGAAAATCAGCCATCAAACTTTTGCATGGCAAGATCGTCAACCTGCTAAGTCACTGGCCAGTTCCCAGACAAAGATCCTAAATGCCAATCATTACCACTTGTGTATTCACAGTTGACAGATTGGTCCAGAGATGGGGATCTTTGGAAGGAAAAATGAGTGATTCTGTATCATCCTCCTGTAACCTTTGCCATTATACTGTGAGTGGTCAACTTTGACCTCTGGAGCTCCCCAGCTCAGCTTCATTGTCACAGCACTGAGCCATCCACTTGTCAAGACAGGATCTCACGCACTATCTGAAGATGTGAAGATCAATTTTCATCTTTGAGACAACCTGTTCTGATTACACGTGAAACACTTTGTAGATCAAATGCTGAGCAGCTGTTGGACATTTCAAAAGAGGACATTTGACTATTTCATAGCATTCCTTTTAACAGTTTGTCCTGCGGACAAAACCGAGCAAGTACATTTTCTTGGCTACCACAAAGTGATTTGCTTCCAAATATAAGAGACACGTTTCTATTGCATGACACTCCTCCACCAAGTTATTGCTTGAAAACTCTTCAGGAATAAATTGTTCATAGAGTTAAAATATACAAAGTAACCTACTTGACTGGATGAACTGCTCTCCCTGTTTAAGCAGATCAACATCACAGACTGAATTTTCTTCCTGGTTAACATCCATTTACTTGAAAATGAGGAAAATGTAAAACTGATAGAAAAAGAGGTCAGAAATTTAGAAATAGAATGCTTGTCAAATAATCAAGCAATTCCTTTATACTAGGCTATAAAGAAAACAGTCCTTAGCCACGAGTATAAACCTACTAAATTAGGGGGCATCTCAAAATGATGTACACGTGTTGGTTTAAGAGGCCATTACTTTCTTTGCATTTTTTTTGTTTTGATCTTGGAACACAGCATGCGGAGAGAGAGAGGAAATGAAATCTTGGTAAAACCGTCTCTCTGCTGCGTGTTCTTTAGCCTTTGTCTTTGCATTTCCCCAGTCGAGCTGCTCAGGGTGGCACTCACTCTACCCTGCCTAGCTTCTTAACAGGCAGCAGCTCTGTAGAGTTAGGCACCTTTAGTTTTAAACTTTTTTTCTATTCTGTGTGTGTGTGTACACGCATGTGCGCATGAGTGTGTGTGTTTGTGTGTGCTTACACGTGTGTAGACCATCCACAGAGGCCAGAAAGAAAGTATTGGCTCTCTTGGAGCTGGAGTTGCAGGCTTTTGTGAGGCCATTCCACCACAGGTGCTGGGTCTGAACCCTCCCTGTTATTGCCAGGAAGTTCTGTGCTCTTAACTGCTGAGCCATCTCTTCAGTCTCAGGTAAGCAATTTTATTTGTAGGTTTTCACTAATGTTAGTGCAGGCTTCCTGAAAACATCGCGGCTCCTTAGAAATTCTGCTCTTCCTTTTCTTTGCATTTGTTCTGGTCTAGTTGAAAAAAGTTATTTCTAAACAAATGGGAATGGGCTCCGTGAAACAAGAAACACTACATATAAAATGTGCTTGGAAGGTTACCAAGAAGAGACTTGATACCCTATGAGCATATACAGGGGGAGGAGGTCCCCCTCAGACACAGTCATAGGGGAGGGGAGTAGGGAGAAAGCGGGAGGGAGGGAGGAATGGGAGGATACAAGGGATGGACTAACAAATGAGATGTAATATGAATAAATTAATAAAATGTATTAAAAATGTGCTTGGAGACTTACTGCCCATAGAGAATCATACTGATGAGGAAAATGAGGTGAAAAGGTTTCCATGTGCCATCCAAGATCATACAGTGCTCAACTGGCATTAAATCCATTTTCTAATCCACCTAGTTATGTCTGTGATAAGCTGCCTGTATTATTATTGTTATTGTTGTTGTTATTATTATTGTTATTGTTGTTGTTGTTGTTATTGTTGTTGTGCCATAGAAAACACTGATTAAGCTACCCAGCAAATGTTAGCAGCAGTGCGGTGAAGATTTCCACTTGCCGTTCTGTAGGGCAGCGCGTCTCAACCTTCTTAAATTTTAGACTCTTTAATACAGTTTTTCATGTTGTGGTGACCCTCAACCATAAAATTAATTTTGTTGCCACTCCACATCTATAATTTTGCTACTGTTGTGAATTGTAATGTGAGTATGTGATATGCTGGATATCTGATGTGCAGCTCTGTGGAAGGGTCCTTAGGTTCCCCAGAGGGGCCATGATCCACAGGCTGAGAACCACTGCTGAAAAGATTTAGTTTGTGTTTGGGTTAACAACACTGACACACACCTGGAGATTATCAAAGAATATTCTATATGTGGGAAGGTATGTGTTTACTCTTGTCTATATGTATAGGAGAAATAAAATTAAAAGAATATTCTAGATGGCTGTGGCTGACATGAAAATTTCATTTTTGAGTTTTAAATACTCAGTGTTGTTCAGGATGTTTGTATGATGGGTTTCAGGGCTCAGCCTCTTTTCTTCACATGACACTCTGAGATAAACCTGCTTAGGCCTTGATGTCAGTATATTCCAGTTTTATCAAAAGATAACACAATGATGCACTACCTTAGAAAAATATTTTTAATGATAAACAATCATTCTTTAAAAAAAAGACGAGTAACAGTGACTTATTTGTTAACAAATACATACGAAAAAATATTGCCTTAGTATGCAATCCTTCAAAACTTTGTCTACTCCCTTTGAAAGTACTACTCAAGGGAAGTTTCCTCTTAGATAATGCAATGGGCTTATGAATTGATAATTTATTCAAAACATACCAATTAAAGTTCTTAATGGATACAATGGAAAATAAAAATATGCCTAAAATTTTCAAATAAAGAAGACACACAGAGCATAGCAGAGGAAAGCGCATGTCATTCGTGCACTTGTCAGTTTCATGTTATCAACAAGAACAGAGTTAATGAGACTCCCACAGTGCAGCAGAGGGCTGTCACCACAGCCTGAATGAGCCAGACAGGAAATCAAAGGCTTTTTACTAATTGTTTTCTTGTTTCTGAGAAGTTTCTCCAAATGTTTTATTATAACATACTACACCGGGGGTGACTGGCTGGTTGTTTGACCAGAGGAAAAATACTTTGTGAGTCAATTGTGGTTTGTATAAGAAAAGATAGGTTTATGGGGTCTTTTAAGTAAGTGCTTCCATATACAGGGGGAGGAGGTCCCCCTCAGACACAGACTTAGGGGAGGGGAAAGGAATAGGGGGGAAGTGGGAGGAAGGGAGGAATGGGAGGATACATGGGATGGGCTAACAACTGAGATGTAATATGAATAAATTAATTTAAAAAAAAGAAAGAAAAAGAAGGGAAGGAAGGAAGAGAAAAAAGAAAAAGGAAAGGAAGGAAGAAAGGAAGAGAAAGAAAGAAAAGTTGTGACAACAAAACCCAGAATGTAAAGCAATCTATGCATCATTTCCCAAGCATTGTGAATAAGAAATTAAGAGGCGGCAGGTCCCTCTATTGGAGTTAGCATCCGGGGTACAGTTAGGACATAGGATGGCAGAACTTGGAGCCACTGGGATGCTTGATCTCAGCATAGATGTGATAAGGTCTGGAAGGAAGAAAAGACACACACTGGATTTTTATGCTGCTTCTCCCTCTGGTTCCTTGACACTCTCCTCACTGAGGACAAGCCTACTCGGAAGTCAAAAGTCAATGGTAACAGCTAGATATTATATGAGGAAAATAAAAAAGAGAAAGGATGGTGATGTACCACGAGCATGCACTGATACATAAAATAAGGGCATCTTGAAAAAACAAGGAAGACAATATTTGTCATCTATGCAAAAGAATCATAGGACAAGTAGCAGTTCAAATTACAATAAGTAACAGGTTAATTGACTTTACGGAAAGGTATGTACCACTATATGCAAGCCTCTGGGTTCAGTTTCCTGCATGGCAAATATAAAGCAAACAAACAATGAACAAATGAACAGACAAACAATTAAATGGCCATCAAACTTGGTGACTTGTGTTTGATCCCTGGGACACGTGTGGTGGAAGCAGAGACGCAGTCTCCACTGGCTGTCTTCTGACTGCCTTAGTGTGTTTCCTCTTCCCAGACCGGCCCCCCAAATAAATTAAATTAAATTAAAAAATAGAATTACCCAAATGTCATAACCCTAATTTAGTTATACCTCTGATAAACACTAAATATTTATACACGTAATGATTACATTCTTATATTCACATTACTATGAGATTTTTTCATTAGTGTGATTGTGCCAATTAAGTGACAATGTATTCTTAAGTCAATAAAATTCCTATTATTTTGGTCATAAATATTATGACAATTTTCTTTTTACTCAGGTGCAGATCTAGTTCCAGAGAATTACACCTAATGAACTTTATTTTCACTCTATCACCGACAATGTCTCTGAGACTAAGTTTTTTAGTAGTAAAGGAAACAGCAGCTTTAGAATGTTACACATCTAGTGGTGCTGACCAAGAGAAAGAGTCAGCACATTAGAAAGGTTGAGCAGCCATCGTAGTTAGAAACTCTTGGCTATTCTGGAAGTAGCTTCTGGGATTTCGCTTAGTCAAAGAGAAGTAGGGATAATGTATAATGTGGTAGCTGCGATAAAACAGCATGGGGGAGGGGAAATTTGAAATCACTCAACACTGTTTTACTGTTAAATTTTTCATTAATGTATTTTGAAACTTTGACATGATTAATGTGCATGTATGTTTGGGGATTTGTTTCCTTCGTGGATTACTTATGTTGTCTGAAAACAAACCTTCCAGGAGCATCCACAGGAGCCTTCTTATGCTTAGTTTTTGTGAGAATGTTTCCAGGCTTCTGTTTTCAATCCATCTGTGTTTTTATCACTAAATTTTGTTTCTTACAAACAGCCTATTCTTAGATCTTATTTCCTAAGTTGGTATAGTAAATCTTTATTAGAGTGGTTAATCCATTTACATTTAATGTAGTCATTAATGTAATGTAATTTAATGTAACCATTCAATGTAATCATTAATGTGGTATATTTGTTATTTCAGTTTGGAATTAATTGTATCAAATGTACCTTTTCTCTGTTTCTCCTTTTCTCATTCCTTTGGAAAGTATCTCTATTTTGCATCCCACTTTGTCTTCAGATTTATGCTTTAGATAGTCATTATATTGTTTGTAGTATCTAGTACTCACTCTAGTAATCACTGAATTAGAAATCACAAATTATATAGATTTTTAAGTAATAAAAGAATACCTCACTACCTACTTTTAAAACTTAAAATAGTATAATTCCACTTATTTTTTATTTTATTTATTGCATATGAGTGCTTTATCTGCAGAAGAGGGTATCAGATTATATTATAGATGGTTGTGAGCCACCATGTGGTTGCTGGGAATTGAACTCAGGACCTCTGGAAGAGCAGGCGGTGCTCTTAACCACTGAGCCATCTCTCCAGCCCCTAATTCCACTTATTATCTTATCATTTATTTTTTGATTATTGTAATTTATTTTATATGCTTCCATCTTTTAAACTATCTTTATTTTTACAGCTACTTGTTTGTGTGTATATGGTGTGTGTGTGTGTGTGTGTGTGTGTGTGTGTGTGTGTGTGTGTGTGTGTGTGTGTTGGATGGGGCATGTGCCTGCCAATCTGCATGTGTGCAAGTTAAAAAAATCCAAGTTGACAATTTTGTCTCTTTCCTTCTACCATGTGTGTCTCAAGGACTGAACTGAGGTCACTAGATGGCCACAGTTTTTTTTGAGAGACAGGGTTTCTCTGTGTAGCCTTGGCTGTCCTGGATCTTCCTTTGTAGATCAGGCTGGCCTTGAACTCACAGAGATCCACTTGCCTCTGCCTCCCAAGTCCTGGGATTAAACGCATGTGCCACTACCAGCCAGTGTGACAAGCCTCTTGATAGGTTATTCAATCCCAAATGGTCAGTCCTAAGCACATATACATATGAGTTATACCAAATAGACTCAGTAGGATACAAGCTTAGCGTGCTTGTGTGCGCTCATGCGTGTTTGTGTGTGTGTGGAAGGGGATGGATTTTCTGAAAACAAATTTCCTTAGCTGTGGTTATCTTATCATGCTTCAAGAGCATTTTCCATTAAAGATAGATACTAGGTATGACAATTGCATCCTGTTTTCTCTTTGTACTTTAAATGCCTTAATTGAACTTTTATCATTATTTCTTATAAACTGCAAGCCATACCATCTATCAATGTCCTCCTGTAAGTACTAGGTCTTTTATTCTCTGGCTACATTTTAAGAATTTTGGGAGTTTGATTATGCTGAGTGCAGGCATATTGTCTTTGTGTTTATCCCAATTCCTGTGCTGAGCATCTCGGGCTAAGGTGCTGAGGTCTATTATGAGTTCGACGGTTCCATCTCTTATCTCATCAAAAACTACATTCTCTTCACACTTTTCCATTTTTAAGCCTCTTTATGAGACACACGTTCTATTCACTTTTTTATTAAACACTTTGTGTTTTAGGTTGGAGTCTTTTTATTCAACATATCTTACAGCTTTTTAATTTTTCTCCTTTTATTATTATAATTTTTCTCCTATATGCATTTTGATTTTTGGACAAAGCACCCTTTAATATGACTGCTTCTGGTTCTTCACTAAAGCTTTTGTTTCATTATAAACTTATTCTTCTTTTTAAAAATTAATTAATTCATATTACATCTCAATTGTTATCCCATCCCTTGTATCCTCCCATTCCTCCCTCCCTCCTGCTTTCACCTTATTCCCCTTCCCTATAACTGTGACTGAGGGGGACCATAAACTTATTCTTCTTTATACAGATTTTATCAACCTTTTCTTCTAGGACTCCCTGTATTTGCCAATCATTTTAAGCCCTTGTCAACAATATCATGATCTTGAAAATAATAACTATATATTTGTAACTATTTCTTCTTTTCCTTAATGTTTTCACATTTCCAACATTTCTCCATTTCTCTTTCCTTTCTTCTTTTTTTTCTTCTTTCTTTCTTTGTTTTTGTTTTTGTTTTTTTTTGTTTTCAAGACATGGTTTCTCTGTGTAGCCTTGGCTGTCCTGAACTCACTTTGTAGATCAAGTTGGCTTCGAACTCACAGAGATCTTCCTGCCTCTACCTCCCATAGTGCCTAGGATTACAGGCATGTGCCACCGAGCCCAGCTTCCAAAACTTTTCAAAACGTAGACATTTTGTGTAAAACCATTAGCAAAGGCAGACACAAACATCACTTACCCCATAAAGAGTCTGCTATATCTTGGAAGCTGGTAGAGATGAAAATCAACTGCTCAGTAAAGGAGATGGGTTTGAAGTTCATGGGCCTTGATTTATTTCAACATGGATGCTAAATATTTTCAGTTGAGATAATGAAATTACCTTTGATATAACCTGAAATAGGAACATCAAGAACCTTCTGGAAGACTCCTGGTTTGTAATCAGTCTGTGTAAATATGGAACGAGTTTTGTGGCTTATATTTTAACTGCTAGGATTTGGAAAACTGTGACATTTTTCAGATGTTTTAATTTTTAATTCTCCCATCAATTCTTGCCTCCCCCTGTGTGTGTGTGTGTGTGTGTGTGTGTGTGCGCGCGCGCGCGCGCGTGTGCTCAGAGCTGCATATGCTCTGTGTGTGCTCTGGGTATGTTGTGTGTGTGTGTGTGTGTGTGTACACACATTCTGTGTGCTGTGTGTGTGCGCTCGTGGGTGTGCATATTCTGTGTATTGTGTGTGGTATGAGTGTGGTATGTATGTGTGGTCTGGGTGTATGTGTGTGTCTGTGTGTGTCTGTGTTCGGTGTGAGTGTGATGTGTGGGTGCTCTGTGTTCTATGTGTGTCTGAAGTATATGTATGCCAGCAGGCACACACTCACATGTGTTGGTGTCCAGGCACAGGCTCCTTAGGTCTCATCACGACATTAAGAGAATAGCCTTTTTCCTTTCTGTAGAGGCCAAGAGAATCCTGAAAGAGCATAGAGCATCCTTCACACTGGTGTGGTGAAGTAGGAAAGTATTTCTTTAAAAGATACAAAAGTATTTACTATTAAAGTAAAGAGAAGCCACTTTGAGAGAGAATATGTACAAATCAAATAGTAGAAAATTTATTTGATTTGGGGGTATATTATGACAAATATTAAAATTGGGATATATGTGATAGAAGTAGGCCGTGAGCATATGTTTAACCCATATTCTAGGATACATGAATTAATAATACAATAATACAGCATGTTTAAAAGTAAAAAACTATCAATTGTGTGACATTGAATATTGATCTTGATACATTATAGCTTTGTGACAAGTTAAATCTGAGCATCTATGCAATCTCTTCTTGTGGTATACAATAAATGTCTCATGTCATTGACTTTGTTCTTATTATGGATTTGCTTTGACTAATGACATTTATTAATAAGTACAAGTGGCACAAAATATAATGTAAAATGTTCTTTTGCTGTATAGTTGGTTCCTGAGTGCCTCTATGTAGTCCCAGATATGTGAGCTGTTGGGTAAGATGTGAGTATAAGGACCATTTACTTAACATGTGTGTGACGGTTTGGACTTTGTTGCTAATTCCTGAACTTGTATATGAAGCACATGATATTCATAATAGTAATAATTTATTTATTTTTTCCATTTTAAATTATTGTTTCTTTTCTAAGATTTAAATTATTACACAATTAGAAAAACTACACACAGCAGGAAAAACCATGAAACAATCAGAAATCATATAACTGTTGCATTCACAGTGATTTGGCTATCTGTATTTGGCAAAGTTGAAGTAAACATCTTTCCTATCTTGTGGGATGTAAAATTCTGAATGTAAATCAGTATCTATCATATCTCATCTCTATTAACTTAAAGCATCTATCTAGATTTAAAAGCATCTTAAACCCTAACCAACTAAACTTAATTGAAAGATTAAACTAGCTGGTCTTCAACCCCACCAGAGACTTGAGAAGGAATAAAGCTTAATTACTTGAGTGAACCGAAAGTGCAGGTTAGCAGCTTCCAAAATAAAAAAATGACAACAACAGTTTGCTGCCTGAACAGTCACCCAAAACTCTCCATAACAGTGGAGCATCATCTTCAGTCTTCAGGCCCAGTATATCTGACAGACATAATTGTGAGGCAGGAACAATTGAGGACTTCCTTATCCTGTCTTGGCAGAGTTTGGCTGTCGACTCTGCCTGTATCCAAGCTTGACCATTTTTAGGCACGATTCTGTCTGTGGCAGAAATGAGGACATTTTGTCCAGTGGCTTGTTTGCCACATTTGAAGCCATCTCCATAAGGAGGGTCTTTTATGCTAATCATCTTCTTTGAGGCAGGCTGGGTGTTGCCAAGGAGTTAACTTGTCTTGTTGTTAAAGAATCTTTAAAATAATAAAAACATCTTTAGATGTAATATTCTGTAGGTCTCTGAAATTATGTTTTCAGAACAGAAGAAGCTGACACTGACGCTAGGTCAGACCTGACAGGATTCATTCCTTTCAACATGTTGGAGGCTGATATCCTGTATCTTTCATGTTCCAGCCCCAAGCACCTCAGTTGCTGTTACCCATCAGAACAGAACAGCTTCCAGGACAGCATTGTAGAACACTTCTGATCCCAGTTGGTCCAGGGTCCAGCATTTCATACTGTTCCACACAGGACTTCTATTAAGCCTGGAATTTATCAACATTTAGAAACTGGAATACAAAGCTATCCCTGGCTTGCTTAACCATTTTTCCCAATTTTACTTTGGTCCCTTCAAAGTATTATTTGCCCTAAATCAGTCTAAGGGAAGCTTAAGAGAATGGCGTCTTAGTTCCTCTAAGGGGAGTTGGGTAGGTTTCTGTTTGCTCTCTTGGGCTACAGATGCTTATTTTCGTCAAGAGTTCATTGTAAGTTATTATTGGTCTTATACAGAGAGAAAACTAGGTTAGACTCAGAGATGTCCCTTTTTTCCTTTATCTTTCTTTCTTTCATAGATAACTATGTATATGTATATATATATATATATATACTCTAATATGAGATATTGTACCCATCCAATGCAATTATAATACAAGGTTTATTTCCAACCTTGAAAGTGGTGCTGTAGGCTATTTAGGATATTTAAGTAATACAAGCTAATTGTTAGTTGAACAAATCATGGTCATGTCAAATACTGGTCTATTTTTATCAGAAGATTATATACTCTAGGTCTAACAGATAGATATGATTCTGTATATATATATATATATATATATATATATATATATATATATATATATATATATATGGTAAAATAGTTAATACTTTATTTTTTCTTTTATTGAAAATAGACTTTTTTCATGCAATATATTCTGGTTCCAGTTTCCTCTCCCTCTGCTATTCATAGTTCTTTCTCTCTTTACACACACACACACACACACACACACACACACACACACACACAAAGAAACAAACAAAAATTATTCTGATCCAATATTAAGAGATCACAAACTCCAAAGATGCCACTGAGTTGGCTTTGTGTTGGCATCTACTACTGGGCACGGCGCCTACCTGTAGACTCAATTTTCTTAACCAAATTTCTTAACCAATTTTCTTAACAACTTATTGACCGAGCCTACGTCAATTATAACCAGATTAACCAACACAGTATGAGGACTAATTGACACAAAAACAAAACCTTAAGGATATCAGTTCCAAGGAACGATTCTCTGGTCGGGAGCCGCAGGATTTCTTCCACTAGACCCTGGGGGGGTAACCAGACCCCAGAGCCTCAGCAGGAGCCAGAGCTCTGAAGCCTTCCCTCAAGCAGATTTTCTCTAGGAGCATCTTGAAGGGCAGCGATGAACAGCCAAATCTATCCCAAGTATTCAACTTGTGCTGCCGCCAGTTCTGGGCTCATTTATATAGCTCCTCCCAGAGTCTGTTCACAGGATCTTTTTCATCTGGTAGCAGTTAAGCTCCTGCACGAGGTGGTTGCCCTGCTAGTGAATTAACATCACCTATTCTCTTACTAGACCGTTCGATCCTACACTTGGGATCCTAAAGAACAGGTTTCTCTCCTTCATCTCCCCCTTTCTATTTAATAAAATAAGCTATATACAACAAACTAAGATTTACCCATTAAGTCAACATTTATAAGGACCATTTGGAGTTAACAATTTTTAAGAGATTATTCCACTGTCCTATACTACTGATTCTTTTAACTAAACCTATAGTAAAACTGTGGCTATATAGTCTTCAACCCCATCAGAAACCACAGAAGGAAAAACTATCTAATATGAAGGAAGCGCAGGCAAGCGACTTCCAGAAGTATTGACAGGACTGAGGGCTGACTGTCTGGACAGTGACAAGTTCCTCTCCATTGTTGGGGCATCCAGTCTTCAGCCAGCCGGCCCAAGGCATCTGACAGACTGTTTCTGGACTGTCACAAGTTTCTCTCCATCGTAGGTGCATCCCATCTTCAGCCAGCCAGTTCAAAGCATCTCAGAAACTGCTCTGAAGCAGGAATCCTGAAGGACTAGCCCACCTGGTCTCTGCAAGGCTGGGCAGTCAATTTCTCCATTTCAGGCTTAATCATATCAGACGATCATTCCCTCATCAGCGGTAGAGATAAACAAAGTTCCTCAGTCCAGTGGATATCTGCCACTTTCGTTTCTTGATGCCCATATAATTAGACTTGAGGCACTGCCAGGAATGAATGTCTCTGTCATAAAAGCCCTTTATTATTAAATGCCTTTTTCTGTAGGTCTCATCTACCTATTCCTTGGAAAACACATGCAAATATCTAAATAAAGCTTATTCTATAATTAAGCAATCTAGTATCTAGTAAGATTTATAAGTGACCAACTACCAATTTCTATTTCTAATCATCCTGAACAAATTATAACAGCTATTTTTCACCTTTTCAAATAAGTTGAACATGTATAATACATCAAATAATTGTCAAACAAAATGATCTTACGTTTATACCAACACCCACCCTTAGCAGTGGTTGGTTTCCCTAGTGAGACTCCCTTGAAGAACACTAATCTTCCTTTGTTAGTGGCTGTCAATTGGATGTAACTTCTGGTTTAGGGATGAGTTGTATGTTCATTTATCCTTTTATCTTTAGGGACCCATCTAGGGAAGGTTCTATGCATGCTGCCACAGTTTACGTGTGTGCCAGCCCTGTATGTATAGAAAGCCTCGATTCCTTGGTGTCCTTTATCCACTATGGCTCTTATACTTTTTCCTCCTCTTCTTCTACAGAGTTGCCTAAGCCTAAGCCATGAGGGGAAGGATTTGATGAAAACATTCTTTTGGGGTTGAGTGTTACAATCCCCTCAACCATGCCTCAACCATGCTCACCACCATAACGAAAATGGACTAAACTTCTAAAATTGCAGCAAGCCTTGCTAGAGTCACGGTGCCTCTTCTCAGCAAAAGAACAACAACTAAAACGATTATATTTACTGTATCTAGTTTTCTAATGAGGTCTTTGACCCATTTAGTGTTAAGTTTGTACAGAGCAATGACTATGGAACTATGGATCTATTTAGATATCTTTTACAGGTAGCCATCTAATAGACTAGCACCTTATATTGAAAATACTCTTTTTTCTAGTGTGTATTTCTGATATATATATATATATATATATATATATATATATGTGTGTGTGTGTGTGTGTGTGTGTGTGTGTGTGTGTGTGTGTGTGTGTGCCAATACCATGCTATTTTATTACTTTGGGACTTCAGTACAATTTGAAGTTGGAGATGGTGAAATCTCCAGCAGTTATTTTGTTATTAAGGATTGTTTTATGTACCTAAGAAAAGAATATCCTAAGTTAGGTAACTCAGACCCAGAAAGACATGCATGGTATAATTACTTATAAGTGGATATTAACCTAACAAAGGATAACAATACACAGACCTAAAGAAGCTAAATAACAAGGAGGACCACAGGCATAATGATTAATTCTCATTCACAAAGGCAAATAGAATAGACACTGGAAGCAGTTAAAGAGAAGGAACAGGACAGGACTACAAAGGTTCTCTGAAAGATTCCATCCAGTAGGGAACACAAGCATATTCTGAGAGGCATAACCAAACTTCAGGTTAGAGTACAAGGAGTCTTATGAAAGAGTTGGGGGGATAGAAAGACCTGGAGTGGACAGGAACTGGACAAAGAAACCAACAGAGCTGCAGAGACTTTTGCACCAACCAAGGACCATGCATGGTGAGGACCTAGATTCCCTGTTCAGATGTAGTAGATAGGCAGCACAGTCTTCTTAAAGGACACATAATATGGAGAGTAGGGACTACTTCTGACATGGACTCTGGTGTCTACTCATTCATCACTTCCCCGGTTGGGGTGGCCTTGCCAGGCCACAGAGGAAGAGGATGTAGGCAGTCTAGATGAGACTTGATAGGCTGGGGTCAGATGATTGAGGAGGAGGACTCCCCGTTTCTGAGGACTATGGGGGGGTTGAGGGGAGAGTGGATGAGAGAGGGAGGGTGTGGCCAGGAGGAGACAAGGGAGGAGGATACAATCGGGATGCAAAGTGAATAAATAAAAATAATTAATAAAAAGGGTTGTTTTAAGCATCCTGTGTGTGTGTGTGTGTGTGTGTGTGTGTGTGTGTGTGTGTGTGTGTGTGTGTTTCCATAATAAGCTGAAAATTCCCATTTAGGATCTGGGAAGAATTGTGTAGGGAGATTTGATGGAGAGTGCATTACATCTGTGGATTGCTTTTGGTACGATGGCCATATTTACTGTATCAATCCAGTGATCCATGAGCATGGGAGATTTTTCAATCTTCTTCCGTTTCTTTCTTCAATGTCTTAAAGTTTTTATCAAATCATTCAATTTCTTTCTTAGAGTTACTGTAGGATATTTTATATTTTTGAGGCAACAATATTAATAATTTAATTTTGATTAAACCTGCCTTATCAGTGAATAGAAAACTCTGAGAACTTCCTCTGTCTCTGTTTCTTTCTCACACAGTCTTGTGGCCTTCAATTGTGTACTCAACATTGGGTCATGATCTATTTTGATTAACTATTCTGAAATAATGGTTATTTTCTTGGGAAGTAAACAAATCCATCAACACCTTTTCTGCATCTTGCATTTGAATGACAACCAAGCTCTCCCACTAGACAAGCCGGCTAGAAAATGAGATTTTCTCTGAAGCTTTTAGAGTCTGCATCATGGTGGCCTCTGCAAGATTCTCTGCAATGGGTATAATATGAGTCCGGTGTCTTCTTCTTGCCATTGTAGATTGTATTATAATCTCTGCTTCTCCCACAAATGTCCCCAACAAAGATTTCTAGCCAGTCTCTACAAAGTGAAATTGATTTACCCAATATTTATTGAACCTCTACTGTGTTCTAGGAATTGAAGTACTGTAACCACCTACTCCACTGCATCCCACTGGGAAATATAAAGTCTAATGTGATAGCTTTAAATACCTCAATTGACTAGAGATGCGAAGCCACATAACTCCCTCTCTAATTTCTCTGTGAGGCAAAGCTTTTGATGTATTAGTCTTCTCAGACTGCTATAACAAAATGCCCCAGACTGCGGTCAGTTAAACAATGGACATTTATTTTTTCATCAACTTGGAGACTTTAAATCTACAACCAAGTTTCCAGAAGGTTGGTATTTGGTAAGGGTTGTGGATGACTGCTTTCTTTCTGTGTGTTCTGTGGCCTTTGTTCTCTGTGTAAAGCTTTTCCTCTTAATAACACACATCCTTAAATCTGGTGAGATGGTGAACCATGTAAAAGTGTTTACCAGGAAAGACTGCCACCGATCTTTGACTCCCAGAATCCATATAAAGGTGAAAAGAAAGTTTTGACTGCACAGAATTACAGAATCGCCTTCTGATCTTTATGCATACCCACAAGTATTACATCACACCCCCACTAATACTAATACAAAGTTTACAAATCCAAAGCCACCAATCCTATCAAGTGGAGTGGTGCATGCCTCTAATCTCAGTACTCAAGGTGAGAAGGCAGAAATATCTTTAAATATTTCAGGTAGGCCTCATGTACACAACAAGCTCCAGGCCAGGCAGGACTACACGGTGAACCCTTCTCTAAAAAACAAACAACAAAACAAAACAAAATGCAAACAGCAAACTAAATCAAACCAAAACAAAAACAAAAATCAATAAATTAATCCTATCAGATTAGGGCTCCAAGTTTATGATCTCGTTTAACTTTAATTACCTCCTTACATCCCATTCGTACTTGGAGTTAAGGCCTCAACTTGGACATTTTGGGTCTGGGGCCAAGATAAAAATACAGTCCATCAAACTTTCTGACTTTCTATTTCCTCACTTTTCTTCTTCACTGAGAGATCACATAGCTGATAGTTTCTAAATTAACCTTAATGATACCAGCAGGTCACATAGGCCAGCCTCCTCATGGCTGTGGCCTTAAAGCTCATCATTGTTATCAGCTTATACTGTTTCAGTGTCAACTTATTCTTAGGCCTCAGTCTGTCCTATCACATGGATGATTAGTGAAACCCTATAAAGAAGACCACAGCTTCATTTCTTCCTACCTCCCCATCTGCCCTTTGTGGGACTTCTACCTACCTTTCTACCGGCTGTTTCACATCTGTAGACTGATGCTGTTTATCCCTTACTGTAGGACAAATGACCTGTCACTTTTAAAATTGCTGCCTAAAGTGTTTATACTATAGATAGCTCACCACTAGCCTTTGTGGGATGACCCATAACCTCGTTGGGCTTTGCTGCAATCTCTTGGTCTGTATTGTTATATATTTGTTAGCACTAAAAATAAGGACTTTCTCAAGAATTTAAGCAAGCTCATGAAATCAGGTACATCTGTTATTTGTTGGTTATATCTCAAGTGTCTATGAGGAGCATGTAATTGGATAGGTTACTCATTTCAAGGAAGAAAAATAATGGCATGTAGGTGTTTGGGACACAGCAAATAAATCACAATGAAGAACTCCTACCAGAATTGGATATGTGTCCCAGTTGTGTCTACTAAGGTAGGTCCCATATTAAGAAGGTGAGTATTTTTAGAACTGAGTGTTCCCTAACTGGCCATTTGTGTCAATTATGGCTTATGTTCCCATCAAAAGAACAATCAAGACCTCCCAGGATCTGTTGCAGCTCAGTAAAATGAATTGCGCAATTGTCAGTGAAGATTGGAGATGCTTCATCAGAAAAATAACACAGGCACATTTTTAAAAATCCACAATAAACTTCTTTAAATAACTTTTCATAGAGAAAGATTCAGGAATAGCTCCTCTTAAAAAAAAAGTCCCATATTTCAGTCACAGTATTAACCAGCTCCATAACATTTTATATAATGTGAACCTACTGAATTTCACTGCAAATATCCCAATAGGTGCAGAGCAGATCTCGAAGCAGCTCAAGATTTCTGGGGATGCATTAAATTAGTGGCTTACTGCTCGGCCAGGCCAGATCCTATAGGCGCTGGTCACTCTGCTCTGGGACGGGGAGAAGATAACGGGATGTGTTGCCTTTCAGAGATGTGCCCTTCAGTTGTTATGTAATTCTACATCCTCTGTAAACCAAACATTTTCCATTCCTCTTCTGTATCTTAAAGACAGTGCAATGATCAAGGAAATGCCAAAGCCACTCTACATGACATGATAGTTCATGCCTGTCATTTATACTCTTTGCTTGAGAGTTTTATAGACAGAAAATAGAAAACATTTTTATTTATATACTGAACCATGTGAATGAAGCACCTGTGAATAAAATTAACCTGGTAGGAAAAGCTTATAAATAATATGATATCTCCAGAATGAAAATTTTAAAGTGTAGAATTTAAAGAAATTCACTTTTTATCTTTTGTGATCCCCCCCCCCACATCCTGTCATTTCTGCAGCAGTGTTTTATCACATACATGCCTGTGGTCATTTCTCTGATATTAAGTAATTTTATCTACTTAAAGACAAGGCCCGATTTGCATAAATAGCACTGAGCACAGAACCCAGCACTTAGATGACATAACCAAAGAAGTGAGTAGTGTCCACGTAAGTGTTTTTATTTCACATGCTGATTGGTTTTTTTTTATTCGTCTGTTTTCAGTGTTTTTCTTGTTGTTTTTGTTTGGCAACTTGACAATAGCTGGAGTCATATGGGAAGAGGAAACCTCAGCTGGAAAACTGCCCCTATCCTGTGGGCAATGCTGTCGAGACATTTGCTGAAACCACTGTGGGCAATGCCAACCCTAGGCCGGCCAAGCAACCTATAGAAAACAAGCCAGTGAGTAACCTTCTTCCTGGAACCTGCATCCGTCCTTGCTAAGGTTTCTGTTTTTGTTTCCCTCAGTGATGGATGAAGCCTTTCCTCTACAAGTTGAGTTAGTCATAGTATTTGCCAAAGCAACATTTACATTGCAAACTAGTACATTCCCTAAATACTTTTACTATAGTACAGTGAGTTTGGAAAAATAAACATAACATAATGTATCTATAAGTCCAATCTTTAATAGATATGTTTAACAAAATAAAATTGAATTTTCTATAGGTGATATGGCGTGAACTTTTTAGCTTAACAACTGAATGTTCCAAGACTTCTTTAAAAAGTAGCTACTGTTATCCTTGTCCAAGCCTGATGTTCCAGTCATTTGAAATTTGTATTCTGTGTATTCAGAAATAAAGTGAAGAAAAAGACTGATTGACTGAAAAAATAGATCTGAGATTTCTTTACTGGGCTTCATCTGTTATACAAACAAATCAAACGTTTCATATTCTAGTCATAAAACTTTTTAGGAAGCGTGTGTTCTGGTTCTAAGACATTCTTTTAAGAAAATAGGACTTTGAATGTCAGTATTTTTATTTAAGACAGAAATAGGGGTTCTTGCTGTGCAGCATGAGAGCTAAGTTCTAAGGTTCATCACCACAATAAAAAGCCAGACAGTTTCTGATTCCAGTACAAGTAGGTACAGAGAGGAGGATCCCATGTGCCTATTAGGCAGCCAGCTTGGCATCATCTGTGAGCTTCCAGTTAACTGAGAGACTTTGTATCAAAAAGATATAGTGGTAAGTGATAGAGAGAGACGCCCAGCATCAACCTCTGGCGTCTGGAGGTGAGGCCTCCACATGTGTGGGCTATACACCTGTACATACATCTACACACAACACACTATGTAAGATAGAAATAATAGTGATGATTGTCTTTATCCAAAGGAGTTAATTATGGACGTAATTAAATTATTACATGAAAGCATTTTGGAAAACACAAAGTGCCAGAAAAATAAAAGGAGTAGCTCAAATGGAAGAATACGCAGGTGCAAGATATGGGCTTGAATAATTGACTTTCTCTTTCATTCAGTATGAAACTCTCACTCTCTAAAATGTGTCATTTACATAGATTTTGGATTGGGATGGTTCTGCTTCATTCTGGGTCCTGATGTACCACACTGCAACTCCTAACATTTCTGGATGAATCATTCATGTGCTTTTAACTTCCTTGTGTCCTTGCCTTAATCTGTTTTGCCAGTCTAGGCTACTTTTTTTCATTGGTCAAGGTGCTTCCTCTTTCCCTAGACTTTTTTTTTTTTTTTTTTTTGTATGAAAGGATCTCAGTAAGTTGGACCTGATTCTATCTCCTCTTCTTTGTCGTGTTCTTAGGAAATAGGAAAAACTAAGCTGAATGATAAACTTAGGATAACTGGGCAGGCTTGACCCGAGGCCACTTGACTCTTGCCAGGAGTAACTTCTTTTTAAGGCAGGCTGTCTTTGCATCGTGAACTTTGCATGGATACACTCCACTTATGTAGGGCCCGTACTAGGTTAGGCACTGCCTGAAACTACATACCTGGATTGATCTAATTCAGGAGACAGTACTGGCGATTCTACTTCAGTAACACGCTTAAACCTAGCAAGTTGTTACTAGAAGTGAAGATTTGCCTTCATAGTTACTGTTGCTTCTTGCTTGTTAAGGTCTCACCTGGTGATGAGATGTGATAAGGTTTGCTTCTTACCCGCCCTGGACCCCAGAGCTCTGTACACACAGGCAATTGGTATCTAAAGTTCTATCATAATAATGCCTACCTAAGAAGAGACTTGATACCCTATGAGCATATACAGGGGGAGGAGGTCCCCCTCAGTCACAGTCATAGGGGAGGGGAGTATGGGGACAATGGGAGGGAGGGAAGAATGGGAGGATACAAGGGATAGGATAACAATTGAGATGTAATATGAATAAATTAATAAAATATATTTTTTAAAAAAATGGCTTTCTAGCACCAAGCTTTGTTCGCAGAATTTCTCCTCTTTTTTCAATCTTAATCTAGTATTTCTTATTACTGTGCTTACTGTCCTCTGATCCTCATTTTTTTATGTTTGTATCTTGACACCCCCCTGATAACATTAAGCCTCCTAACATTGTAACCCACCAGCAGTCTAATACATACATTGGAACATGGGAGGGAAAACACACAACCTAGGATTAGCCCTGAGGGACTGAAGACCACCTACTTTGCCAAAAGTTCTCACTTATAAAGCAGAAGTTAGTATGCCTGCCACACATGAGGCTAATGCCAACTGCCTTTCATTCTCCGCATTTTGCAGGTTTTGTTTGTTTGCTTGTTTGTTTGCTTGTTTGTTTCTCCGTTAACCCATAGAGCTCTCCCTCAAGACATGGGAGCTTTTTGGTCCTTTGGTTTTTGAAGAATGATTTTCTTTTGTTCCGAACCTGCTTTGGGCTTCCCCTGCGCATGCGATTGAAATTGCGTGTGGGAAGTTTGAAACTACCAAAAGTTTTAATTTAGCTACCCAACAGAGTGTAACAGGGTGTTATCAATCGCTGGTCTTCTAAGGCTTTGTATTCAGCTTGGCTGTCTTGTTTCAGGATTTTGACAGGGCTGTGACACGAAATTACTTTGCAGCCCGCATGGAGCCACTATTTCAAAGGTCATGGGGATACTCAGCATGTGTGTACCCATCTCCCCCTCAAAAGTCAGTTTAAAGTTCTGATTGGCTTCACCAAATTCCAGAGATTTGGAAGATCTCCTCTCCGAGGAGAGAGGATTTTAATAAGAGTTCTTAAGAACATCCTTGATACAGCAACTGTAAAATTCAAAAAGCAATTTCAAGTTCCTTGAAAACCTCAGTTTAACGCGATGAACTGATACAAGACAGCTTAGGTCATCCATCCGGTATGGCAATAATGAGTTTAAATGCATAGGATTGGAATAGACTGAGTATTTTGCTGGATATAGACCTTTTCCCACTTCACGTCACCATTTTCTTATTACCAGAGAAGTATAAAGATGTAGCATCAAGCTCTTTCAATTTACTCACCTTCCTGCATCGTTGATCATTGGAAAATGTTCCTTTCTGGTCACTTAGTAGTTTGCTCGTGGAGCAAACACCCCCTCCCCCCCGCTAACTTTGTTCACGCTCATGGATCTGCGTATGCCTGTTCGGTATCAGTCCAGCCACTGTTCTGACTTCCTGCGCTGGTCTTCCACAGTGACATGTTGGAAAGGATGCTGGATCTCACATTAGAACTCAGCTGGAAAACTGCTGCCTATGGCGATTAGAATTTTTTTCCTGGAGTGAGTAAAATGGCAGGTTGTGTGGTTTGGGTTTGCTACGTTTATTAAAAGTATTTTCCTGCAACTATGGCCCAATATTTCCTCAGATGGAAATGTCAGCTAAAGAATATTAATTAAGAACATATTAATTAAAAATAAGAAAACAAGACACAATGGAACTCTAATACTGTACACACAAAGCAAACCCAATCATTAGGAGAAAAATTACTCGTCTAATAACTGACTTTACCAAGGGACTTGTGACAGTAGCATAACATTAACAACTGTCTGAGCATTAACCATATACCTGACATTCACCATATACTCTCTATTTGCTAATTCACTTTGTCTTTAAATAAACCTGCAAGTGCTATTATTCACTATGTTTTGTTGAAGAGAAGCTACATTCCAAAAAGGATTAAGTAATTTACAGAACAAAATACAGTGGATATGCTAAAGTTTTAACCTAGCTTTCTCAAGTGAAATAAGTATACATGATTCTTTGTCATTTGGGGATTGGACCCAGGTCTTTTTGTACAGCAGGCAAGCACTTTACCCTAGCATACATCCTTGCCCACATACATGTCTTTAGTACATACTACCAAAACTCCTAGAAGCAACTTTGAAGGATGTCTTCTGTCATAAAGTGCTGCATCTGCAAATTAAACACACACTGCTTAATAAGGAGCAAATGCATTAGTATTTTGCTTGTAATATTGAAAGAGAAAATTTTGCAGTCCTAGAAGGACAGCTAAGGCAGTACCTTGTTGGATACCTGTTAATTTTGTGCCAAGAAGTTATTTTTATGTAATTCAGAATGATTAATTGATGGTTTGTTTAATTACTATTTGAAGCATTCAAGTAAAGCTAATCAGTATGATATTTCCAGAGGTACTCCTTTCCAATATGATAAATGGGGAGTGTGTGATTTCTCCCATCTTAAAATCATCTTTGACTCCATATGAATCATTGAAGATTATAACTTATGGCTATAATAAAATATGTAAATTTTCAAAGTACCCTTTTATTTGCTTTTAATTAAGAGTTATTAAAGAAATATCTATATACTAAAGACTTCCTTAAACAGTGACTGTAGTTGGTACACATGTAATATTACAACAAAGGAAATAATTGCGGAAATGCAGTTGTCTTTTGGTATATCAATTTCACTTTCTAGGTAATGGTGAATAGGTGGCTTTCCGAGGTATTCTGTTTTATATTGTCTGAGAGGCATGGCCATGTTATTTCCATGGTGGCTGTATTAATGTACATTTCCAGCAACAGTATGCAAGGGTCTCATGTGTTGGCAATCTTTCCATGCTTTTTAGCTTTTGTCTTTTGTATAATAACTACCTTAACAGGGTTTTCTTTTCACTTTCCTATTTTAGAGTAAGTGCATGGGGTTTGGCGGGGAGATTGGTGTATGTGAAAGTGGAGGCCAGAGGCTGAATTTAGGTGTGTTTTCATTTTGCTCTCTGTTTTATATTTATGAGAGAGGGTTTCCGTCTCTTAGCCTGCAACTCATTACTGTGGTATGCTGACTGACCGAGAAGCTCTGTCTGGCCGATTCCTCTCCAGTGCTGGCATTACAGATGGTACCTAATGCCTTGCTTTTATGTGGGTGCTGGGAACCCAAACTTAGGTTCTCACGATTGTGAGGCAGGTACGTTACTGAGCCATCAACCTAGTAGCCAAAGTGTGCTTTTCTAAACGAAAACACTTTAATAAAGGGATCTATCACCTCGAAACTGGCAACTGCTTTTGCTAAAACAAACAAACAAACAAACAAACAACAACATTGATTTCTCATTTGAGCCCACAAGGTACCTCAAATGTGGATGAAAGTCTATTACCTTTCTTTCATTTTGTGTCTGTCTGTCTCCTTTGCTTTGATGGGAAGGCACAGAGGTAAGTCATTGCCCTTAACTTGTCCTTTTGAGTCACCTTGGATTCTAGAAAGAATAAATCTCCCAGGATAGATGTATCCATATAAAAAGGCAATTATATTTAAGAGGAGAACCAATGCCTCAGTTATTAATAAATTAAAAATTAGCAATTTACTGAGCATGTTGTAGGACCAGATCCGAGACAATGATAAGCCAGAAGTAGACGGGGCAACAGCACAACACTTACATTCTGTTTAAACTTAAACCTTTTAATACCATGGAAAGTATACTGAAGAGTCACTGGAACCATTCTTCCCGATATGGAAGCATTAAAATATTTTCCTTGGTTTTCATCATCAGTCTCTTTTAATTGGCAGAGAAGAGGCCAGGTGACAGTCCCAGCCTCGACCTGCTGGGTTTTTTGTTTGTTTTTAAATAAAAGTGGCGTGACATTTAGGACTACCAGCCTTGTGTAGCTCCTAAGCATGAAGTTTATTGTAAAATGGCAGAAGGAAATCCTGGGATGGCTGCATGGTTATGCCATTTTATTTTATTTTATTTTTATTTTATTTTATTTCGTTGGGAAGTCTGTTTGTCTCTTTTCTATTTCAGGGAGCTATTGTGCCATTAACTCTTGTCAGTGACTCTGTGTCTCTAACTCTTTCTCCTTCTCTCTCTCATTTGAATTTTTTAATGTATGATTGTTCTGTTACCTCCCAAATGTTGACTGTGTTGCTTAAACTGATTTATCATTCCACAGACTGATCTGATGTCTAAGGAAAATTGCTTGAGTAGACAGACAGACACTCTTGACAATGACTTCCTAGCTGGTTTGTGAATTCTGGATTTTTTTTTTTTAAAACAGGAGTCATCTTATTTGGTGCATGATTATGCACCTTTATAATTTTATTCACAAAATAAACAACCCAAATATGAACCACATACTTTACTAACTCCTATTTTATCCCTTACTTAGGTTAAAATCTTCCTCTTAATCTCCCCGAAGTTAAAATGTCAAATTTCTGCATTTTCCAGATAGGATTAGGCTATATGCAAAAATCAGCCATAGCACTAGGCAAATGATAGATCATTTTCTTTACTTTCTTGTTAAATCTCCCCACCTCTGTCATTCATCAACAGTACATTTCACAATGCATTGTTTTGAGTATTAAAATCAAGGCATGAGAGAGAGCATTATGGGAGAAAAGCTGCCTCTGCTTTTGGGACAGTGAAACTTTCACAATTACCAAGAACAATGGCCGTAGGTCTGAAAGGAAACCTTTGTGCAGGCCAGTCTGGGAAATGGAGTTGTAAGGAGGGTTCTGGAAAGCAGCACTTCACAACAGTTGGGGCTTGCTAAGAATGCCTAGAGCACTGCAACATGCCGGAAGTGCTTCATAGGCAGGACATGACCTGGACACACTGGTAGCCATCCTGCTCTGGGCCGCTGTCAAACTTAGAAATAATCAGTAGCCTCCTGCTTTGTGGCCTGATCTAGTGTTGCCTCTCTTCAGTCTACTGTAGCCTTGCCAGACCACACCCGCCCTTCCTTATCCCTTGCAGTTCAGGATTGTTTCCAGTTACTTACTGGATTCCAAAGACCCGCATTGGTCTGTTCTCAACTCCATCTCTGTGCTGGCCATCTTCTCATTTAGCTGTTTGAAAAAATGCCTTCCCAAGATGTCTTTTGTTAGGCTAATTCTTAACTTCTTTGGGCGCCACATAGCTTTGGTATTGAGCTAATGTCTTTAGTTTGATTTCTTCTCAGTGCTTGTTATTGATACACAGAAACAGTTGATTTCTGCATACTGTTCTTGTGTCCAGTAATCCTGTGGAGTTTTTATTAATTCAAGAAGCTTATGAATATTCATGAATTTTGCATGCAGACACCTTATATTAACTATGATATCTCAGCTACGTTTTGTTTTGTTTTGTTAATTTCTCATACTACTACTTTTTTTGTACTTCTGATCCTTCCAATAGCCCTAATTCATAGATGTAAATGTGAGTTCCTGTTCATTCATATTTTTGTCAACACTCAGCTCTTTCCAGTTTGGCCAGACTAACAGTACACAGTGATTACTTGGGTAATTTGTATTGTTTTTCCTTTTTATTTTCTTACCATCATTGCTAAATTCTTTAGAATGTTAATTAATTCACATTTAGTCTTTATTTTAGCACAAACATTTAAATCATGTAAAATTCCCTCCTCATATTTCTCTGGATATATCACACTCAAAGATGTATTTTTCTTATTATTTAGCTGTGAGTATTTTCTAGTCTTATGATTTCTGTCTGTAGTTTATTCCTACTTAAATATTCAAGTATATATGGCTTTTTCCTTTTTTATTAATTAAACATTTTTATTTTTTACATATACATTTATATTATTACATGTACATTCAATAAACTACCTATAGCAAGAAGAACAATTACATAATCAGGAATTATAGAAATGTTACATTCTTAGTGTTTTGGCTATTTGTATTTGACAGCCTTGAAGAAAACATCTTTCCTATCTTGGTGTATCTAAAATTCTGAATGTAAATCTATCTCCAACACATCTTGTCATTATCAACTTAAGACATCTATCTAGATCTAAAAACATATTAACCTCTAAACAAGTAAGCTTCATTATAAAACTAAGCTACCTGGTCTTCAACACCATCAGAGACTTGAGGAAGAACAAACTTGATTACCTGAGTATGCTGGGAGTACAGATTAGTAGCTTTCCAAATGAGAACATGACAGAGACAGGTTGGTACCTGAACAGTCACCCAAAACTCTCCATTATGTTGGAGGATCTTCTTCAGCCTTCTGGCCCAGTACATCTGACAGACATGTTTGTGAGTTAGGAACTATTGAGGACTTGTTTACCCTGTCTTGGCAGAGTTTAGCCTTTGATTCTGCCTGTATCCAAGCTTGCCCTTTTTCAGACAGAATTCTGTCTGTGGTAGAAATGAAGAAATTTTTCCCAGTGGCTTGTTTGCCACATTTGAAGCCATCTCCATAAGGAGGTTCTTTGATGCTCATCATCCTCTTTAAGGTAGGCTGAGTATTGCCAGGAGTTAACCTGTCTCATTGTTAGTGAAACTTTAAAATAATAAAAACATCTTTAAGTGCCATATTCTGCATGTCTCTGAGGTTTTTGAAGACTTTATCTAACATCCTACCTTATCTTTTCATAGAATCATATCTATCTGCCTCACCTAAGATGTATATTCTTGTGATAAAAGTTGACTAGTGATTGACATGGCCGTGATTTGATCAGTGAACAAATAACTTGTTTAACTTATTTATCCTAAACAGCCTACAATAGCACTTTTAAAGTATTGGAAGTAAATCTTATATTATAATTGAGTTATATGGGTACAATACCTCATATTAGAGTGCATATGTATGTATCTCTCTCTCTCTCTCTCTCTCTCTCTCTCTCTCTCTCTCGCTCTCTCTCTCTCTCTCTCTCTCTCTCTCTCTCTATATATATATATATATATATATATATATATATATAAATTTAAACTCATCTTGCATCTATATACAAAATTCTATACCAGTGACTTAAAAATAACCTTGTGAGTAATAATTGAGGCATTAGGTTGAGGAGTAGATTCACCAATCTACTTTTTGTTCTATATTCCCCCTTCTTTCTTTTCAACCCCTATCTCCAAAGGTAAGAATGCAAGATAAGGGTAAAGAGAGATGTTGTTGAATATAACCTTGTTTTCTTTCTAAGTAATACCAGTAATAACTTGTAACCAACTCCCATTGATAATAACCCTCTATAGCCCAAGAAAGGAACCAAAAACCTACCCAACCCCCCTAAAAGGAAATGTTCTCTTAAGGGTTCTTCTGGCTGATTTGGCAGGAATAATAGTTGGGGCCCTAATTTAATTGGGGAAACAGTTAAATAAGCTAGGAATCACATTTGTGGTCCAGTTTCTAAATGTTGAGAAATTCCATGATTAATTAGAATCTTGTGTGGGACAGGTGGGACAGTCTGAAATGTTGGACCATTTGGGATTGGAAGGTTTGTTTGAAAGTGTCCTGGGAGCTAGTTGTCTTTATTCAGATTGCATCCTAATTGTTGTCCCCTCACTTATATCTTCTCATTCTCACCCTCCCTTCTTCTTCTGCCCTGTTCCCCTCCCTTAGACCTCTGACAGAAGGGGACCTCCTTCCCCACTGTCTGACCACAGCCTATCAGGTCTCATCTGGATAGCCTGCTTCTTCTTCCTCTGTGCGACACTGGACCTCCCCACTAAGGGAGTTATTGGCAGTTGATGGCTGCTATAGGAAAGAGAGTCAGTTTTCTTCAGATGTGGCTCCTCACAGGCTGCCCTTGTTGCAGCGCAGCACTTTACTGGTGCCACTCAATGACCTGGTGTATTTAAATAAAGAATGTTGAGAGCTTGGAGGTAAAAGTAGGATGTGGCTATGGCTTGGGAAGGAAGAAGTGAGAGTCAATTCTGATTCACATTATCAACATGTGTGAAATTTAAATAAACAATCAGCAATAGAAAACATTCATGACATACATTGGTGGGACCTGATACTAATTTCCTGATGGAGGAAGGTGGTACTGAGCTGTTATAGTGGTAACACCTACAGAGTTTCCAATATTAGAGAACTATGGGAAAACAGCCCTTGAGAAGGACAGAAACCAAACTGACACTCAAATGGTCAACAAAGAAAGTGATGAAATGTAAGACTCATTTTTTAAAACTTATAGACAATATGATAAGCTTGTTGAAGAAAGATGTAATGGTGGAACTTGAAAAGAGACTGGGTTTTTCAGCACTTGAGATCTGGGTCTCTGTGAATTGTTTTTCTTTATTTTTACATATACATTTATATTATTACATGTATATACAATAAACTACCTACAGCAAGAAGAACCACGAAAAAAATCAGGAATCATATAAATGTTACATTCATAATGTTTTGGCTATTTGCATTTGGCAACCTTGAAGAGAACATCTTTCCTATCTTGGTGTGTCTAAATTCTGAATATTAATCAATATCCATCATTTCTCATATTTATCAACTTAAACCATTATCAACTTAAAACATCTATCTTGACCTAAAACCACCTTAGCTCCCAAACAACTAAGCTTAATTGTAAAACTAAACTATCCCACAAAATAGAAATGAGAACATGACCAAACTCATTCTACGGCGTCTCATTCTTCAGGAAGACTATTTCTTCCTTGCTCAGCATTCCTTAGCTATTTATAGCTTTTTGTCTCTTTTCCCTTCTCTGTTAGTATGTTTTTTGATGTCCTCCTTGTTCAGTTCATTCTTCATCATCCCTCAGCCCTGGTGATGAGGCTTCATTGGTGTAGCTTTTCTCATTTGAAATTCCACATAAAATTCCTGTTGTTTTGGATCAATGGTCCCCAATCTTCCTAATGCTGCGACCCTTGAAATCAGTTCTTCCCATTGTGGTGACCTCCAACCATAAAATTATTTTGTTGGTACTTCAATCTGTATTTTTGCTACTGTTATAAGTCGTAATGTAATATGTGATATGCAGGATATCTGAAATGCTGTCCCCAAAGGTGTCGAAATCTATAGGGTGAGAACCAGTGGGGCTCTTAAAAATATTTTTGCTGCCTTTTCTACTATTGCTAAAATTATTTTACTGTTCCTTGCCCTTTTTGGTTGTTTCCTTCATTTTAACCAGAATTTCTTTCAATTCATAGATGCAGATATAAAATTAGTTACTTTGTTTATGGTTCCTCAGAAAATGGTAGCATCCATATCAGGTTAACTACAATTTATTGTTAATATCTTATACCCCCATTAGAAGAATCATTTCAAGTGTGTATTCTCTCTTGACTCGGAAGTTTTTGTGCTTGCTATTTTACTTGCTTATGTATTAGATCCTTTGGAGTCTGTGCTATTACTTCCTATTTATTTTCATTAGAACTTTATTTTCCCATTTTCTTTTCATTATTCTTTCTTACTCCTCAAATTCTCCTGCTGGTAGTTTTCTTCTTTAGGCAATGCGCCTTTCATTTTTTAAAAGCAAACTTTTTAGATTTTTGTTTATTTAAAGTAATAGTTTTGAAATCATAGGCACTAAAATCCTGGGACTCCTGAGATACTTTGAGAAGATTAATAAAAGTTATTAATTTCATAAATTAGCAAGATATGATGTATATATAAATAACACAAAAGTAGATGTGGATGTGGGTCTGTCTAAGAAACAAAGGGCTCTAGAAAATAAAGGAGAATGAGAGACAGGAAGTTAGGAAGGTATGGGGTAAATTATACTAAATGTACAACATACACTTCAATGAAAATGTAATGCATTATATGTCACAAAGGTATACAAAAATTAAAATTGTAGAGATAATGACCTTTTCTTCTTTGTTTATATTAGTTCCTTGAGAATTTCATTTGATCTGTTTTGACCACATTCATTCCTTTCCCCATGTCCTCCAAATTCACCACCACTTCTCTGCCCACACAATTTTGTCCTTTTTTTTTTTTTAAATCAATCAAGTCCAGTTTATACTGTCTTTATAATCTTGGGTTTATAGTCTTTCACTAGAATATAGTGGACAATTTACTAGGGAATACATTCTTAAAGAAAACTTCCTCTCACTCTCCTAGCAACTATCAATTGCCAAAAGCTCCATGGCTTGGAGTAGGCCTTCCTTTCCATGGCTTAGAGGTGGGACTTCCTGTCCATTGCTTAGGGGTGGGACTTCCTGTGCACTGCCCTACTTTGCTATGGGATTATTTTTGTCTGATTTGAGATTACACAGATATTTACATGCTGTCATAATTTCTGTAAGCTAATATATGCAAATGCCTTCCTGTATCAAGACAAGTCTGTTTAACCCTCTTCAGAGAAAATTCTCTTTATAGTAGACCCACATTGGGTTAGCATGCAAAAGAGACTAACATACATGATTTTTGTTACATTGAAAGAAAAACTGCTACAGTGCTAATATAATTTTTAAAGCCATGTTTACACTGACACTAAAAAAGAACCCAACAAAATTATTAGCTTTGTATGAATGTTTTGATTGAATAGAAAATATATGAATTTTACCACCATTCACAACTTGTGTTATATTAATATGATAAACAGATAACTGTTGTAAGAATGGTCATATGCATCATGAGTATCATATGCTAAAGCGTAGCTTGTCTTAAAGAGCGCTTGCCCAATACTTTCAATAATGTAATAAATTGACTGTTTCTCATGGAACATTTCTTTAAGTGAACAGCTTTCCAACAAATTACAGCAATCCAAATTTAGGATGTTGAGCAGAAATTGTCTCTTCACCAAATGTAAGCCTGTCACTTCAAGAAAAACAAACAGTGGTATGCTGATAAATGTTTAACCACTAGCCCTCTGTTGGGAGAGCAAGCCTGATTTGTAGAATGTAGCCAATTTCTGTGGTACAAATACTTCTAGCAAGTCTTATTTCAGAGTCCTGACTTCATGTCAATAAAGACAAAGCCAGGAACACTTGAGAAGTGCCAGAAGCAATGCCAAACTTACTACAACCTCTCACTAAGGGTGTTGCCAGTGGCGGAATTAGAGGTTTTCCTAATTAAGGACTCGATTGGGGAAATTTTCTAGCCAGGATTGTGAGCCTGAAGACCTCTCAGCATGTGAGGACTCCAGAGGGTCTAGCACCTGTAGCTCCCAGGGCACTTGTGCTCCTAGCACAAATATATACAGATACACAAAAGCATATACAGAATTAAAAAGAATAAAAGTTAAACATTAAAAAGAAATCAACTTAATGTGGTGCAGTATAGAAGGTTTAATCGCTATAGTCTCAGAGTCTGCATTGCAGCGAATCTTTCTTTAAGGAAGCCACCATTCATCTGTTTGGGTCTAGCATCAAGTAATCTTAGACTATTAAAATGTTCTTCCCTTTCCAACACTAGTCCATGTGTGGCTAAACTGTCCTTTGTCCTTCAAGTTAACAACATATCACAACAGGACGGCACTTTCTTGTCAATGATGACGCTAAAGCTGGAGGTCTGAGAAAAGTAGAGGGGTTCTGGTAGACTGCCAGATGGCTTACAGGTATGCCAAGAGCCACCCTGATAAAGGAGCTCACTAGGTATGTGGGCTGTCTAGGAGGTGACCTGGTGTTTGCAAGGTCTTATACCACGATGCACCCCCAAACTGTTTCCAGCCTCTGACATGCTGTCAGGACCCATTGATTTGGGGAGGTCCAGTAGGCATGAGAGATCTCTGGAGGTGATCCGGTATGTGTAAGGTCTGTACCGTGATGTACCCAAGAATTGCTTCCAACCTCTGACTAGCCTGTCAATTGTGCACTGCTGCATCTCTCTAAAATCTGATGTTAGAGCTGGGCATGATGGCGCATGCCTTTAATCCCAGTACCCAGGGAGACAGAGCAGATGGATCACTGTGAGTCTAAGGCCAGTTTGGTCGACAAAATGAGTCCAGGACAGCCAGGACTACACTCATGGCCAGCCTGGTCTACAAAGTGAGTCCAGGATAGCCAAGATTACACAGAGAAACCCTGTCTTGAAAAACGAAAAGTAAATACATCTGGCATTGATGTGAACTGTTATTTTCTGGGCACTGACCAGCTCTGATTGAGCAAACTTCCTACAGGATCTTGTTGAAGATGTACTGTTTGTTGTTCAGCTGAATTAATCCCTGATTATGGAATTCCTGATTTAATTCAAATAGCTTTAAAAGTTAAAGCTAGTTTATGGCTGCAATAAATACCTTTGTGGACCTCCAGATGCCTCACTAAGGAGATAGCCTACTAGCAGATTTGTGGCTTCAGATAAAGCCTTCACTGCAGATAGCACCACGAATCCTGGTATTTTCATCATAAATATGGGCAAGTTTGTTTAAACCTCTCATGACCTAAGTAGAATGAAGCTACCTAGACATGTCTGAATTTACTCTGTTTCTTAGAATGAAAGACAGATAAAATTATTGTCCTGAGCTCATAACGAACTAAGAGATAGCTGGATAATGTATAGTTAGGTCTGTTCTAATTGATAAGTTGTATACTATTGTAAGTTTCAGACCTTATTAACCTTAGACGCTGTCAGCCTTCATCATTCTGAACTCACTATGCACTTATGTAATGGATACATAGATAAGAAATGCATAGCTCTAAAACACGGAACCTGTTGTATTTTAGAATTCATCTGTTTTTATGATTAATTGTACTCTTTTGACTATGAGGCAATTCCCTTTTCTCAGAAGTATAAGTATTGTCTTCCACAATAAACGGGGCTGGAAAATTGGAAAGCTTAACTTCAGTTGACGTTAAGATGCCTGACTTCATCCACCTCTTCTCTTGATCCTTTTCTTTTGAATGTATGCGCTGAAAACTGGGAAATCTGACTTCAGTTGAAGTCAAGATGCCTAATTCCATCTACCTTTTCTCTTGAGTGTATGTGTGTGAGTGGTTTATTTTCTATATCTCTCTTATTTCTTATTTCGCTGCAGATTCGCAAAGAAGTTAGCAGACTCAGGGCCTTTTACCCAGCCTAAGTTTACATCAACTTATTGGAGATCTCTGCAAAGAGGCCTATCTACAGACCAAAGAGCTTCCTTTTATGGTCTGCAGTTTCTAGCCAGAAGCCACTTTTATGGCCCCAGCGATAGGAAAATTGTGGTCAGTTTAAGTTCTCCTTGCTGCAGCAGTACAGCCAGTCCCTAGAGAAGAAACCCTAGGCTCCGTTTCCTTTTTCTTCTTTCAATTCTGATTGGTTGCCTGAGCTATCAGCTCTGGCCACCCAAGGGATGAAGCAAACTGGAAGGGCATCCGCATCCAGCACCAGAGACCCTGCCCTGGACCTCTTCAGAGCAACAGCCAGGCACTAACACAGGTATAGGATTAAGACCAAATGTGGGTGTGTGATATTGCTGATACAGGGTAATGGAAGTGCCTCAGGGTACATCCCCTCTGATGCTCCTCAAGGTTGCAAAGGGGACAGTTTAGCCATTCAGAATGTCTTTCTATGGGTATCAGCTTTCATTTAATTTAATGCATTTCATGACTGACAACTAGTTCCTAATCCATTTATATATCTCATGGATATCTGTGGTTTTATTAAAATACTCTATATTTGATTTTACGTTCCCAGAGGGGGAAAGACTAGATGTGCTTAGTGTATTTTGAAATGGCGAAGAATATATCACAGATGAATTTACATGCAATGAGCAGACTAAAGATCGTTAATTTCTTCTCAGCTAGAGCATGGCTTATGATACAAAGTAGATAGCCCACCTTCCTTATTAATCAAGAAAAGATTAAATTTTATCCTAATTGCTCAGAAATATTTAGTAATGAAGATAGTAAAAGAGGTGTGTTAACTAGAAAGCCCAACTTATTGATACTAATTCAAAAGTTTGATGGTAATCTCTTGTTCAAAGGTTGAAAGAAAAAAAATTGGGGGGAAATATCTTCTATTATGATGATTAGTTTTTGTCAACTTTATACAGATGTAGGTGTACCTGGGAAGAGAGAACCTTGGTTGAGAACATGGCCTCATCAGATTGGCCAATAGGTAAGTCTGTGGGACATTTTCTGGCTTAATGATTGATGTGGGAGGGCTTAGCTCCCTGGGTATAGTGTGCCTCCTGGGCTTGTGGTCCTGGGTAGTGTAGGAAGGCAGGCTAAACCAGGCATTGAGAGCAAGCCTCTGTGGCTTCTGCTTCAATTCCCGCCTCCAGTCTTTTAACCTGCCTTCCTTTCATAGTAGTCTGCAAGCTGGAAGAGGAAGACCCCTTTATCTTCCCAAGTTGTTTTTGGTCATTGTTTTATCACAGAAATAGAAAATAAAATAAGACATTTTTGATACTTGTGAGCTTTTTGCAGACCTCTTAGTCTTGATACAGCCAAAGTGTAGTGTTCATATAATTATTTATGGTTTCCCTGGGTCATGTGTACGCAAATTTCCATTCTAGATAAAGCAGTTGTCTTTTTTTTTTTTTCCCCCTTTTGGGTGATAAAAGCCAATGCATCTTAAAATGCAAGCCCTTGATAACATTCTGTTACATGAGATTGAGTTACATGCAGAATATGGACAGTATTAAAGTAATAAGGGAAAAATAATAACTGAAGTAAAAAGAGTGAAAAATACACAAAATAGAAAACAGAAGCTGTATAGGCCTGAGGCTTCTGTAGGGATTGTTCCTCAAATCTTCCTTCATATGTTTCTGTAGGTTTAAGAGACTAACCTTTTCTTCCACATCTTTGTCAATGTCCCTTGCCTTCCCCTGTTCTGTGGTCTTCACTGTTCTCCCTTCTCTCTGGACTCTGACCACTAATATGAGCTTAAGTTCTAATAGACTTAGGAAACTCCCCACCCCAACACTGCAAGGTCAGGTAGAGCAGAATATGACATGTTTATGAACTTCCTATGAAATGTATTGCTTTATGAAAATTAGATTTAAATGGGAATGGATAAATTAGTTATCTGACAGTTATAGACATTATACACAATACATATATTCAAATATAATGCCTGTGTTTTAATTGTTGCTCTTTTTTTAATGTAGATTCACAGTGCATCCAGGCTTGCCACAAACTTGCAATGATTCTCCTACCTCTGCCTTTCTTGCATTGGAATTACAGGGATAGGGCACCATACCTGACTGCATCAATTCATTTTGTCTACACTGTCAATATGGCCACAGCTACATTATATACCTTGAGTATATGAAAAGAAGGAAAGTAGGGATTGAAAAGTGAAAATTAACCACCAGAAAACAGAAACAATTTCCCTGTACCTATATAAATGATTTTCCTTTTAAATAGTTTCATGAATAACTGTCAGTCTGATAAGACTGTAGTTTCACTAACCGTGATGGCTTTTGAAAGGAATGGGCAACAATCTATCAGAAACCTAAGTGAAAGAATCTTTATTTTCTTCTACTGGGCAGAAAGAGAAAAGAAAAGAAAGAAAGAAAGAAAGAAAACAGGGGTCCCGCTCAAACTAAGGCACCAGCCAAGGACAATACAGGCGGTAAACCTTAAACCCCTACCCAGATCTAGCCAATGGACAGAACACTCTCCACAGTAGAGTGGAGAGTGGGATATGACTTTCTCACGTACTCTGGTGCCTCACCTTTGACCATGTCCCCTGGAGGGGGAGACCTGGTGGCACTCAGAGGAAGGACAGCAGGTTACCAAGAAGAGACTTGATACCCTATGAACATATACAGGGGGAGGTAATCCCCCTCAGGAACAGTCATAGGGGAGGGGAAGAAGGGGAAAATGGGAGGGAGGGAAGAATGGGAGGATACAAGGGATGGGATAACCATTGAGATGTAACAAGAATAAATTAATAAAGGAGAAAAAAATTGAAAAAAAAGAAAACAAATGTGAAAATTAAAGACCAACATTAATTTGAGATGTGGTTTATAAGAATGAGTTAATCTGATTCCCAAACCCTATCACCATATTTATCACCAACCCATCCCCACAAACTCTACATATTACTTATTAAAACATGCACATTATGTTTAAATCTTCTCAGATGTAATGAGAATATTAAGAATGATGAGTAGAGGCTGGAGAGAAAGCATGACACACAGTGTGTGTGTGTGTGTGTGTGTGTGTGTGTGTGTGTGTGTGTGTGTGTGTGTTTTCAGTTTATTCTTGGGGTCTATGTTTCCCACTGTTAATAAAGATGGTGGCATTTTGTGTGTTCTTGCTCATTAATCAGCTGGTAGCTTCATTGATTCTTCCTGGGAGACAACTCCATTCTGAAAACTACCATGATAGAGATTTCCTGCTCACGGAGCAACCACACATGTAGCAGCAACAATTTGTCTGGAGCATGCAATGTCTTCCTTTCTTCCATCTTTTGACAGAACATTTTTATCAACATTCATAAATACAGTCATGTCCTTGTAATAAGAAGATAATAATTCCATTGCTTTTCTTCTGGTAAAATGAAATATGGGAACAATGAGGGTTAAAGATTATGAAATTTTCATTCTCGTTTTGAAAAAAGTAGAAGACCTGACACATGGTATTCTGTATGGCTACTCTGAAAACCTGAGTAGTATTTTAAATTGAAGAAGAAACATATCATTAATTTACATGCAGTCACAAATAGTCTTTATGTCGAGTGATTCTAGGAAGCTTGACAAATGTGTAGATTTACATAATCACAAGCATAATTGAGATGCAGAAAAATTTCATTAGTCCACACTGCCACTTGGTAGTCTGACCTGCTTACACTGATCTGATGTATAGCCATACAGCTTGGCATTTTTTTTTTTCTTTTCTCTTTTTTCTTTTTCTTTCTTTCCTTTTTTTTTTTTCTTTTCATTTTCTGGAATGCCAAATATAAGAGCAATGATACATCTGAGTGCTTTTGTATCTACTTTCTTTTGCCACAGTATACTGTATTTGAAATGTGTGCATGTTATTGTGGCATTAGTAGTGTGTATGTTTATATTTAGTAATAGTGTTATTAGTAGTATTGTTTGATGCTACAGATCAAAATCAGGGCCTTACCTATAATACTGACACACTCTGCCACCGAGCTACATTCCCAGCCCCAGTTTTTTTTTTTTCACACTTGAATAATTCTCTCAAGTGGAGTTAACTTAATTTACTTACCTATTCTGCCCATGGGGGATGTTTGTTGTTTCTAAGTTCCAGCCAATAAAAGTGTATAAACACTCTTGTCAATCGTTTCTGTGTGGGCATAGTCATTTCATTATGTAGGTGACTTTGAGAGGGACTTCTGAGTTAGCACTAACTGTACAGTTAACTTGGTATGAACCCACCAGGACATTTTTATTTGTGGTTTTCTTTCCAGCCAGGAATGTGAGAGCCCTGCTTGCTCCTTTGCATCCTTGCCATGCTTGCTGTAGCGAGGTGTTTTCTACTGTTGGTTGTGCCTTAGTTATTCGGTTCAGTAGTTAGTGGAGTCTTAGCTTACTCAATTGCATTTCTTTTCTCTTATAATTTAGGCATCATTACACATGTGTACTTGCTTGCCAAAGCAAAGCAAAATTTTCTTTGGTTGAAAATTTTCTTATATAATTTGTCAGTTTTTTATTGAGTATTCCTTTTTGTTACATTATGAGAGCTCTTCATATATTCTAGACACATGTCCTTTGTCAGATATGTAATTTGAAAATATATGTACCTGAAGAACATCAGGGGAGTTACCAACAACTTTCTGATTGGATTTAAGTTCTGTTTCTCAAGCTGAAACCCAAACATGGCACCATTATTGGGCCAGGAGCTATGGCTGGGTATGTCATAGGTCATAGGGTAGAACCTTCTATATTATTCTGCTTAATGGACATTCTCTAAGATGTAACGTGTGTGTGTGTGTGTGTGTGTGTGTGTGTGTGTGAATATACATGTTTATGTGTGAGTTCAAGAGCAGCAGTGTGAAGAATAACCATAGATTCATGAAAAGGCTTTTTTCCTAAATGAATAAACTGCATGTTAACTATTATGAGTCATGATAAAGCAAAAATTTATTAAGCCATAAAAATTATATGCTGGTATCATTTCTTTCAGCCTGAGTAACATTCTTTTAGCGTTTCTTTTGTGGAAAATCTGTAGAGGCATCCTTCCCTAATTAATTATATTTATCAAAGACTGCCATTGTCTTCTTTCCACATTTCCCCTAAAACTGTTTCCAAGATTTTTTTTGTCTTTAATTTTTAGTGTTTCAACTATAAAATATTTAGTACATTTTTTTGAATTATCTCATTTAGAGTTTAAGTTGCTTATTGAGTCCATAAATGTATTACTATTACAAACGATTTCTATAGAGGGATGTTTAGACCCTTTACATCCTCATTCCTTTCATGAGGTATATGGGTGGCTAAAGGATTGACACCCAGTCCCTCGTGAGCCTTGCAAATGGTCTCAGCTACTATTGACAAATTTTCAGTTTTCAGATTTGCTCCTACTACAGTGAGTAGCCAATCAGATGCAGCCAATGAGCTGCAACCAATTGCCACTCATCAAAGGCCTCTCCTGCAATAAGTCAGTGAACCTGCAGCTATGGATGTGGACACTATAGTACCAGTTCTGAAGGCTGATATCCTGGGAGAACTGTATTTGATGCTATGCGTTCATGTGTCTCAACATACAAAACTAAGGCCTGTTGCCAGGGTTAAAAATGTTACTGGAGATGTTGCTTATCACAGGCCAGGGTCCTCTTTAGTCCAGCACAGATGAAACTTGAGCTCTGGCTTCAGAACTTTTGTACCGTTGGTTGATTTCCCTCTCTAAGAAGTTGACTCTTATGCTGAAGCACAGGTTCTCGCTCTCCTCCATGCAGTCTGGAGAAGTGGCTGGAATGTGTGTTCTGTATCGAGGACACCCAACTATGTCTCACAAGTGCTTTTATCTTGGCTTATGAATTATCCAATTTCACTCCTCCTCTTTTTGTTGAAGTTAAAAATTTGTGAATTGGCATAATCTACCAAATACGATATTGGGGGAAAAAAGTGTGTTAATAAATAAACTGTAGCTCATTTTGATAAAAAAAAAATCACTTGAGTTTCTAGCCTAAAAGTATTGATTCTTCTCAAATAATTTATAGTTTCAGTGAAAATATAATAACAATCCCATTTTAAAATAGACAACACAATTGCGAACTAAGGATTTTTAAAAAAAAATAAAATGATGAGAACACATTTGATTCCCATTCCTTTCCTTCCCTCTTTCTTCCTAAGTTCCTTTATACACATGCCAGACAAGCATTCTACCCTCCTGCCCCAGCCTTGTTCTTGCATTTTATAATTAGTGGTTATTAACTGGACAAAGCCATGGATTTTATTATGGTGTGTGTGTGTGTGTGTGTGTGTGTGTGTGTGTGTGTGTGTGTGTGTATAATGATATAATGACCTTTCACCTCCCTCATCATCAGGTTGTCCATACTCCCTTACGTGCTGGTAGTCTCCTTCCTTAGAAGTATATGGCTGTCTCCTTTCACAACATGTGTTTGGAATCCATCATTCCACTACTTCCTATTTGTCGCCTTTGTCTTTCCTTTTTGTTTATGCTTTCTCTCGATTCTCACTTGAGCACATTAATAGAAAATTCTTATAGTCCTCTTTCATCTTATGAGTTAACATTTCATTTTGAAGCTTTGTAAATACAATCTGGAGATTTTGTAGTATGTTTTAAAATACTCCAATTCCACCTGCAACTAGACAAAAGGGATTATAGATTAGTCCCAGTCAGTCTTCATTATGATTATTATCATCATATTTATTATGTTTTGTGTGTGTGTGTGTAAGCACACACTCATGTATGAGGGCAGGTATATCTGCCATAGCATGTGCTTGGAGGGTAGAGGACATTTTTAGGGAATTGATCCTCCCCTTGCACCTCTGTATGAGTTTCAGAGATCAAACTCAGTTTCCCAGGCCTTTGTAGATAACATTTTTATCTGAGGAGTCATCTTGCTAGGCCTAGTCTTTATTAGTTTGCAATTTCCAAAGTCCCTCTTCCATTTATCAAGATAGATAGATAGATAGATAACATTAATAAAAAGATATGCAATGCCATATCAAATACTTTACAAAACATTCATTAAACTAGTTGCATTAGTGACTATTCAGTTTGAAAATTGTGAAAATAATTGGATAAAATTATGCTATATTGAAATGTTCATTTTTATAAGTAGTTACAATCAATGAAAATATTAGCTCAGTTTAATCTAATAAATCATTGTGTAAAGAATCAAAATCATCTTGTATATGTAGAGATGATTTCTAATTGAGTTCTATTTATTTTTGTACTGCAATATCTATTACAATGGCAGACCATAGTCACCAGAACATATTCATCTTTCAAATAATTGTTTTTAGATAAATAATAAATTGTTTTCATTTACAATATAATCAAAATGTAGGAATAAACTTAATTTAAATGGTTCTATATGAATGATTTTATAATAGAAGAAAATTTAGTATTATTTTTAAAAACTAAGAATGTTAACCTATACATCCTGTTCCCATGTCTATACAAAGAACAGTGTAAAAATGTTCTGTTATTAAGGTAGTATAAAGTCAGAAATAGCCTGTCTATCAATAGGAAATTGGTACTAAAAAAGCATTGTAATTAGAATACGAAAATTAGCATATTCACATGGAAGGAAAATATGGAGTAGTTATACAAAATTAATGGACTGTGTATATCAAAGCAATCTTTTAGCAAAAATACTTTGTTAAAAGTAGACCTATATCTAACAAAAGTAATGTGACCACTACACATTGGGAAGTGCCCTGAGAAAAGACTTCCAAAGATATAAGTGACTTAAGAACAGAATAGAAGGGGAGGGAAGTTGGCATTCAAATAAAAAATTAATCTTATTTCAGTACTCTAAATCTAAATGAACTGAATTACATGCTAAGTAATTACTAAATACTGAATTACTAAGGACTGTATTGTGATACATACACAGTCACAGATGATGTAGCCTTTTACATATATATGGTTTATGACGATAATGGCTTAGTTTTGTGCTAGTATTGCATGTTACTGATTAGTTGGCAAAAGTATCTATTTATTTGATATTTTCGCAGATTTTTGGTGATAGGCCAGCTACTTTCTCAAATGATAGAGAATGAGCCTTCATAGGTTTTGCACTGGGGATTAATGTTTGGCCTGGAAGTTATATGTAAAAGTTCCAGTCCCAGCTAAGATGCTGGGAACAGTCAGTCACTAGCATCATTCACTGGTAAGTGGACTAGGAACTGGAACTGGTCATAGACCAGGAACACAAGGAGTGAGAAGTATTGACGGACCAACACTCATCAATTGAACTGATGAGAAATCAAGTAAAATGCAAACCGGTGGGCATTTTAGTGAAGTATTTCTTGATAGGATTATTTAAAGTTGGAAGTTGTACACCAAACATGAGTGGCAACTTCTGGTTGAAGCCTACATACAAAAACAAACAAACAAACAAACAAACAACCACCAAGGTGGGAAGCCTTTTCATTCTTGGCTGCCTGCTTCACTCTTGTTGACAAGTTCATCTAGTCTGCAGGGTGCGAACTGGTTGAGTTTAGTGTGTACATTCCCACTTGTCCTCTAACTCAGAGGATGCTCTAATGAGGAGGGCATAGTGGCGTGGCTCCTTTTTTCCTCCACAGGGTATGCTATGTGGTGGCTATTTAGTAATGACTTTTCTCACCTTTCCTCCCTTCCAATTTTGATACATTGATAATTCTCTCTACCACAGGGACTTTTTCTTAGGATGCCGAGACTGGTCTGGTTTTGGCTAGTTAAGCCCTGACAGATACAATATACTATGAAGACAGTAAGCAAGGAGTGAGTGTTACAGTTAGAAGTGTGTGTTTTAGCAGTATATGGCTTAGCAGTATATTTGAATAAAGCAGGAGTTTCCATTAATAACTTTGAGGTGCATAGTGTAAAGTAACCATTAAATACCTTTCTCTATCTTTTTTAGCAGAAGTGACTGCTGTAATCTTTTCTAATTTATATACTATTTAATAGTCACATAGGAGTGGGCTAGGGGAAGAATAAGTTATGCCATAAACTGAAGTATTTTAAAATGTTTCTTTGAATTTTTTGCCTAGAAATTAGATGAGGTTGGAAATATCATGGGCCAAAGGATCTAATTATAGAATGATCATATGGAAGAGTTTTAAATGTAGTTTATTCTTAATATCGTATTAACTATAGGATTAAGAACAACTAGAAATTTTATCATGCAAAAAAAGTGAATGCAAATCCAATCTCGAGATTTACAAACCAATGGGCAGGGAGGCCAATTAATGCTTCTCTCTTTCACTGAGCAACATTTCTCTGCTAATCCCTATTTTTTCTATTCTTTTAAAAATATGGCTTTGTTCTTTCTACTTCTTACTCTCTCTTTATCCTGCATCCTAGCTCAAGACACTAGCTGGAAAATTCTAATAGCCTTTGGCATTGCCACTCCCTTCTGCTCATGTCTTTGCTATTTGTTGTTATCCCACTAATCAGCTTGCTTAAAGTAGGATTTGCATCTTTGATCTTGCCACATACCTACTGGAAACTCTCTCATAAGTTACCACCTCTTTTCAGAGAGAAATCTTTGTTCCTTGACAGCACTGCCTTGAAACGTACTCAGCCCTAGTTTCTGGCCTCACAACCTCGCACTACTTTCCCCCTATGTGTGTTTAGTGTTGGCCTTATATATTTGTTCACTCTTTTCTTTCCCACAGACTTCTCCCATGGTGCTTCTCTTCCTGGAATCATAGTCTTCTGATATTATTTTCTCCTGTCTAATTCTTATTGAAACATTCTACTTCAATTTAAATTTAAGTCATTTCATCAAGGATAATTTGACAATATTTTAGATATTAGTGGGTTTGAAACAGGAATTATGCAACTGATATATAAAAGGCAGAAATCAGAAGATGATTAAACACTCTCCAGTGTATAAGATATCTTCCCGTGGTCAAGACCTGTCCACCCCATAGTACCACAATCCTGCGAGTGAAAGGCTTGTATATTTCTGATTTCCCCAAAGGTTTTATTAACATAAAATGAATTCCTTTCTCCTGTACAATGCTGTTCTTTTTCTTGGAATGTCATTTAAACTTTCAATTAAGAATTTAGTTCTGTATCTATTACTAATGCTGCTTTCCCTTACTAACATGTAAATTCCACAAGAACAGGAACCATCTCTCTTTTTAAATCTCTCTGAAGTCAATTCAGAACAATATTTGTCACATAATAAACTGTTTAATGAATCATTTAAATTATATTATTGACCAGGGTGCTATTTTACATTAGGAATCACATAGGAGTTGTTATTTGAAATATTATCATTAATATCCGTGAAGAATGTAACAGAGGACTCATATAACTGACCGATTTTATGACAAGGCAGCTTATAATAATATCTAAACAGAGTTTAAAATGATATATTTGGAAAACTCAAAGGAAAGAAAATTCCAAGTGGATAACTTAAAATAATTTGGATATGGGAGCTAACCATCCTCATTTTCATTGTATTGCTGACCTTCTTGAGGAGTGACAGTGACATATATAACAAGGGTTGTATGTTCTGCTTGTAAGGAGAGGCATGTTAGAGCTCACCACATGGTCCATGACTATCAAGGGGTGATTTATTTCACACTATGCACTCATCAATCAGTCCTACCCCTAAGAATAAATATACCTGAGTAGAATTGTGTTTTTCATCACAAAATAATAATCCTATCCCATAGTGATCACTCCCAAAATTTCTAAGAATGTTGCTTATAGTGTTGAGAAGTGTCCAGATATCTCTCACTTATTTGAGATCTCAAGGTAAATTAGTATTAAACTACCAATCATTATTGTGAGGTAAGATGTCCAAATGCACAGTCAGCACCACTACCCCAATTTAGGATAATTATTTGGATCACAATTTCTAAGAGTTATGCATTGTATACACATGTGTATATATACATACAAATATATACATGTATAATCTTTTCATGATGCTCTCCACTTGACACTCAATAAAGCAATTTTGTGGCACTTCCAAAAGTCTGGGAATTTAGGTATCTGTTCTTCTGTTTCTTGAAAGTTATGCTATTTTGAATTTTGGTTTCCAACTTAACCAGAAATTTAAGCAGATTACAAAGCAATCTGTCTTGATCTCTTGTCTCTAAATTCCCACACAAAGCATTCAATTAGTTCTTAGCTCCATTGGAAGCTCTGACACGTTTTTCATGTGCATATACTTTTTCTCCAGCTTACTAGTAGCAGAGAAAGAAGAAACTATTCTTAACCTTGTGGAGGAATTGTTTCTCCTTAATAAAGCCAAATTCCTGATGTGTTCTGAATCCCCTCCCTTCCCATGTCTCGCTGCCACAGTGGTATTCTACAGTTTCAAAACTCCTCTCTACTCTACTCTTCCTATCTACTCCGTAAATCTCCAGACTCCATATTGCTCTTCAGCTTTTTTTTTCTATATCCAAATTCATGTTATATTAGAATTCTATCTCTTAAGTACACTTAGAATCCATTCAGCTTTCGCCATTACTTGTCATTTAAACACAAGTGACTATCCTCTCATCTCTGGGTCAATGATTTTTCTTCCTCTGACACATTCTCCATACAGCATTTGTGGCATGACATCGAATAGTCATTTACCCAAGCTGTGCTCATTAGAGTTGTATTCACCACCAGCACTGCAACTTAAATTGCAGCCTCATTCTCCCTCTGTATTTCTATTTATCTTGGCTTATAACTTCCTTCATTAGCCCCTACTCTGTATTTCTGATATATAGAATTTATCATACTTTAAATTCCCTAAATTCTCCTTACTTCCAATTACAACCTTTCTATTGCTTCTTAGTGCCCCTCCCCCCACACCCACTCTTTGTCCAAAGCCCACATAAAGTCTGCTTAGTAGTTATCTTTGCCTAAAGATCATTTCCCTGTGGAGGTGGTTTATTCCCTGGTACCCAGTCCCTGATGTAATGTGTTCATCACAAATCCATAGAACAATATTTTTTCTTGTAACCATTGTTGTAATTTTAAGATTCACAATGGCCATAACTCTGGCATCTACCTCATCCATCTATATCTCCCTAGTGGCAAGAACAATAGATATCCAGTGAGTATGTGTTTAATGAGCCAAGTACTAGGCTGTCAGTGAAAACACCAAGTAAATTAATTGTTTAAGGAATTCACTTTCTACCATGAAGTGAATGTACTGGCAGGTTACAGAATTAAAAGCAATCACTTATTTGCAAAGCTGTGTTTTATGTCGTGCCTTATTTGAAAACAGACTTGTCCAAATATATCAGACTCAGAGTGGTTTGAGAAAATGTGGTTAGAGGAATTTCTTGTTTCGCTTATGTCTAAAGTAAAATTGCAATGTGAAACCTCATGTGTATGTAGATTTTCAGAAGAGATTTCCAATTAATCCACCAAAAGTTGTTAAAGTTATACCTGTTTTCAAAAATATATGTCTTAAAAATCTTTTAGGTCTTAATGTACCATTTGAAATTCTTAAAATAATAATTATAAACCAGATGAATAGAATTTTTATCCTCTCTCTGACATTTACATTAATAATAACATGAGAATAACAAAATCTTGATGCTTTAGTTTCCTGATACAGGAAATGGGTGTACAAGTACATGCCCTGCTTTAACAGAGCATTTCTGTCTCACTGAAAGGAAGGGGGAACTGTCCTTCATGGAGAATGTGATGCTATATTAGCTTCCTGTTCCACAGCCGTCTCTCTCTCTCTCTCTCTCTCTCTCTCTCTCTCTGATTCTTTACTTTTAACACCTAATTAATCACTATGTTCTGTTTCTTAAACAGATTAAATATTCTAATATTGTGAAGAAAATGAGAATATATCTATTTATCTGTCATCTATCTATTTTATCTCTTGTTTATGTTTCATTGTACATGATGTTCTTACTTCTATTTGTGAGAAATTATTAGTCTTAAAGAGGTTGGTTCAAGAGCTTCCAGAAGAGAAATATGATTGAGCCCCGGGAACGAGCCAAGTTCAAGCGCAAATACAAAGTGAAGCTGGTGGAGAGGTGTTCCTTCCGTGAGACACAGTTGTAGCTGTGCAGATGTCGGAGCCCTGCCCCTCAATAAAGTGCTGTGACCAGAAAAAAAAAAGAGGTTGGGAAAATATATGATCAGTATACACCTTTCAAGACACAAAATAGAATTGAGGAATTCATGGTAAGATAATGGTTCTTACAGCAAGGCTTTAGAATTAAGGTATTATATTTTTATTGTTGTTGTTATTTATCACCTAAGGTGATATTATCAAGCTCCAATGTTGAAGATTTCATAAATAGTTTTTCTCCATCCCACCCTGTAGAGGAATTTTAATCCAACAACGAGGCTGCTCTAGAAAGAGCTCACATCCAAAGACCTTCTAAATCTATGTGATCTAGCTGGAATGTTGACTCCTTTAATACTAAACAATGAAGGTACAGTGGTTTATAAAAGGAAGAAACAATGTTTGAAAATGACATCTAATTGAGGGACAAATAAAGTGATGAATCAGAGAAAGATTTGACATTATGAGTTAGAGATAGTATATGTCCAACTCTTACAAGAACAGTACAGAAGAAAAAGGCTATTTAAGAACGGCTCAGGAAAAGAGAGAAGGGGGTTGTTGTTTTTTTCTTTTAAGCAAGGTTTTTTTGGACAGTCTTACAGAGTCATGTAGTAGAAAGAACAGAGTAGACACAGGAGAAGAAAGAACAAGCCAGAGAATAAGAAAGTGCCAGAATATTTGAACATATCACCAGAATTAGTTTAAGGTCAGGCAAGCAATTCATTCAGAAGCCAAGAGGGTCCAACTTATATCAGTCAGCTGGGAGATGAGTTTGGGTCACAACATCTGAGTTGAACCAGCTAGTGATAATTCATTTGTAGAGGAATTTCAATTCACCAACATGTCTGCTTTGATCACACTCAAAGACCTAAGTCTGTGTGATCTTGGTGGAATATAGACATGCCCTTAGTACACATATTTAATCCAAAATAATGAAAGTAAGATTAGTGTATAGAATGAAGAAGGCATGTTAAAAAGTCACACTTAATTGAGAGGCAGACAAAATGATAAATCAGAAAAAGATTTGACAGAATGGAATATGCCCAACTCTCATGAGAGCAGCACAGGAAAGAGATGATTTAAGACACAGAGTAGAGAGGAAGAGAGAAGACAGATAGGCAGTATAGAAAAACAAACAGACAGACAGACAAACAGACAGACAGTACAGGAGATAGACAGACATTACAGGAAGTAGAAAATGCAGAACAAGAATACAGCAGGGTTTGTGGAGACAGTACAGTAGAGTTTGGAAGTACAGTTGAGTTTGGGCAGTTCAGTTTGTAGAATTCAGAGGCAGTTTTCCCAATCAGAGAAATTAAATAAGAAGTGGAGAGAAGCCATATTGAATCAGTCAGCTTGGAGAGGAGTAATGTCCTTTTTAAACAGAGCAATATCATATCCAGAGGCAAACCAGGTATTGATTGAAACTTTAGGGTCAGAAATACAAATGCAGAGTGTAAAAAAGTTCTTAGACCTTTCAAAGCTTGATAAGCACCATGGATTAATGGATTAGAACTGCTGCTGATGTTGACCATAATGACCATGTAGTTGGACAAGCAATGGCCAATAATCCTAGATATTAAACTGTTCATTGTTTTGGCTGTGGGAGATGAGGTCATTTGAACAGGTACCGAAGACAGCATGTTCTTAGATACTTCTCTAGAAGACCTTAGCCTTCTGGGATTTGTAGAAGATGTGGTAAAATTTGTACATAATACCATTGATACATATTCAAAATTTCAATAGGCTTCTGTTTTGAGCTCTGAAAAAGTCAATTCTGTAAGTGCACATTCTTTGGAAGTGATGACTATCATGGGAATACCATCTCAAACTAAGAGTTATAATGCCCTGGCATATTTTTCCAGTAAAATGAAATGATTCTTTGCTTATTATAACGTAAACCATATTAGAGGAATACTATACAATATAACAGGTCAAGCAGTTGCAGAAATATCTAAAGGATACCTCCAAGGATATGGTTGATAAATAGAAAGGAAGGATAAAAATTCCCAGAAACAGGTTGGATAATGCTTTATCAGGCTTAAATTTTTTTGAATGCTAATGAGGCAGGAACAACAGCTGCTAAGAGACCCTGGATTGTAGAAAAAACAAAAACAAAAAACGGTGAATTAGATCAACCTGTGTACTTTAAAGATATTCCCACATCAGAATGGAAATCAGGGAATGTGTTACATTGAAGAAGAGGTTTTTGCATATATTTCCACAGGTGATGAAATACTGTGCATTCCATCAAAATTGATAAAGACCAGATCTATATAAGAGAAGCTTCAACATGACTAAAGACATGACTAAAGAAAGAAAGAGATACAGGAAGGCAGCAACACAGAAGACTCAGAAAGCTAACCTCCTGCCACCCTGCATGGAGACAGCTCAACAAAGCAGATGAAGAAGGGCAGATCATTCATCAGACTGGCCGACTGAAATCCTTGATGCTGAAATGGACAGTTGCTGAAGGACAGGTGATCAGGACTGTGATTATGGGATAGGCATCATTGCATCAATGGATCTTCATAAAAACATTAGGACTGTTAAGTTTATGGGATTGATAATTGTTTCTCTTGTAATAGTTAAATGGTGTACAATTTTTGGCTTAAACAGAAAAGAGAAAGATGTAGAGGAATTTTAATCCGGCAGCACTACTGCTCAGATTGCATTCAAAGACAAAGGGCATACAGTCATGCCCTGAGTACACACATTTAATCCAAAACAATGAAAGTAAGATTAGCTTATAGAAGGAGGCAGGCATATTTGAAAGAGGCATCTAATTGAGGAGTAGACAAATCAGAGAAAGATTCAAAAGAATAGTATATGCCCAACTATCACTAGAATAGCACAGGAAAGAAAAGCCATGTAAGACAGAGGAAGAGAGAAGGCAGACAGAGCGGAAAGGTGCCAGTGTAGTACAGGAATACAGTAGTCTGCAGATACTGTACAGTAGAATTTGGAAGTACAATGGAATTTGGGCAGTTCATGGAGTTCAGAGGCAGTTTATCCAAGGGGAGCAATTCAATGAGAAGTGGAGAGAAACCAGATTGAATCCATTAGCTTGGAGAGGAGTTTGAGCCAGAACAGCTGAGTTGAAGCAGCCAGCCAGAATTCAGAAAGAGCCAACAAGATAACAGAAAGATAACAAGCCAACAGAAAGAGCTTATTCAGTAGTAATCCCACAAGATAACAATTACACCTGGCAAATAAAAGATACTTTTACAGTTCAGAAAAAAGTAGACAGGATTGGGAATGGCTATCACCTCATTCCTTCTTTTGAGTAAATAAAAACAACATTTACACCTCCAAAAAGGCCTGAATCTATGAACCATGAAAATACTTTTTTTTTTTTTTTTTTACAATACAAGGGAAGACTTTTGGCCACTAAGTTTATAAGATCCCATGTGCTGTTTCTTCCATTCTCTGGGACAAAAATCCTAAGAAGGAAAGTGAAAAGCATTTGGAGACTGGGAAGCGAAATGGTTATACCACAACTCGGCAGGTAAAGGAACTTATGGGTAACCTGAAGTGCTTTTTCCAGTGCTCCTGCAAAAAGTGAGGTGAAGCTACAAGGTGTCCTGTAGTCATAAGGTTATCGTGTAATTCAAATACTGATTTCTGTACCCCCATACCTGGTTGTAATTCTTGTTCTGAGAATCTCTTGTCTCAGTGTTGTATAAACATTGCTCCCCAATTGTCTGTTCATATGCCAACAAAGCAGTTTACAGCTGATGACTGCTAAGCAGGAAAGAGAATAGTGCTGGACTTCCTGTCAGCCAGAGGAGAGGAGTTAGAATAGGAAGTCGGTGATTCAGCCGTGAGGGAGGTTCAGGAGACATCAGGAGAGAGAGCTGGACAGGAAAAGCTACAAAGTCTGAGTATCTGGGATGTCGGCTGGGAGGAAGCCAAGTTAGCTTAGAGGGTTAAAAATAGAACAACAACTGCTCAGTTACTGTGTTGTGAAGCTTGTTCAAATAACATAATAGAGTCTCAATTACTTGTGTGATAGCCAGGTTAAGCATAAGCTAAGAAAAACAGAACACTGTTTTATAAAAATAGCTTTTTAAACACTGTCCTGTATTCCAAGTGGATGGGTAGCAATGAAGAACTAGTAACAAGAGGACTTGGCATTATGTCAGTGGCCTTTTATGTCTGCTTGTTCAGCTACACTCTGAGGGAAGTTCTGCCATTATTCCCATTTAAAAGTGTGAAAATGGAGCACACAGGGATTAAGCAATTCTCCAAGGGGAGATAGTTATTGAATAGTAGGGCTCAATCTAGAAAGGGTCATTAGGCTTGGGCTAAATGACACCTTTTTTTTTTTTTTGTATTTTTCTTTTTGTCTGCAAGTATTTATAGTATCCATATATGTGTAGGGATATTTATATGTGTGGGGGCACACAAGTATGTGATTATTTGTGCATGTGTGTGCAAGTTCAGTGGAAGTCTGGAGTTGATATCAAGGGTCTTCTCCATTTGTTGAATTTCCACTTTATTCTTTTCTGGCTCTGCTATGGAATCAGCACGCAGTCCACCCGAGAGCACTCCTATTCCCACTCAGTCCTCACTCCACACCCCCACACCCAGCCATGCCTCAGGAAGGGAGAGAGGATGGAGAGCTGGCTCTGAGAGTCAGACTCTGTGCTTTTTATTATGCACAAGAAGGTATTTTAAAGTAATCATTTATTTGAGAAAAAACAAATTCTATTGTCAGTGGTTTTGGCTACTTCTCCATTGTCCAGAAGTGGTGGACACTGACTGGTGATACATTAAAGAAGAGAGGTCTGTATTTCTGTTGTGATGAAAGAATTCCTTCTGTACTTCAGTTTCTTTTTTTAATGTAAATATATATATATATATATATATATATATATATATAGACATATAAAATTGACACAAGGCAAATATAAGTGTGTTAAGTTATTGAATTTTACTTTAATATGTCTCCTAAGTGTCCAGATTATAATAGCTTATATCTAGACCACTTTTTGGAGCAGACATAGACACATAAATATAAAGCATATTCTTAGTTAAAAATATGATATGTTTTCTTTATTACTGAATGTTATAGGCTACATAGCATCAGAATAAATTGATTTTTAACTTTCACCAACCAGTGACTTAGACTTCCATTGCGTTTTGAACTTAGAAATAGTTTTGCGTCCCGTAATGAGTTTGAAGAATCTATTTTGTACAGGTGATTGTTTTTAAACCTAAAGACATGACTAACTTTTTATTGGATAGCCTAATATCTCTAAGGTTGCTGTTTGTTCACATACATTGATGATTAAGTAAAATTCTACTAAATCTGAATTACGTTTTCAAACATAAAGATAGGTTCAAAAAATGTAAGAAGTTGCATTATTTACAATGGTACCTAGATGCCCAACATCATGACAACTGAACACTCACATTACCAGATATATTTCATTATGAGCAGTATCATAAAGATCTACTTACAGAGTAATGTGACTGGATAGATTTATGAGGTACTTCAGTTTCTGATTGTGGGCAGCTGCTGTGCACACTCTTTCCTTTCCTTTCACATGTCAAAGTCTCATTCTTCCCCTTAAAAAGTCCTAGCCCCTGCCACCTCATTTGCAAAATAATATCTCTAGAAGGCCACACAAAGTTAGCAACTCAAAAACATTCAACTCACACACCTCTACCACAGTGCATAGAATTCAGCTAGTGATCTGTTTTTTTTTTTCCAGCAGACTTTAAACATTTGCTCGGTGTTGATTTCCATAGTTCTTTTCTTTTTTTTTTTTTTTAAATCAAGTTTATGGTCAATTAATTGAGAAAGTTTGTTGCATTGAGGAACATGAATAAGTATCTTAGCATCTGTGGTGCAGGGCTGGTCCTCACTTTGAGAATGCTAGTCTAGACAGTTGTTCTCTGTCTCTGTCTCTGTCTCTGTCTCTGTCTCTGTCTCTGTCTCTGTCTCTGTCTCTGTCTCTGTCTCTCTCTATCTCTCTGTCTCTGTCTTTGTCTGTCTCTGTCTGTCTCCCTCTGTCTGTCTGTGTCTGTCTGTCTGTCTGTCTGTCTGTCTGTCTGTCTGTCTGTCTCTCTCTCTCTCTCTCTCTTCCTCCTACTGGCTGTGTTCCCAGGCACACCTGATTTTAGTCCTGAACTGTATGTGCCTTATGGAGAAGTAGTTTCCCACCAGCTTTGACCCGGTGCCCACTTGCTCACAGGTGATAAGCTGTTGACATCAATGTTTCAGAACCCCTCACCTTCCTAAGATAAAGCTTGCAGGGGAAGCTGCCTTTTGCTCCTGCCACTCACTGCCATTGCCTTATTTTTCTTCAATTCACTCATCACAAATAAGCAGACTACATCACTTCCTTATTTTCTGTCTTCTTTCATTGTGGTGTATATACCCCCTGGAGAGGCATTCTTTTTGTTTGTTTCATTTATCCTCACTCACACCCCAGTTCCTAGAACACTACAAGTTACTTACAGAGCAAGGAAAACAATTGTCAACCAGAACAACTAAATGGCCAACTACTGAAAGCTGTACCTTTCTCTACACACAGGAAGCACAGGCAGTGCATCCGACTTACGCTCGCTCCTCCAATTCTTCCCTTTCAGCTATGTACTAGTTGCTAAGTAGAACCTCGATGCTACCTGTTGCCACTGTTTCTTTGAAAAATCACTAGTAACACAATGCCTTTGAAAATTGCTGGTCATGACTGCAATAGCTTGGGAGATGTTGCCCATCCAGCAATTATTTCATGAACAATAGTGCTTGTAACTAGTTATTGCTCTACATAACTCTTGCTGAAATATGTTCAGTCTAGATGCCATCTTGTCAAGTTAAACCATTGCTACCCGAGCCACTGCTCTTCAAGCAGCCATTTCGCTTAGGATGAAGGCCAGTGCCTGGCTAGATATTGGCTCAAGGGTGACTTTGCATTCTCAAAGGTAGTTGACCAAGGTCTAGAGCCACCAATACTGCATTCTAATACAATTTGATGATTATCTTAATTAATGAATAGTTTAAAGCAATTCAACTGCAATCTTCTAGTTCATTAGAAGGAAACACTGTCCAAGTACTTATATTTTGATGCTTCTCTTTTGTTATGACTATTTTATAGTCATATAGTCATATAGTAGCAAGTGTGGAATAAGTACCCTCTCCCCTGGAAATATCACTTTAAGTTTTGGAAAGTTCCCATGCAGGCCTCTATGCATTTGGGGGTGGGGGCACAAGATACTATTTCCTTTTTCATTTTGTCAGTTTTTATTTTCACTTTCTTCCCATGACTACCACATAAGATGTTACCATGGAGCACAAGCAGTGAACAATATGAGCAACATTTCAGCCTAGTAAGAAGATCTCACAGTTAAAATGGACAGGCCAATGTTGATTTCTGTTTTATAGGCATCTAAGAAACTGTTTAAGAATGGGCCAGTGTTTTTAGAGATTACTACTTTGTGGATTTCTAACTTCCTATCAGATACATAACTCTGATGGAGTAGACCTATTAAATAGCTGTCATCCATGATACAAAACCCAAGGTATTTCTATGTCTTAATGCCACTGACTATCTAACTAAAAATGTATTTCACATGCAAATGGATATGAAAATAGAATGGATATATTAAGGCTGTTTTAGGGGTGGTATTTTCTTTAATGGTGACTGTTCTGCTTCAGATTTCATATTCTCATGAGTGGTTTTAAATGATGACTTTTAGTCTTCACTAATAAACTCTGAGGGCTATCATTGACATTGTATAAAAACATATAGGATAAACACACGAAGCAATCGATTTGTTAAGTTGGGATCTTGCTATGGCAATTTTGTGCTTGGCTGACTTTCCTCTTAGATTCTTCTTATACCTTTCTTTTCATTAATGTATCACACTTCCAAGCTCAGTTAAAATTCTCATGGGTCGTTGGCTTCAATCCAAGATCCAGAAGTCCCAAGCGATGCTGAAGGCAGACTTTGAAAGGCTAAGAAGATAAGCAGTGCTTGCAGAGAACATTAGGGATACTGTTGAGGACAAGATGGAAGGGTGGAGTCAGTCAGGAAAAGAGAAGTATGAAGAGAAGGCACAGCTGCCCCTCCCCCATTGTTTGCAAGAGGTGGTCTGTACATAGATAAGAGGGAAGTAGAGGGAGACGGAAGGTTATAAACGGAATTTAACAAAAGACATTAAGGAGTGTACTGAAAGCAGGAAAGCTGAGGAAGCCCCGAAGATGAGAAGGCTCTTTCATCCATTGGTAAAATTTTAAGAGGAGAGTTCCACTCATACACGAGACAAATTTGCCCCATCACAGATACACAACTACCACCACACCTACACCACAACTACAAAAGGCACATTCAGGTAGGAAACAAGAGTGTCAAAGGCTGGAAGGTTAGAATCACCACTGTGAACAACGTTCATGAAATGAGATAGTCTCAAAGTAAATGGCCAGTGGGCAAATCAACCCTAAGAGGAACTAGATGTGTGGCTTTGCTGCCATTGGCCAGCTCTGTGCTTTCCAGCACAGTGCCAAGTCTGACTTTAGTAACAGCCTTGCATCAGCAATGCTGATCAGTAAAGACGGCACAGTCCACAGCATGTTTCATTGTTTTTTAAACTGAAGATTTGATTTGAAGATAACGATAAGAACAGGCTTTTTGTATTTGTTTGCTTGTTTAAAAATATTCTAATTAATCATGGGTCAAACCATGGACTTTTCTATTCATCCTTGCAGCTGTAACATGAAAAGGCCTGAGTCAAATCCATGATGTCTTTTTCACAAGTTTCTAAGCTTAGACCAAAGGGATCTTTGTTTGGTCCCTGGAAACTATATGCAATGTTAGGCATGGTAGTGCACACATGTAATTCAGGCCTTAGGAAGCAGAGACCGGAAGGTCTCTGGGACTCACTGACTGGCCAGCCATTCTATTTGGTGAGTTCCAGGCCACTAAAAGACCCTGTTCAAAAACCAGGGTAAATGGTACCTGGGGAATGAGACACAGGCACACACAGCTATGAACCCACCTGGAGCAGGATGCATGCATAAGAAACACACACACACACACACACACACACACACACACACACATACACACACATTAATGTGCTGTGTTTGTTTAGTGTTGCTTGTACATACATGACTCCAGGAAGGGCCACTAGTATTGTATAATCATTTATGGGTCTCAATCCTGGAGAAGAACAACTCTCAATCTCACTCCCTCTCCCTTTCTCCCCTCTCTCCCCCTCCCTCTCTCCCTCCTTCTCTCTCTCTCTCTCTCTCTCTCTCTCTCTCTCTCTCTCTCTCTCTCTGATACCTGCAGTTCTTTGTCTATATTGTCGTGGCATCCTGAGTGTAGCTTTCTTGCCTGGTAGGAGACATAGTCTCAGATCAGACTTCCTGTCCTCTTACTCTTTGACCTTTCCTTGCCCGCTCCTTGGTAGTGTTCCACAGACCATAAGTGTGTGGGTTGTTTTGTAGATATATTCATTGGGGCTGGGTACTTTGTTCTCTATATCTTGACTAGTTGTGGTTTATCTGATGCAAAGAGAAGCTTCTTTGGTGAGTCATAAGAGCTACAAGTATCTGTGGCCATAATGATAAAAAGTATGGAGAAAGCAGTTAGGAATTATAATGGCCATTTTTAATAGGCAGGAAGTAAATCTTTGTAGGGTTTTGAATTGAATTTCCCTGACAATTGGTGATGCTGGATATATTTTCGTATGCTTCTTGCCCATGTGTACGTACTCCTTGGAGAAGTGCATTGCCCATTGTTTAGTTGGGATAGTTGGCTTTTCCACTGTTAAGTGTCAGGCATTTTTCACGTTCTGATTGATTACCCTTCATCAGAGGTGGCGTGTACACATTTCCTTCCTTCCCATATGGAGACGCTCCAGAGGTTTTTGTGATTATGCAATAATGGTTATGTTTGATGTAGTCCCATTTTTCTATTTTTGCTGCTCATGAATGTGGGTGTGTTTTGTATATTCTCATTTAGTTAAGATATTTTAAAGACTTATTTAAAATTTAAAAATTTATGTGTATATATAGATCTGCATGTAAGCCAGTATGTGCTGTTGCCAGTGGAGGCCAGAGGACGGTGTCAGATCCCCTGGACATGGAACTATGTGTGTGTTCAAGCCACTCAACATGAGTTCTCAGAGTCAAACTCAGGCTCTCTGGAAGAGTCGCAAGCACTCTTAACCACAGCCTCAAGTTTAGAGTCGTCAACCCTGAAACTATATACACACAAACAACCAAAAAGGACTTAGCAGGTTGTAGTTATACATATTTGTGCATATATGTACATATATGCACACAACAATAACAATCAAAGAAAAAGATGCTATCAACTTGAAGTGGGGCTCATAGAAAGAAATTGAGAAAGGATAGTTGGAAGGGAGGAAAAGGAGCAGGGAAAATGATGTCATTGTATTTCTATTAAAAATAAAAACATTTCCAGTCTTTGAGACATCTTTTTTGACTTTCGGGTTATATAGAATTATTTTGATCCTTCAGGTAGTTTAGGTACTCATATTAATTTTTATTAAGTTTCCTTGTGCCATTTCTGCCTATTTGCTCAACTAATTTCTGAGATGGATCAAAGCCTGTAATAACAATAATGACCCTGTATGCTCCTCCCTAAAACTCTACCAGTTGTTTCCATATACCTAATTCCCTATGAAGAGAGTAATAAGGTGCCATCTATCCCATTAGAAATAACCCCTTTATTGTGATATTAAGAAATTATCACTTAGCGCATGATCATTATTCTATCTTGAATCTGCTTTTCTTAAAAGAAATACATTTACCCTAGTTTTCTGTTGAGCATCTTCATGGTATATCCTTCACTATATTTATCTTCACTATGTACAAATTGTTTTATCTAATGAATTTACAGTAGGAAATAGAATTTTGTTGTCTCATAGGTTTTATTTTTAATTGATTCATAATAATGACATGTTTGTGGAATAGTTTGTGATATTTTGATGAATGTATAAACTGAGTTAGATTGGAGCAATTAGAGCATATGAATGTATATATAGTATGTACATATATATATAGTCAATATATAGGCCAATATTAATTCATTTTTATGAGACATTCAGTATTCTCTTTGTTCTACCTGTTTAGAAATATACACTGCATTGTTGTTACCTATACTCACTTTACTGAGAAAGAGAGTAGAATTTGGTTTTCCTACCCAAACATTTACCAACCTCTCTCCATTCCTCAGCTTCCTCTACCTTCGCCAGCCTTCAGAAAATTCGATTTTACTCTCTGCTTACATGGAATAAATGAATTAATTCCACTTTTAGAAAAGGTGTTTGAGGATGACATGTATTCTCTCTCCTCTGCTCTTATTACCTATGAGGGAGTTATTCCTTTCCTTTGGAGGAGCCAACTTCAAAACAGAGAACAACCTTGGCTTTACACCCAATTTGGGTGTCTTAGACTCTGTTGCCTCTATACTTATTAGAAAACAAATTATGTTGTTTATGCATTATGTAACTCTGGCCTTTCTATAATAGCAATCCAAAGAACTAGAAAAGCATAGTATGCAAATATTTTCTAAAGCAAAAATGGTAGACATTGCTGTAGATATTTCATAGGAAGAGTCGTAAGTAAAGGGGAAGTAAATTGGCTTGCACTGATTACAACTGGTCAACCTGTGTGGTGCACACCTGCAGCCCCAGCACTCAGGGTTTGGTAGTGGGATTGAGAGTTAAATGTCATCCTCCAGTGCCTTCATAGCATGGGGCACACAAGTCTTGCCTTGAAAAACAGCAAACGAATAAAATTTGCTACTGATCAAAATACATTTTCAATGCAGACCATAAGTTTTCATGGTATTTGAATTTCCCAAGGAATAAATAATGAGTAATCACCATTTTACCACCTGTTTTTGCCAGTAAAGTTTTATCAAACTTTACATCCCCCCCATTGATTTATATATTTCTATCCCTTCCTTGAGCTCCAACGACAGCACTGATTGTTGGAAGAGAATAGGAGTGAATCAAAACCCTAAAATATTTACTAGCTATCTCTTTTTTTTTTTATAGAAAATGTGTTATCTAGGCCTGAATTACAGAATGCTACATATTGAATATTTTATTATATTCTCAACTCATTCTGAAATACAGTAAATTATACAAACATTAACAAAACATGTAAATTCAGCACATTGAAATCCAAGTTTCACAGCATATAAAAATTTTAACACAAAACAGCTTTGCCATGCATTAAGTCCAAGATCACTTAATTTATGAGGTTCTGTTATAATATTATTTTCTATAAAATAATGTTTTATGGCTTAGAAGTTGACAATACACCAAAAATTTCAGGATTAGAGTATAGCTCATCATAGACATTTTATTTATAGTTACCATAAATTATTGAACTTATGAGGACCCATAAAATGTAAGATCATAAAAAACTCAGTGGCATAATAGACTTCTTGTTCTATCTGAGGTCCTAAAACACTTTTCTTTTAAGAAGTGTCTCTATCCTATTCCATGTAATTTGGGGGGGGGGGGGATGCAGGTAAATCACATCACTCACGAAAGTGTACACTTACAATTCAAGCCAGAATTTATCAACTTTTTTTCCAGAATTAATTTGAATATTGGCATATACTCAATTAGGACCACAGATTTTAAGAACTTCACCAATCTTGGGCTAGCAGTAAAAGCCACACTACATGAGTAAAGTAAAAATTAGCAAATGGAAAAAAGCTTAATGACACCGTGTAAATATCTGTACCCAACTATTCCAAATTGACTACTATACCAGTTGACAAATTCCAGTCCTTTAATTAATTCAGTTGACTAGACCTCAGTCTTTTGCACTTTAAAGACACTTGATTAATTCAGTTACAATTATCTGAGTTTAAAGTAAATTTCTTTTTTTCCCTTTTTATAAAAAATTTTATTTTATGAATTTATTTATATTACATCTCAATGGTTATGCTCTCCCTCCCATTTCCCCCTACTCCCCTCCCCTATGACTGTGATTGAGGGGGACTCCCTCCCCCTGTATATGCTCATAGGGTATCAAGTCTCTTCTTGGTAGCCTGCTATCCTTCCTCTGAGTGCCACCAGGGATTCCATCTTACACCCATCAGAATGGCTAAGATCAAAAATTCAAGTGACACCACATGCTGGCGAGGATGTGGGGAGAGAGGAACACTCCTTCATTGCTGGTGGGGATGCAAACTAGTACAGCCACTTTGGAAATCTATCTGGTGCTATCTCAGAAAACTGGGAATAGGGCTTCTGCAAGACCCAGCTATTCCACTCCTTGGAATATACCCAGAAGATGCTCCAGCACACAACAAGAAAATTTGCCCAACCATGTTCATAGCAGGCTTATTCATAAAGTAAATTTCTACGCTGAGCTTTTAATGCTTTTCTTTCTATGTAGTACTTTTTTTTCAAAGAGCTGGACCTAGAGTTTTATTTTTTCTTTCAAGTGATAGGCAATATCTTTACATTATAACAAAGAAGAGTTGCCAAAATACATGATCTTCATAAAGGAGTTTATTTTGATGTATTGTTATTTGGAACCTTAAAATACAAAATTGGACAGTTGGTTTTAATATGTGTACATGAAAAAGTTTTTAATGGCTTAACCTGGAAGTGGGAAACTTCCCAGAAAATTTAAATGGCATTGACAGTAAGGAACATGGCAAAGACTTCCTTGTATCAAAAATAAAGCATGGAATCCATAGATAGAATTCTGATGTCCATATTTGGATTTTGAAATTATGACTACTATCATAGAGATGATGGCACTAGGCTCTGGTCTGTCACACTGATTTCTGACATGATATCATGAATAAGTGTGTGAACTATACTTAGTTATAAATGTTGTTAACAGCTCTTATTTTGTCTATTCCATGATGCTAAAATAGAAGCCAACACTAGGAAACTTATGAGGAACAGAAATTTGGCTTGTATGGCAAGTTGGGAAATTCAAAATTAAGGGATTAAAATATGATAAACTTCTTATGTTTATCACACTAGAAGAGCAAAAGATAGCAAACTAAGGTTACAACAGAGTGAATAGGGTTCAAACTCATCACTTTATAGTAAACCTGTTCCCACAATAATCGTGTTAATCCGTGCATGAGGGCCAAAAACTTATGGCTTAGCCACTTCCCCAAAGTTCTGCCTCTTAACACTGTGGCTTTATAGACTAAGTATCAGCTAATGTAAGAGCAGCGGTTATTTAGTTTTAGAGACAATGTGCTTATATATAATAATGAAATTAAATAGTCAAAATAACAAGTTGTCTATGAGATATGATTTCAGTTGCATTTAGGAAATTTCTTATTCAAAAAATAGCATAAATTATACCCATATTTACATTAATAGCTTTGTTTCTAGACCTCAAGGTTCAGATCTAATGTTTTAGGAGGTGCCATTTGCTGGCTTAATCATTATAATGCAAGGAATGCAAAGTTTTTCCCTTAATAAAATTTCAAGTGGCCAGGGAGGGGCAAATCAGAACACCTAATTAGCTGCACTCACAATTTTGTCTAAAGAATACCCAGTGATCAGGAACAATGCAAGGTCAAACGCTAATAAAATCATGGAACAAGATTCCAAGAGGCATTTGTATTTGAAAACAATGCAAAATCACACAACCCCAATGTACAATGGTAATTAAGCAAAATTTGGTGGTAAACTGCCCATTTTGTTTTGTATATTACTTATTACAGAAAAGATAGTAACACCTAATTGTGATTATAAACTCTTCTCCAACAAACAAATAAAAAACAACATTAAAAAATGAACCTGCTAGTAAAGGAGAAGTTGTGTTTCCTGAAGTGACTAGACATGCTGGAAGAGACCCTGAAGATGGGCCGTATGCTGGAGGGATTCTGGAGAAGAATTGTTGTCTGGGTTGGGTACATCTCTAGCAAGGTAGTAGCAGTGATAACTGGCCCAGGTCCGAGCTGTGCTGCTCTCTGTCCTCAGATCACATCTTGTCTAAGCCTAACTTGACAATCTGTTCCTGTGTGGAGAAAGCAGACCTCCAGAATACCCAAATCAACATGAGAAAGTCCCAAGATGTGCTGTCTCTGTGCCTGCTTATGCTCTCATGGACAGTGCATGCTTGACAGAAATGGTCACCACTATGCTCTCCTAATGGAGCTGCAGATGCCCAGGTACAGGGCACTCACAGCTTGCTTGGGATCATACAGTGAAAACTAAATGAAGGCACATGGACTTTAATATACATCCCTTCTGGCTTCCTATAAGGAAATTTTCTTAAAGTACAAGTAAATAAAAGAGTACTTGTGTTTTAAGTTTGTATTATCAGTTTTCTTTTATGTCTCTTGGTGTCTGTGTTTGTACCATGTTGGATTTTTAAGTGTTACTTTCAAATCATTTCAAGAAAGAAAGTAACACGATCAAGCATATACAGAATTTTGAGGGAGGGGCAACAGGGGTCTTTTTTTGAAAATGAAATAACTTATTTATAGTAGATTATAAAATGTAATGTATTTCTATTTTTTCTTGACTGGACACATAAGTCTATGTATGTGCAAATGGAATGGTAGACAACAGTATGGAAGTTGGGAACAGGTAAAGCTGTGGTCTATCTTTAATAGATGTTTTTAGGTTGATAGAGATGAGATATGATAGATATTGACTTACATTCAGAATTGTAGACTCACCAAGATAGGAAAAATGTTTTCTCCAAGGTTAACAAATACAAATAGGCAAAGCAAAATGAGTGTAACATTTATATAATTCCTGATTGTTTCATGGTTCTTCTTGTTGTATGTAGCTTATTGTGTGTAATATATGTGTAATAATATAAATGTATATGTAAAAGTAATAATAATAGTAATACTAATAATATGGAGCAGTAAATTACTCAAAGAATGAGAAAACTATAAAGTAGTAGTGAAATGAGCATAAAGAAATGTGTTAGGAAATTTGTACATGAATATACATATTTGTCTACATGAGAAACTTCAGTCTACATATGGCTCTCTGATTTATTGTTTTCTAAACCTCAACAAGAATTTTGACTCACTGTTTGATGTTTGCCTCCAAAATTTAGATTTCTAAACCCTATGTTTTATTGATATATTGAGTTTCATGGCAACAACATTTAGTGTAATAAAAATTTCTTAATCATATAACCACACAATAAACTACCTTTTACACATTTCCCATGGACATTATAAAAATAATACAACGAAAACCAAAATGATATCCATAAAAATGATGCAATTACACTAACCCAACGTAACTAAGAATAACTGTTAATGTCAATGCCCAGTTCTTTTGTTCTGAAAACATAATTTCTCACAAACATTACACAGCCCTAAAATTATAAATGTATGAGGTGTGCAGGATATACAGTACAATTAAGGCTAGTTCTCTACTATTTTTTTTGTATGAGCAGAAGAAAGACATCTGTAAATCTTCTTTAATGCCATAGGAAGAATGGTATCTAATAATAAGATGCGGGGATTCTGTAACCAGCAAGAAGTATTGTCTATGCGTAGACATTCATGTCTCAGCCAGTCTCAGAGCTATTCCCAGGTAGTGGGATTAGCAATATAGGTTACCTGCTTGTCCTGCAGTTTGAATTCTTTGCACCCCCGTCTCTCATCACCTCCCAATCCAAGGCTGAAGATGATGCTCCAACGTTAGAGTTTTGGGTGACTGTTCAGGCAGCAAACTGTCTCTGTCATTTATTTATTTATTTATTTTACTTTGGAAGCTTCTAACCTGCACTTCCTGTTTACTCAGGTAAATGATTTTATTCCTTCTCAAGTCTCTGATGGGGTTAAAGACCAGATAGTTTAGTTTTACAATTAAGCTTAGTTGTTTAGGGGTTAAGGTGTTTTTAGATCTAGATAGATGTAATAAGTTGATAAAGATGAGATATGATAGATATGGATTTACATTTAGAATTTTGACTCACCAAGATAGGAAAGATGTTTTCTTCAAGGTTGACAAATACAAATATCCAAAAACACTATGAACACTATGGTTCTTCTTGTTGTAGGTAATTTATTTTATATATGTTTAATAATATAAATGTATACATGAAAAAAATAATAAAAGAAGAAAAAAAGAATAACTGTTAGAATTACTTCCTCCAGTAAGTAAAAAATACAATAAGCCTGTTCATACTGCTGTTTACTCATTTGTATACCCAGTGGATATGCATCTGAAATATAGTTAATTGACTTTTTCATATTTAGATATGTTAACTAATATTTCTTGAGCACTATATAAGTTATTGTGATAAAATTTATTTTGTCCAACTAGTTTTGCTAGAACTTTTAGATATAAATCTTACAAGTGTAGGCTAAGTATTATATATTTTTTAACCATAAGAAATCCAGGATACTATACTCATTAATATTTCACTGAGATTTGCACATTTATTTTAATATCTGCCAGAGCTGCCCCAGAAACAGATCATGCTTTCGCTTAAAATCACAAAGAAAGATATCATTGTGCTATATTAATTTACTGGGCCAACTGCTACGCTTTAGTGGTGTTCGGAGTATATTTCCCCACCACTTGGTTTACACTTTGGACATGTAATTTGATTAGGCCTTTGGAATGTTGATAACTGTACAAGAAGCAGAACCCTACATTGCATTCATGGACATTATATTCACACTTTGTGTTATACTGATCTCCCATGAGAATCACATAATTTATAGACTTTACCAGTTTAATCTAGCGCCAACAAGATTCTATGGCCAAGGTGAAAAATCTAACTGGCTCGCTTCAAAAACCAGACCTAATCAGCTATCTTACAGCCTTACATATGCCTTCTTTAATATTGTTTTTGCCTTTGCTATTGTTTTAAGCCATTGAGCTTTAGAATGCGTTAGGCAATATGTTTTCTTTTCTTTTTTTTAATTTTTTATTAATTTATTCTTGTTACATCTCAATGGTTATCCCATCCCTTGTATCCTCCCATTCTTCCCTCCCTCCCATTTCCCCTTATTTCCCTCCCCTATGACTGTTCCTGAGGGGCATTTCCTCCCCCTGTATATGCTCATAGGGTATCAAGTCTCTTCTTGGTAACCTGCTGTCCTTCCTCTGAGTGCCACCAGGTCTCCCCCTCCAGGGGACATGGTCAAATATGAGGCACTTATATCTGCATAATAGCCCAAGGGGCATGTCCCATGAAAGCCTTCACTTACCAGGAAACTGGGACAGAGGGGAGGACATCCTATTGGGACTCTAGATGAGAGAAGCATGGGAGAATAGCAAAGTAGAAGGATCCAGAGGGTCCTAGAAACCTACAAGAAGAACATTATGGTAGGCAGATTTGGGCTCAGGGGTCCCGCTCAAACTAAGGCACCAGCCAAGGACAATACAGGCTGTAAACTTTAAACCCCTACCCAAATCTAGCCAATGGACAGGCAATATGTTTTTAGGGAATAGCTGACTATGTACTGACCATTGCTACCATTGCCACTATTACAGATGAGAGAGCCTAAGGGTAAGTTAGTTACTCTGTGCTCATTGCAGACACAACACAATCATGCCTTGCTTCAAGACCCAACCTTGCTTTAAGTACCATGTTCTGAGTTTCCCCCATAGCCTCTCAGGTATGAACTCCTTAGGAAACTGCTAGTGCCTCACATTTGAGCAATGTTTATCCAGATAAATGTTGACCCATAGAAAAATAGAAGCAAGAACATGATTTTCATTCCATTTCTGCTGTGAATACATTGTTTAGGATGAAAGAATTAGCACACAACTTGAATTCTCCATTTGAACTCTGGGAAATCCAACTATCAGAACAGCTACAGCCAACTCAGTGGCACAACCTCACATTGGAGTTTTCTAAAAGCCACGCGTGAGCTGAGACAGAAACAGGAAGCCGACTCTCGAAGTTTGAAGGTTAAGATGGATAATTAGTACTCAGGCTCAAGACTTCTGATTACAAAACTCCACACCAGTCCAGTGACTTATATAAGGTTATTCTGAAATGTTTTAACACATGGAAAATACTTCTTGTGATTTAGTTACTAGTTGCTGTAGCAGTTCAAGAATGGAGTCCCGTGGGAATTCTGAGCGCTTGCGAGAAAACTCCAAGAAAGCAAGAAAGAAGTCTTATGACCTTGGGTTCTTCAACACACAGAACTGTTCTTGAGCTGTGTTTCCATGCCTGTCCTAGGTGTAGTGGCTAGGAGCAGGTTTACTTCAGCTCTTGTTATTCATATGCCTCTATTAAAACACATTTTTGGAGGCACAGGACTGAGGGGGTACCCTTGATCAAAATTCTGTAGATGTAGATATGCGATTATCAAACAGTACAATGAATTAAAAGTGATAAATAAATTAAGGGAGAAAGAGGTCAGGAAGCTAGTAAGAAATAATGGGGGGTGGATTTCAAGGGAAGAGAAATAGAATGCTGTCTGTACGAAGATGGAAAGAGGGCAGGAAAGGTTAAATGGGGTAGGGGCTAGGAGAGCAGGATATAGTACAAGGAGCGAGGACTAACACAAAAATAATTGAAGATGCCATTTGCACACCTACTTCTGTAGAAGCTTCATGAAACACACACACACACAAATATACAAAAAACTATACGTGAATTTATCTTATAAAAACCCTCCTGAGACATCATAGGCTATCAGATAAAAAGCCCGACTCCAATTATGAGTTAGCTGTTTTCAAGTCCTTGGTCAGTGGGGTCTCATAGGTAATAGTTCCAAACATGACCTGTTTTGTGGTTTTACAGGTTTAAAATTCAATTATCACATCACAGATTTTAAGAAAAATCTTTGATATGCCAGGCAAACTAAGTTTGAAGTGAAGTCACTTGCAGATAGTGCCACCATATTAAGTGGTGGGAGGTAGAAGATGGTCAAAGAGATGAGTGGTGGGCATTGACTGGATGAATCATCTCTCTTCTGCTGCAGTGTAAACATTTGTGAATTACCATGTTGTCAAATGATCAAGACTGAGTGACTGAGATATGGCATGTTCTTTTTTTTTTCAGTATAAAAATATGATGTTTATTCATACAGGAAACATTAATCACATACAGCATATAAATAAAAACATAATTTTTAGTTGAGCATGAAACAAGTGTTTGTAATCCTAGCGCTTCAGTGGCTGAGGCAGGAGCATCTCCAGTTTGAAGGCAACATGGTGAGACCTCATCTCAAACAAACGAACAGACCCACAGTTTTGTGTATTTTGTTACTTGGTCACCTAAAAATGTTCCAAACATACTGCATATTCCTTTGCAGTTTTAAATTTAAAATAACACTAAAGAGATATGGCATGTTCTTAAGGAATGGTAAATATTACTGTGTGAGTCATTATGGCTTGCTTTACATGATTTCGTCTAGCTGAACTTACTTTATAATTCTTAAGTTTCTGTGTAGATCTAGAGTACTTGAAAGTTTAAAAAATGCTGATCCTTTGTCCCAGCTATAAATGTTAAGAACCTTGAGAAATTGCACCACACTGAGATCAGATGTACAGCCCAGGGAAGCAGAAATAGTGGGGTGAACTTAAATAGCCTTCTGCTTTTATTGGGATTCAGTGTACCCCAAAAAGCAGCCTTTGGATAAGATGTTTGTGTGCAGTATGGATGTGGATGTGAGTGTGCACGCTCCCGTAGAAGTCTAAGGTTGTAATTCCTCAATTTCTTTACGCTTTTCTGTTTAGGGTGAATAGGATCTCTCATCAGAAGCTTATTATTCAGGTTGGCTGGCTGACCAATGAGCTTCAGGGATCCTTGCCTTTTCCCTTCCACAGACTGGAGTTACTGCCTTATATTTCCACCCAACTATAGTTTTTGTTGGTTGGTTGGTTGGTTGATTGTTTGGTTGGTTGGTTGGTTGGTTTTGGTCATCTTCTTGCACATGTGACAGGCAATTTTTAATTGATTCAGCTCATAAGCTCCCTAGTAAGATGCTTTATAAATGCCATCATGATTTTTTTTGCTAAGTTTTGAAATTTTGTTTTTGGTTAGTTTTATTTGGTTTGATAGTATCAACCTCTCATTTTTGTTGAGAGAAATAAGGAAAATGATTTTTTTATATCTCCATATTTTTAAAGATAAATCACTTTCTTTCCTATAGGGATCAAGTGTGGTGGTATCAGGGCATCATTAAAATTACTTAGAAATTAAGACAATGCAAGCCAGGCGTGGTGGCGCATGCCTTTAATCCCAGCACTCGGGAGGAAGAGGCAGGTGGATCGATGTGAGTTCGAGGCCAGCCTGGTCTACAAAGTGAGTCTAGAACGGCTAAGATAACATAGAGAAACCCTGTTTCAAAAAAAAAAAAAAAAAAAAAAAAAAACAGAAACAAAAAACAAACTAACAAACAAACAAACAAAAAACAAACAAAAAGAAGACAATGTAAACCCACACAAAATGGCAGGTTAGTGCTTAGTATTTTATACTTATAAACTAATTTGTAGCATAATAAACATTGGATAAGAAGCCTGATGTCTAGAAAGAATGCCTCACTAGGATAAAGCAGGATACAAGAAAGGCAAGCATCCAGGTCTGGACTTGGAGTGGTTATTTCTTAGTAAAACTTCTTAATGATTTTGTTTAAAAAAAAAAAAAAAAGACTCTGAGGGACAATGCCAAGGTGGAAGTACAGGCACGCTCTTTTGTAAAATGGTAGATAATAAAATCATGGTTGTATTTTGCTCTTTAATGCAGGTTGGTCTCCTACATATTTAAAAAAATTGTAGAAATGATTTTCATGATTCTGTCATATGAAAAGTAGGCTATAATTCAGTTTGTTAATACAGTAAAATGTTTCCTTTCACATTTCTGTAGATTATCCAGCTCTTATAATGGTCAGTTTATTTTATTTTCATGTGAATATGCTATACAAACCCTTCTGCCACAGGTCATTTGGTGTGTGTTACCTGTGGTGTCCTATTTAATAGAGATTGCTTTGGGTGAAGATCTAAGCTATTTAGGAATTTTTTATTATATATTTTTATTAATTTATTCATATTACATCTCAATTGTTATTCCATCCCTTGTATCCTCCCATTCCTCCCTCCCTCCTATTTTCCCCTTATTCCCCTCCCCTATGACTGTGACTGAGGGGGACCTCCTCCCCCTGTATATGCTCATAGGGTATCAAGTCCCTTCTTGGTAACCTGCTGTCCTTCCTCTGAGTGCCACCAGGCCTCCCCCTCCAGGGGACATGGTCAAATATGGGGCACCAGAGTTCATGTGAAAGTCAGACCCCACTCTCCACTCAGCTGTGGAGAATGTCCTGTCCATCGGCTAGATCTGGGTAGGGGTTTGAAGTTTACTGCATGTGTTGTTCTTGGCTGGTGCCATAACTTGAGCAGGACCCCTAAGCTATTTAGGAATTTTATATTACCCTTAAGAGTAAAAGTGGAATGCTACCCGCTTACATATCCAGTGCTATTTCAACATTAGCTTATAAATGAGGAAACTAACACCATATATGCATTCTCTGAAGTATCAAATACCATTTGGGAGATAGTATAGAATTAATGTTAGGCTTTGTATTTCCACAGAGTATCAGCAAAAACAGTTGATACTTTATTCAATATTAAGTGGAGGCAACATTCTGAAGAAGTCAAGATGCTTCCTTGATCAGTCACTAATATGTTTTCCTATTCTCTACATGGTAAAATTTGATTTTTGAAGTTTAATTTAATATGATGTTTTAATTTCTGTGGCTTCACTTGCTACACAAAAAAATCAATGTTGCTATTTTGACATCACATTGATTTCCCAGTGATACACAAATGATTGCATTTTTATGAAAGACACTTTGCCATATGCTGTACATTTATAACAATATTGTCTAATTTGTTGACTCATACAACCAAAACAACACTTCCACAAATCATACATTTTGCAAACTCCATTGAATTTTATAAGTTATATAGATAATATATGAATACTATATGGAGCATACTTTATGTGTCACTAGTTGGATGTTACCTAATTTCCTGGCCAAACAGGATTCTTAACATTTTAAAACGTTTATAGCATCTATCTCCAGAGTCTTTCTGGGCAAGTACATCTGATGCTGCCCCCTGATTCTTATCCTTGTACTCTTCTTACCCCAGGCCCTGGTCTAGCTCAGGTTCCAACCTAGAGTCTTGGCCTCCTCTACACCACTAGGCAAGCCCAGCCCATGGAGCTACCATCAGAACCAACCCTGTTTTCCCCAGACCTCCAGGACCCTCCCAATAGTATCTAACCTCTCCACTAAGCCAGATCCTGAACATCTTCTCCCGTGTTTAACACAGGGTGAGTCTATGTGATCCTCTACTCCACTGAATCTACCTGCAGAATCCTGCCTCAGACAATGATGCACATCCTGTACACCTAAGGCATGTCAAACTTCTAGGCTCAACAAAACCTGCATATACTCTCTTCTGGCTCAATTTCCTCTGCCACTATCACACAAAGAACTGACAAAAGATGTTCTAGGCTTAGATATCATCAAAATACAAACAAGCAAATAATCACTGAAAGATTGAGACAGTATGTTTTACCACCACAAAACCACCATTCCCATAGAAACGTCTGCCAGTGAAAATTACCTAGATGAACCCCAGAACATAACATTTCAAAGAATAATCACAGACTTCATCAAAGGATTCAAGAAGTTTAAAGAACACACACACGCACGCACATGCACACACACACATGCATACACATACATACATACATACACACACACACACACACACACACACACACATGATCAATGGGACTTATAGAGAAAGAGCTTAGAGAATGAATGATGCCCAAGAGATGCTCAAGAAAACGCAAACAGGGCTGATGGAACTGATGAAGACTCTCCAGGTTTTTCAAATAGAATTCTGTGAAGAGATGAAAAACACCGAAGACCAATGACCAATCACAGTTATTGAAAGCCATCCTTTCCTTCTGTTTTCAATGCATGCAGGATGAAAGAAGTTCATGACATTTTCATCAGCATAACTGAAGAATAATATAATTCTCAGACCAGACAGTTGTCTGGTGCACGCTTTAGTTTTATATTTACTTTCCTAGTGACACTTCAATTAGCAGATAGTATCTATCCATGATAAACATGCTATCTTTATTTTTTTTCTGAACTATTATATTCCTCAGGCATAAATCAAATTTCGATGAACTCCCCTGCTATCCTTCAGCCAAACATTTGACCTTAGCACTTAATAGGTCAAGTAGATTTAAGTTAACATTCTGTTACAGAAATGAACCCTCTGGAATATGTTTGTGTTAAACACACTGAACTTACACTTCCTGGTAGAAAGCATGTAGGGTTATCCGTTACAGATACATTATGACTCAGTAGAATCAAAGTGCACAAGCTGAAAGAATTACTGTCCTGTCTAGTTTCATGTCATCTAGACCAAAGCTGAAGTCATCGAAGAGAAGAGAGTCTCAATTTAGAAAATGCCTTATCTTCTGGGTTAGTCTGCAGGGTATTTCCATAACTAGTGATTGATGGATGAGAGTCCCACCCATTGTGGGTGGTGCCATTATTGGGCTGGTGGCCCTTGAGTTTAAACGAAAGCAGGCCAAGCAAGCCCTGAAGAACTAGCCAGTAAGGAGCACTGCTCCATGGTCTTCGCATCAAGTCCTGCTTCCAGGTTCCTTCCTTGTTTATGTTCCTGTCTTGACTATCCTCGGTGATGGATGGGCATCTGGAAGAGCAAATGGAAGCTCTTCCCCAAGTTGCTTTGGTCATGGTGTTTTATCACAGCAATAGCAACCCTAACCACGACAATCAGTTTTCTATCAAACGCACTTATAATGAAATTCATAAAAATCTCATGATAAAAATGTAAATGATAAATGAAAGTGAATTGTAGTAATATCCAAAACTTTGCATAGTTATGTTTTCACTGTTTGCTCTGGTACATCAATGATAATGAAAACGATAAACATAGGAATTAAATTTTTCACTAAAATACTTTTTTTAGTGTATATTAACAGTAATTAACAATGATTCTCATTATAACATTTTTGTTGTTGTTGTTGTTTTTCGAGACAGGGGTTCTCTGTGCAGAGCTGGCTGTCCTGGAACTTGCTCTGTAGACCAGGCTGGCCTCGAACTCAGAGATCCACCTGCCTCTCCTCCAAAGTGCTGGGATTAAATGGCCACCACTGCCTGGCTCATTATGACATTTTTATATGTGAATATAATGCAGCTTAATCATATTCACTTCTCTATCACTCATGCTTAGTCTGTTGACCTCCATCTATTTTTTTTGAGACAATGTTTCTCTGTGTAAGCCAAAATAGACTTGAACTCACTGTGTAGACTCTGAAAGCCTCTAGCTTGTAATAATTTTCTTGCCATCTCCTCCTTCTCTTCCTAAGTGCAAAGGTTCCTGATGCTACTTACATTGTCAGGCCTTCCTATGTTATGTTTTTTATTTATATTATACATATATATGTGTGTGTATATGTATATACATACATACATACATACATACATACATACATACATACATACATATCTTAGATTTCTGTGTCTGACTTACTTTCTTAACACAGTGATCTCTGGTTCCATGTATGTTCCTGGATTTGAAATAAATGATTTCTCCTTACTGACTAACTAATAATCCTTGAGGTGTGCACGCCACATTTTATTTATCCTTTATCTCTTAATGAGAGTGTTAGTTACATTTCCTATCACTGCGACACAACAGCTGGTAGACATCCCTTAGGAAAGGACAGGTTTCTTTGGCTCGCCATTTGAGGGTACAGGTCACTGTAGCAGGGTGACCACAGCAGCAAGACCATGATAGGGCTGGCTGTGTGGCCTCTGCTCTCAGAAAGCTCAGCTCTCATTCCTCTTTTTATTCAGTCTACATCTACAGCCCATGAAATAGCAAGGTCCACACGGTGGGTGGGTCTTCCTCCCTCAGTTCACCCAAGCGAGACACTCTCTCCTAGACATGCCCAGAGGTTTTTTTTTAATGCAGCAATTCTAAATTTTACCAAGTGGACAATCAAGGTCGACCATAACAATTCCACCTCTTGCCATCTCGGCACCCAAACACAGCACTGTTAAGTCATTATTCTTCATGCTTTGTCCTTATTGACTCCATGATCAATTTATAATGCAAAATACATTCAGTCTGACTTCAAAAGTCCCCAGTCTTTGACATTTTCAATACAGTCTGAAAGCCCAAAGTTTGAGTTTTACAGATACAATCTCTTCATTGTGAGAGCATTAAAAAAAAAAAAAAGAAAGAAAGAAAGAAAGAAAGAAAGAAAGGTACACACACTTTCAACATGCAAGATTAGAGAGTAAACACCACCAGTCCGAAGGAGACAAATGAGGGCACAGCAAAAGTAGAGATCAGACCAAAGCAAGACCAAACTCAGCAGAGTAACCATCAACTTGTGAAGCTCCATGTCCATCATCTGGGGATAATGATAGAATTACCTGAGTACAAAAGAATTTAGAAAGCCCTACCTAACCAGTTGTAGCTATGGCACAAATAGCATCTCCCCTGGACACACTTCACCTCATGCCAGACGTTTTTCTCAGTAGATGTAACATGGTCCCCGAATCTACAAAATCCTGAGATCTCCATTGTAACTTAGGACCTGCTTTCCCTTTTTCGTCCAGTGACCTTTAACAAATACTCTTTTCAGGGATTCAGCTGTATGACAAATTGCCTGGCCTCCTGTGACCTCTGGAACCTTGATGCTAAACTCTATGACTCACTCAGTCTTGGGTCTTTCATGGCAGCCCACCCATGCCAGATTGATGCTGTTGCCAGGTGCCTTTCAGTTTGGGGTGGAGCCTGACTTCCATCCACCTTGAACCACCATTCACCAGCTTGTGTGTGCTGACTCTGGGGACACATAACCTTAGGGAATTTATTCCAGCAGCTGTAAGCCCTTGCACTCATAACTTAGACTTTCTCCTTTCAAATGAATTTCAATTGTCATAAACTAGAGCTAGTGTAGATGAGTTTGCACTTGCAGGCACCTTGTCTTTCAATCTGTGCAGAGTGCCAGGTTTTCTACTGATTAACAATTACAGCTGCCTTAGAGTCTTTTCTCTGACTTTAAGTTTACACCCTTTTCCTTGCCAATATGCAGAGTTTTAAAAATATATTTCAACGTATCTTTTCTTGTCTCAGTAAACACTTGCATGAGCACAGTAAGCAGTAACCATGGGGCAGTCTAAACGCCGTGCACCTTGAATATTTCTCTACTAAAAAATTTAATTATTTTTTAATTCAGCCTCCTTTAAGCCCTTAGCACTCAGACATGACGTATCTAGATTTTTTTCCCAGAGTATACCTTGAAATGTCTCTAGCCTGGCTTTTCATAGAGTTCTCGCCTTTCTGAGATGCTGTGAGCCATATGGCCACTGTCTACATGCCTGTCAACAATCTGGTCAGCTGAGGTGTTGCTAGGACAACAAGATCTGTCCTGCTTATAACACATACAACACTCTAAGGATTTCCTCATGCCACGTTTTAAACTCTTCCACATTCTTCACACAAAGCATTTCAATGACTGTGAACCACACAGTAAAGTTTAAGAAAAAAATCCCCTTTCCCGGTACTAAAATTCTGCATTACTTATTTTTCTTGTTGCATGACAAAATGCCTAATAAATAACTTAAAGATGGCTGGAGTAATAGCTCAGTGGTTAAGAATGCTGGATAACTCTTCCAAAGGAGCCTGAGTTCGATTCCTTCATAGCATAGCAGCTTTCAACTGACTGTAATTCCCCCTCTCAGGGCATCTGAAGTCCTTTTCTGGCCTTCATAGACACCAGGCATGCACGTGAGACACACGCATCCATACAGGCAAGACACCCACACACAGTACATAGCAAATAAATAAATAACTATTGAATACAGCTTAAAGAAGAGTTCATTTGATTCACCGTTTGAAGGTAAAGCCCATCACAGCTGGGGATACTCTGAGGGAGAGGCGAGGGACGTGTGGCAGGGCAATGGGGCATCTGGTGACACAGAACACATGCTCAGGAAGCATCTTGGTAAGAGAGCTCATGTTCAGCTTATTCTTCCATTTCATTTAGTCTGTATTCTAGTCCACATAATGGACTTGCCTGTTTTGGAGGACAGATAATCCTATCTCATTTAATCTTCTTTTTGAGGAACAACAATACAGGTTGAACAGTTTTACATTCCCACCATTAATACATACATGTTCCTTCCTTCATCTCATCCCTGAATCCTTGTAAGCATTTCTTTGCCTTCACTATTATAATCATTCTGACCAGAGTGATATGCAATTTCAATGTAAGATTGATTTACATTTCCCTGGAGGCTAAACATATTGAACATTTTTCCATGTAGTTTTTAGACAATATATTTCTTCATTCAAAGTATATTTTCAGTTTTATACTTACTGATTTGATTATTTATCCTTTAGATGGTGATATTTGGAAGCTATTTGTATATTTTAGACATTAACACCATATTTGATAATGATTTCCTACCTCTCTGAGGGCTGTAGCATTACTGTTTCCTATGCTATTTAAAAGGTTTTTAGTTTGATTCAATCACATTTGTCAATTTTTCTGATTACATCTTGAGCTTATAGTACTTTTCAGAAATTCCTTGTCAATACCCAGATCTAAAGTTATTCCTAGTAGAGCCAAAGTTTCAACTCTTTCATTAAAGTGTTTGATCCGTATTGATTTGAGTTTTGTATATGGTGAGAATCAGGTATCAAGTTTCCATCTTCTACTTATAGAATATAAGGTTTAATTCTCTTAAAAATGAATATCATGCTTAGTGAAAAGTTACTAATTCAAATTTAAATTAGCCACAGCTCACAGTGATGTTTTCTTGATTAGTTTTTCATAATTAATTAACTCAACATTTCTAGCACAGTAGGTATGTTGTTAATCTTCTTTGAAAATTATATTGTTTTGATTTTTCATTGACTATGTTCCCCCAAATTAGAATATAGTAAGGAAGACATGTATCTATTATAGATAATTTTTATAGTACTACTGGGGATGTATTTGTTTTATAAATATTTGTGAAACACATGTGGTATGCTTGGCATTATTTTCTAGTTTATGAATATATCACAGAATAACAACCTTTGCTTTGTGTTGCTTACAAACTACTATGATATGATAATTAATAATAAATAATAAAATTATACTGTTGTGTAAAAAATTACATTGAAATGCAACAAATGTTACAAAAAGTAAACAAACCAAAATAAAGGAGAAATATGTAAAACAGTAAAATGTCAAACCGGCTACAAATTTCAACGAACAAGCTAGATACATATTGGAATATATTGTCAGCAAAGACAATGTGGTTTGTGTAAAGCTTCAAAACATGTTGTTTTTCAGAAGGAAAGTTTGTTCCAGCTTATTTCCAAGAAAGTCCACCCTCTGCAGAAGGTGTTGACCTGTGTTACTGGAGGGCAAACTGCTAACAGAGCAATTTAAAGGTCAAAAGTTCAGTCTTACCGCTTCCTCCAAGGTCATAACTTATTCTCTAACCTTTTACTTATGCACATTGGTCCAGTTCTAGTTATTAACTCACTAAACAACGATTGCATGAGAAAATCTGAGAAAAGGAGATTTCACTGGAGGTTTTGACCAAAAACACAACAACAACAACAAACCACCACCACTACCAACAACAACAACAACAAAAAAACCCAACCAAAATGCTGTGAACTGTCTTTGCTGTTGTTGTTTTCCATTTCCAGTAGACATCAACATCAAATCAGGTACAATACTTTTTTCCTAAAAGGTTTATTTTTAGTTAGTCAAATACTTATTGAAGCCTTTCTGGTTTTTGTATTACATCCTCTGATGGTCATATTCAATGTGTAACACTCTGACATTTAGAAGGATAAGTAGACCACCTGGTGTAAAATAGAACTTCCCAAAATAAAGTGTTGGAGTACACCTACCAAGTAGTGCCGAAACTGCTAAGACTAGAATAACTTGAAGCAGACGTGTGCCGATACGAAGAGTCATTAAGTTTGGAACATCAACCTATGAGCATATATAGGGGGAAAAGGTCCCCCTCAGTCACAGTCATAGGGGAGGGGAGTAAGGGGAAAATGGGGGGGAGGGAGGAATGGGAGGATGCACGGGATGGGATAACAATTGAGATGTAGTATGAATAAATTAATAAAATATATTTTTAAAAGTTTGGAACATCACTAAAGAAAAGCAGCAGAGGGCTACTAAAGTAACTAGGACCGAAGAAGCATATTATGGCAAAGAAGGAATAGGAGTCATGTGATTTTCACAAGTAGGATTTCCAAAGGCAATGAGCCAGATGTGAGCTGGAGCCCACTGAAGCGATAACGCGGGGCCCCATGATTCACCCACACATCAATACACTGATTCAAGCAGACCGTGTTCCGGTGCTTCTGCCCTTTGTTAACTTCTCTAAAGCAGTAGCTAGTAAGCATGTGTAAAATCGGTGAGCAATGGGATAAGCTACTGCTTTTCCTTTCTTTTTCTTTTAGTTAGTTTTAAATAGATTCTTTATTTTAAAATATATTCTTTATATTAAACAACATAGACTTGCCAATGTTCAAAACCTTAACATTTTCATTTCAAAATTCCAACTACACATCCTTTTAACATTTTTATTAATTTATTCAGATTACAACTCAATTGCTGTCTCATCACCTGCATCCTCCCATTACTCCCTTCCTCCTGCTTTCCCCCTATTCCCCTCCCCTAAGTCTATGACCGAGGGGGACCTCCTCCCCTACTATGTGGTCATAGGCTATCAAGGCTCATCTTGGTAGCCTGCCTGATTATTCTTTCTTTGAGTGCCATCAGACCTCCCCACCAACGGGAGGTGGTCAGACATGGAGCACCAGAGTTCATGTCAAAGTCAGTCCCTGCTCTCCACATAACTGAGGAGAATGTCCTGTCCATTGGGTAGATCAGAGTAGGGGTTCGATGTTTACTATTTTATTGTCTTTGGTTAGTGCAATACCAACTACACATCTTTTACATGCTAAGTTTCACAGAATTTTATTACAATAGCCAAGTAATTTAATCTGTCAGAATCCAAATTCTCTAAAAAAAAAAAAATCTGAAACAAGTCACTGTGATACAGATTAACTGGTTCTCTCAAGTATATAGACCAGCCTAAAAACATTCATTGACTGGAATCTACAGAGTATTAACTCCTACTTCATAAAGAGCTGTAGATTTACCTACTGTTGCTACTGCTTTTCTGACTCCAGTAATGGATAGCCATTCTCTTCTTCCTCAGAAACACTACATTCCCCTCAACCCCAGCCAGTGCTTTTGTTGGACTGATGGGGGGGGGGGGTGGGGCGAGGGGACGACACAGACCCATCACTCAAAGGTGAAATAGACTTGGTTGCCATACAACTTTCAGATTGTATATTATACCCTAGGAAATCCTTAAGGTGTCTCCTACATACGTCTCTTCTCTTAGGCAGCAGTTTCAAGGACCATCAAATGACAAAGTAGCAAGTCACAGCTTATTGCCTTACCCGGTGAAGGATCCCTTCCTCATTCTGCCTCCCATGGTCCCTAAAAAACATAGAGACTTAGCAGAGGAGTGTCTTACATTTGCCGAGATAAAAATGAAGGTTGTATGTAGGAGAGTAATTACTCCTGCTGACGTCTTTTGGGTTGCAGGGAGCAGTATGTTTCTCATAGCAGCACTAACCTCTGCAAGTCACTTCCGTTGAGAAGGGCCTCCTTCAGAAATATACCAGCTACTGTCATTCCAGAGACAAATGACTAATCCAAATGCTGGTGGACCGTGGGACGTGTAGGATGGTGTGATGTTAGTGCAGGATTAAATGATTAGTAAGACTTTCTCTTAGTCTTGAATGCAGCTAATTAAGACTTCATGGGTAGAGAAAGGAAAAAGATATCTGAAACATGCATCACTCCAATGAAGAAAATGGAGATAATTGACTAGGTTGACTCAAATAGCTGGTGAGGCTCAGAAAGAGACGGTAGCCTATAAAGGACAATGTCATTTCACACTGGGTGACGCACAACATGTACTGTTGAGTGTTGAAGATTATTAGTATTTAATATTGAATTATTATTTTAGTGAAATCAGTGGTTACTCCTTAACCAGGCTTATACCCAAATAACTGCATGGAGATACCAGGATCTGTTTCATCAGCCTATAGCACAATGTTGCACAATACTTACTCCATCTTAAACCTCCATGCTAGTATAGTTTTTTTCCCATTCTGATTTCCCACTTTTTCTTTTCTTTCTTTTTTGTAGTTTTTTATTATAATTTATTCAGATTACATCCCAATTGTTATCCCCTCACTTGTATCTTTGGGGTCCCACCTTCCCTCCTTCCTTTGCCCTATCCTCCTCCCCTAGACCTCTGACAGAAGGGGACCTCCTCCCCCACCATATGACCACAGCCTATCAGGACTCATCTGGATAGCCTGCTTCCCCTTCCTCTGTGTGCCAGGGAAGTGATCAAGTTGGGCACTGTCCTAGGCCTGGATCATTTCTCTTGATGCTTCCTGGTCTCTCCTCCTGGCTCCATCCTCTCCTTCCTCTTCTTTCTCCTCCCTTCACTCCATCAGGATGTCCCATCCTATTCTCTGTTATTGGTCAGTACTGACTAGTTCATTTTTATTGACAACATGGAGAACAAATGGTGACACATTACACAAACTTGAAACTGGAGATACTTAGCATAAACATCACAGTGCATTGTCCTGATTGATCCAAAGATCTGGGTGGAGGAATGGACATTTGAATAAACAAGTGTAAGCTGTCCACAGTCCACAAGAACATTATCCCAAGAGTTGAGAATGTGTCTTGCCCCTCTCCTAGCTCCCAAGGCATCACATTAACAATTCTATTGTCCAAATGAGGTCACAAAGACAGGGGACCTCAGCTGTTCAGCCAAACATGAGTCAGGTTATAAAACTGATTCTCAGATTGTCTGCCCAGCATGTGCACTTAGAAGTGGGGTGATATGGGACATAAAGAAACAATCCTTTTCTCACTATTCCTTCTAGAATATCTTGGGGGGGAAAGTCCAGTAATTATAGCTCCTAGCAAAGGTAATGTTCAATTTTTAAGAGCATGTGGTTTTATCAAGAGAAGGAGAAAAGACGTATATGAAAACTTCTGATAGGTAGAGAAAGGCAGCTTTAGAAAGAAAGACATGATGCAAGACACTTGGGTGAAAACTTAACTCAGGTTTGACTGTAAGTGTGTGAAAACCACAGCGTGCTGTGAGATATACACTCAGTCACTGCAGAGTTACTTAAGAAGTAAGGTGGTGGGTGTGGCCTAGATCTGAAGATGTCCTTTCAAATGCAAATCCGTATCCCATTACCTCAGTGCCATCGAGGAAAACTTACAAACTTCAGAGCTGGACAACCAGACTTAGATTTTTACCTTTATAACTTATCAAGAATATTTAAAATGTTTGGGGCTCCTAAGAGACTCACAAGGTTAGGCACTCATAAAGTGTTAGTAAACATCATTATCGGTTTTATCCATCATAGCCCTGAAGAAATTTAATGGAGAATTTCTCTATTCCAGAGTTGCTACTGTGTATAGAGAGTCTAGACACAAATCCTTCAACCTTTGAAGGGGAGAGTTTTTATTATCCTTTTAAAAATATAGATTAAATGTCATTATTTACATGTTTTGTACTGACATTTCCAAAGGAGGCATAGTTGGCCTGAAGGTTCCCAGAAAACAAGATTTGTACATTATTTATCTTATACATTTCTGCTATTTTTGTCAAATCAGTTGTGTATTGGTTACCATTCCTTCATCAGAGAGAGTTCATTTATCAAGCTAGCTAGACAAAGCTCAACATTGACTTTCAAAATTAAGAAAGGCAGTTAATGTTCTTTCCACAGTAATGCCCACATCAATGTTTCAGTCACTTACCCAGGTCATGTAAACTTGCATTTTAAAATTCCCAACACATTGTGGTTTAGACATTTTATGAGCCCCAGCATTCAGAGCAGTTGACTTATTAACCAAAAGAAAACATTTAACCTCTTGTGTCCTCAGGACGAAGATGCATTCTCTCTTGTCAAATTCACCATATATTCGTAGACTCTGAGAATCAAAAAAGCAATAACTTTACTCAAATATAACAGCTTTATTATTCTGTCAAGAAGGCAATTTCCTTAGCATATGTACATATGCATATATATGTGCGCACACACATATATACATATATATTACAAATTACATACAAAACCAGCACAACTGGTTTTTATTCTTTGTATGTGTTATCTAACTGCACTGCTTTTAGGATCATGGAATATTTTATATTGTGAACTCATAAATCATAGTATATTGCTGTTTTAGTTATGGTTCACTTTCAGAAGTAGATTGCTCTGAAACAAGTGAGAGCAAACTTAGATTTATTACAGGGCATTTAAAGGTTTACCAAACCATTATAGAGTTGCCAAAGAAATGGTGTGCAATACATCAGACCAAGTCTCCTGCCATCCACAGTGTAGTGGCAGACCAACTGGATAGAGATAGCCCACCCTCTCACCCTATACAAGATGATCGAGCAACAGAAACAACACTTTCCTAACTCTGCCAGCTTTAAGTCAGACTACATCTTCTTACTCCTTGGTTAACTGACTGTATTGAACATCCTATAAAATCCAGATGCATAGATACATTCAAGGCAAGCTGTAGCAACAGAGACCCTGAGAACCCTATATATACACATTTGCACCCCATCTGCCATGCTGGCTGCCAGCCTTCCTATATTTTCACCAAACAACAACATGCTTCTCCACACGGTTCTAAGACTGGGTTATGCTCCACTCATAAGGAGTACTTTGGATCATGGAGCCCTCTGCATCCTTGGATCCAATATGTAGTATTTACCAAGGTTTGATACTAAGCTGGGAACCGAATTTTCTGATTAGCCATCATCAGGAAAAAAATATTACTCCAAATGCTTGAGGGAATCTAGTGCTATAGGGTTCCTTATGAGTGTCAAAGGACACAAAGTGATGCTTCTGAGTGTCGTACTCTGTGTACCACTAAATCTTTCTTCTTGATTATAAAACTCGGGAAGTATGACAGCTTATGTAATAGTTCCAACCTGCTACAGAGCCTTGTCTTTCCTTAAGCCTAAGTTAAACCCAGAAACTGTATATTTTTTCTAATATATAAGCTATATAATGAACTCTGTTATTATATATGCTGCCCAAAGAGTAATGCTAAATATTGCAAATGTTTATCACACAGTCTAATATGTAGTAACTTTTCTTTTACTTACTTGTGTCAGACATGCCTCAGACCAAAGGGCTCCTAGATTGTTTGTTGATGTGAAAAGATTGTCATAGGATTTATCTTCTATTGTCTCAGGCTTGAGTTTCTTTAAAAGTGTTTACTTTTTATTATTGTGTGTGTGTGTGTGTGTGTGTGTGTGTGTGTGTGTGTGTGTGTGTGTGTCCCTGCGCGCGCGCATGCGCGCGCAGTGTCCAGAAGAAAGTGTCAGATTCCCTGGAGCTGAAGTTACTGGCAGGTGTGAGTGGCACAATGTGGGTATTCAGACATGAGCTAGAATGCTCTGTGAAAGCAGTACATGTTTCAAGGTTGAATTTTAAGACATTTGTCGTTCTCACTTCTTATGTGGCCTAAATGAGAAATGGCACCATTATACTGGATGTGATACTATTGTATACAATATTAAAATGATCACTATTTCCTGGAACAAATAACTTATATAACAAGAACAAAAAAAAAATGATACAATGTGTGACAAAACCAACCACATACTATTCTTTATGCTATTTTATTTTTTAAAAGAAATTATTAGGATAAGAAAAGTGCTTCATACATAATATTTACACCAGATTTTTTACTAATTTGCTACTGGAAAGACATCTAATATAAGCCTTTAAATATTCCAAAGTATAGGATTTTTAAGGATAATTTCATAGGATCATTTTTATTCACACACACACATACACACACACACACACACACACACACACACACACACACACACATATTTATAATATATTTATCAGTATAAGCCCTCAACATTAACTGAGGCATCTCATTTGTGTGTCAGAGTACCGGGGATCAATATTAAGCAGTTAAGTGTCTAGTTATCTTCAGAAGTTCTAAATATTTCTCTTTTTTCAGTGATCCGACACAATGACATATAAAGACTCTGGGTCCCAAGAGAAAAGCTGTAAGACTGTTTTTGCATGCTGCATCACCACCAGGGACATCCAATTCTAGGGTCATAGTGGTTGCATCTACGAACAGAATAGGAGGCTAGAAAAATGGACTTGTTTTGAAATTAGATCTGGAAAGTTTAATTCTATGAGCTCTCAATACCCACAGGTGTTCTACTCCCTGAAACTACATCATTAATTAGAAATCAACTAGTAATTTGTGGGGCTCTGGAAATAGTGATCATCTCTCCCTGTGTTACACTTACCATGGAGACTGCAGTCACTTGTCTCCCACCATCAGACATATCAGTCTGATCTCTGGTACCCAGAACATTCCTTCAGAGAGGGGAGTCACAATACAACTTAAAGAAAGCATCTGAGTATATCTTAGTTTTTCTGATGACATTTACACAGAGTGTTCATTGACTTCAAATCCTCCTGACAAGCATGCTTGAGAGGCAGACCACCAAGTTTCAAGATGTTCATGGACAATTTAAATATGCTTTCCTCTATACTCAGGGTCTGCAAACTTTTCCAAAAATGTTCAGATGGTGGGTTTTTTTTAGATTTCATGAGCCATTCTGTCTCCGTCACAGTTGCCCAATGTTGTCCTTGTAGTATAACCATAGACAGTGCTATATATGACACAGCAGACAATGAAATGACTAGACATGCTTTCATAAAAGTATTTGCAAGCATATAGGGCCTTGAATTTGGGACTGTGTGCAAGTTTAATTCTCCATTCATTTGCTAGGAGGTTTCAGCATCACTTGAAGGTTTTTAAATCAAAATGCAATATAGATTAACAAATAGGGCCAACTCTATTTGGATTCTGATATTACTTTCAAAAAATCCATTCTTGATCATACTTCCCTGCATAACTAGCAACATTACAAAAAGTATAACATATTTTATGTAAACAATAGCCTTCTGGATCATGTCTGATCCCTGATCACCATGACTACAGTGGGAAACGGACAGTATTTTGGACTTAGATTCTGAGAGTATTGAAATCGGGTCCTCTGAAGATTTAGGATTCCTTGACGACAAGGCTCTCTTCCATGGTAAGTCACTAGACGTTCTTATGAAAATGAATAGCTCTTCACTACAAGAAGAGGAAAGGCACTTGGAGTATTGAGAATATTTTATTTTATTTTATTTTTTTATTTAATTTTTTTCTTTATTAATTTATTCTTGTTACATCTCAATGGTTATCCCATCCCTTGTATCCTCCCATTCTTCCCTCCCTCCCATTTTCCCCTTATTCCCCTCCCCTATGACTGTTCCTGAGGGGGATTTCCTCCCCCTGTATATGCTCATAGGGTATCAAGTCTCTTCTTGGTATCCTCTATCCTTCCTCTGAGCGCCACCAGGTCTCCACCTCCAGGGGACATCTTATCTTCATCTATTTACTTCAGTTGCTTGTGGCACACCTCAAGGTTCCAAGTCTCCATAAGCAACGCATTATCTCAGTTTAAGACTTGGAAGTTTTCAAATTAACATTGTAAGAACAAAGAAATTACAATGGTATCATAAGGTACTGTGGTTAATTCACAGCTGTGCATTTCCTGGCTATTGAAAATAATAATTTGGGTTAAAGATCCCTTGGAGCCTTTCCAATTTCCATTCTCAAGTCTTGAATTGAGGATTTAGACTTTCCTTTTTCTCTCTCTTTGAATTGTCTCTAGGCCAAGATTAAAGTAGTCATGTTATCCATCAGTTGGAAATGTTACTGTCACACTTGGCGTATTCTAAAGATACTAAATTTTCTAATAAGTTGTTTTTATTTTAAGTATATCTCTTGTTCAGTAGTGATAATGAATGTTTGTTATACCACTATATGATGTGTATGTTGCTGCACCCCTCCCTTTCCCCAGGTGATAGTCTTGTTTACTAACTTACCCAACACATAAACAATTCTAGCCAACATTTCTTTTTTCAGTTTTCTAAAAACATAGCTTTAAAAAATTTATATATAGTGGGTTTTGTTATGTTAATATTCACCTCTGACACTCAACTCATCCTAGATCCACTTCTTCCCTACCCAACAATCTTTGTGTCCTCTTTTTCCCTGTTTCTATCCATTAAGTCCAATTTATGCTTTCTCTGCATTTTTAGATGTGTGGTCTGGGGCATGGCTGACTTAGAGGAAATGACCTTCCCTCTTCTAGTAACTATTGATTAATACCTCCTTGGTTAGGGGTGGGACTTTGAGTCCGCTTCATCTCTCCGTGTTGAGATTTTGCATGGTGTGAGCTTGTACAGGTATAGTGTCGGTGACCACAACTTCTGTAAATGTCTATTTGCAGTTGCCTAGTTGTGGTCCTTTTAGTTATCCGCTGCCTCTGACTCTTCTTCCTTTGGCACTCCCACTTCCACTATGAGCCATGAGCCTATGGGTGAGGGAGTGTGTGCTCCACTTTGAACCCTGCATTCTGCAGTCTCTTATTCACTGCACCATGGCCAGTTGTGGGTTTCTGTGCTAACCACAGTTTACTGAGGGCTGGGAGATGCATTAATCAGTGGGTAGAATGGTAAGTTATTAAGATTCAGTTGGCTATTATAGCAATTCAACAATAACAACAACAAAATAGTAGTAGGTTCTTCTCTGGGGCCTTTGCCCTAGTCACAAGTTCTTGGTGTGACAGTGGTGCCAAGTATGAGTTTTATTGTGTGGGGTGATATTTCAGCCAGAAAGCGGTTACTCTAATGATGTTCATGCAACTATTGTAACAGTGGACACTTTATGAAAGACAAGTGGTTATTATATTTCACAAGGTTTACAGGTGGACATTACTTTTCTCCTTAAAATAGTGTGCAAAACACCTTCCTTCCGGCCAGTAGGGATGGCTTCCACATCAGCAGCACTTGTGTTTTGAGGTCAATTTTTATGAAAACTATTGCTGTCAATCTATCAGGAATAATAAGTGCAAATGGTACAAAGACTTCAGAGAATATAGTCACAGAGACATGAGCAAGATTAAAAGAATCACCAAAGCAACTGGGAAACGAGGAGATGAGGGTCAAGAGCTCAAAGAATAGTCTAGTGAGGATTGTGGCTGTGGGGTATGCCCGCCTTCTTAGGTAGAGTTAGCTGCTGGCAAGTCATGGGAAAGCTGAGATGGATCTATAAGCAATAAATTTCTCTATCTCTCCCTTTCCTTCCCCCTCTAAACCCTTTCTGGGAAATACATTGGAATCCAGTTGCATGATTATGCAGATCACTGAGAAGAGAATTTCAGAGTGTTAGCTTCTAGGTGGATGGGTAAAACCGGGATCAGGTAAGATACACAAGTATCCATGTCAGGTCTACATGAGCAAGACACCAAAGAAGCTCTCTGAGGAAGATAACATCTTTGTTTCCAGTCCTGCCACTTTCACAGTAACCTAGGGAGATCAGATTCCTGGTGGCTAAATGGTACCCTTTGGCCTGCATCAACTCAGAACCACATTATTTCCATCTACAGGGCCTTCATGACCAGCTTTCTCACCTATGTCCTCATCCTTCAAGGAAGAACTTCTGCAGGAAGATTTAGGTAGAGTTTTCTCAATGGTCTCACTAAATAAAATACTACCCTTAGGGTCCCAAATGTGTGTGGTTAGGTATAAGTAAGCAAATCCCTTTCATAAAAATCACTTAACCTTTTTACCTTTGGGAAAATACTACTTTCTACATGTACAAAGGATTTCTGTCCCTTGATGGATGCCTAAGGTTTTAGGCAGCTGAGTGAGAAAACAGAGAATTATGCAATGAATATAACACCACAGGCAGTTCCTCCTCTATTAATACATTTTACTTGAGTTGAAAAAAATTGTTTTCTTCATTGGGACTGATGTTCTCAGGAACTGGTCAATATGAATTAGCCAAGTCTTGCAGATTCATTTGCAAGAAGATCTTGTCAAGATTTCACTGATGTAGATACTTCATAATGAGTACAAAATTCCTCACGCTTCATCCATCCCGTCATTGATTGCAGTTTAAAATTAGAGTCGGACCTGGTTCTGTTCCTTAGGACACAGTGTTCAGATGGCTCTTTTTAAAGGAAGCTCTTTCAGCTTCATTATTAATGCTTAGCTTGTCTGCACCAAATCACATATTCACACTTTCAAGCCACAATGATTATTGAGTTCTCTTTAGCTTTTCTGTGGCATGTTACCCCATCTACAGAACAAAAGCAAAGCACCACTTGAGTTCTCCTTGATAAGAAAATCAATTAACAGCAGCGACAGAACCGACAAACCTCTAATATTTCAAAATAAATGTGCTTCTTCTATTTTGTGCCATTAAAACTTCTTCTGACGCCAGGCGTGAGGAAGTATACCTGCAAACCTAACACGGACTGGAAGGAGGAAGTAGGAGGCTCAAGAGGTCAAATCTAGGCTACACAGCATGTTCAAGGGGGCTACATGAGACCCTGCCTTTAGGCAGAAAATTGTTATTCTGCATTTTTATTTGTAGAAAATTAGTTCTGACCCTTTCCAGTTCAGTTCTCCTTGGAACCATATACAATTATACAGGGAACAGCAACATAACTCAGTCCATTGACTAGACATGCTGCTGTAATACTAATTATAGGCCTGATAATAAACATTATTAGGCCATACTGGAAAAAAATAACAAGAATTCCTTGCCAAATAACAGGATAGCTAATGGTAGCCTGAAGCAGTGGATAAAATTTGGGGAAACATTAGGAAAATCCAGACACTTAGAAGGAGAATCTGGAGGCAGGACCTATAAAGACTACAGACAGAAAGCATGTATTCCTGGAAATTTAGTTTGAAATGTGCATGTAGAGAGCTGTGCCTACTTACCAAAGTATTAATAGGTCTTATCATATCCTAGATGTTTCCCAATGCTCATACAAAGAGGAAATGAAGGCTCAAGCAGAGTTATTGACTTGTTATCTGAGTGTTCAAGGTATTCCTGAACACACACATGCACGCTCGCACACACACACACACACACACACACACACACACACACACACACACACGAGAGAGAGAGAGAGAGAGAGAGAGAGAGAGAGAGAGAGAGAGAGAGGCAGACAGAGAGACACAGACACAGAGATACAGAGAGAGGCAGAGACAGAGACAGTGAGAGACAGGGAGACAGAGAGAGACAGATAAACACAGATACAGTGACACAGAGAACCAGAGAGAGAGACAGAAACAGAAAGAGCCTAATAATAAAATCTTATAGAATCCTTTCAGATATTTAAGAAAACATCTGTCCTATCATCAGACAAGGTGCTGAAGAAGGACATTTTAGTGGTCATTTGTGACACAGAATACAGACTTTCTAGAACTATTTCAGAAGTTTTGCCACATAAACAACAGTAAAAATTAACCTCAATATTATTAGATTTCTGCATCTATAGAAAGAATGGTATCTGACTTTCCAGAGTTGGTATGTTAATTGTTGTAAATGTCCAACTGGAAAATTGTGAGGTATATAAATTAAAAAGAAACACGTAACCAGACAAAGAAAAAAAAAGTCAAAAGAAACTTAGAAACTGTTACTGAGTAATCCTGCATGTTAGACTAACTAGACAAAGATGTTAAATAAGCCGTTTAAATTATATTCCAGACATTAAATGAAAGAATGGAAAAGGACTGAAAGAAAGTCTTAGAAAATCAACAACAACAACAACAACAACAAAAAGAGTGTAAAGAACCAAAAATCACCCTATAGTTGGAGTAAGCAGCAAATGACACGAAAAGACTGTGAGACTAGACAAGTTCAGTGTCAACCTGAGCATGAGGAATAAAAACAGCTGTGTGTGAAAATACACACATAGCAGCGCTGAGGAACAGAAGACAAAAATAAACAGTCACAACATTTCAGATTTGAAAACTTCTGAGCAAAGAGTGATGGATGAAGCCGTGAAATCAATTTGTGAAACTCTGAAAGGGCAGACTGGCTGACTATGGTCCAACATTTAAGTTTTGTATTTTGTTTCTTTCTCTTTCTTTCTTTCTTTCTTTCTTTCTTTCTTTCTTTCTTTCTTTCTTTCTTTCTACCAGCTTCTTTCCCGAACTCAACAGCATTTGGAGAATTAATTGTCATTAGTATGGACATTAGCATGACAAAGGGGGCAATGTCCTCCTTAAATCTCTTTCCAAGTTACAGAGAGTTAAGGCAAGTCTAAAGTGGAATGCAGGCGGCAGCAGTATGGATGCTTGCTGGCAGCTCAGTTTGTGAAACTCACACTTCCAGAAGATTAAGGGAATCGCTGGATAAATTGTACTTTGGGGCTAAATAATGTTTAGTACTTTATTTCTAGCACTCAGTTTAATATGGCCCAATGCCACCCTGATGCGTTTAGAAAGAAATGGCTCCTCCCCCTTAATCAACTAAGTAAGGCCCGTGTGAGCTCACAAAGATGAAGGCAGCCGGCACAGGGCCTGCGTGGGTCTGCACCAGGTCCTCTGTGTACCTCACAGCTATTAGCTTAGTGTTTCTACAGGACTCTTGCCACTGTTCTTAGACTTTTTTTCCTTCTGTTGGGTTGCCAGGTCCAATTCTTACATGGAAGTTTTTGCTTCATCTTATTATATTTTATTTTTGTCATTCTTGGTTGTTGTCTCTTGGAAGCCTGTTTTTTTGTTGTTGTTGTTTTTGTTTTTGTTTTGTTTTGTTTTTTTCTAATGAGAGACTGAAAGGGAGGGAATTCAGAGGGGAAAGGAAAGTAAGTGGAGAGGAGGAGCAGGGCGGGGGGAATAGAGGGACAGGAAACTATAACCTGGATATATTGTATGAGAAATCTATTTTTACTAAAGGGAAAAAAAGAAGAAATTATTTTTGTATAACAGTCAACCATAGACTAGAATGACATATGTGCTTTAGCATTTGGATTGTATTTTTTTAAGTCTAGAAATTATCTAACTCAAAAAAGAAATTATCTAGCTCTAATGTTGAATACAGTGCAACACTAACAATCCAAGTGGGAAAACTGTTCAGCCTTTACAATTGTAATAAATAACAACTGAGCAGTAGACTAGGTGAAAAATATAAGGTTTCGCTGTTTAAAAACTATCTGTTGCTTTACTGTTTAAGCAATATCTTCTGCTTTTTAAATAAAAATATATTTTTTGAATATTTTTTTAAATAAATAAAAATTTAAAAAAATTTTAAATAAGTTTTTTTAAATAAAAAAAATTTCTAGGAAATATAGTGGAAGATTGGTTTCCTTTAAGGTATTTTACTAAGAGAGAAGTTTAGTGTCACTAAAGAGCTCTTGGGTATGTCTTAGGAGTTCACTGGCTACCAGCAAGAGCTTTCAAACACCTTAATATTTTTTCCTACTGGAAACACAACATAGAAAAGAATTTTTACCATACTGCAAAAAAAATTACTGCTAATTATAAATGCTCCAGACATAATAATTTTATTTTCATTATACCACCTAAAATTGTATTTTAAAATATTAAAGTCATAAAAAATGTAGGGTACTATTATCTTGTTATGATTTTAGATAAGTCAAGGCATCAAAAGTGTGTGTTTAGATACTTTGCATTATCCTTTCAATGCTGTTCTCTTTAACGTGCTGTGATAGTTGTAATCCATCACAGATTTGGCATTTTTATCTACTATTTCCGATAAAACTGGTTACCTATAGGAGAAAAATGACGTAACAGGATTGTTTCACATTCAAAGGCACCTAGAGAAGGGGTGTTTGTCTGCTTTGCACTGTGGTCCTTATGGTGAGAGAGGCTAGACACTGTGTGGTCTCCTACCTCTGCTCCTAAGCTAGCGCAGAATTCACAGGGCGATGGGCCTGTTCTGCTCTATCTTCTTCCATCTTCCCTTCTCTCATATCCAGTGTGCTTCTGTGTAAAAGAAACACTATTCCTGATACCCACAAGAGTGTGTTATTACTATAGGAGTTAAAATCATTGATCTGTGGAGGATAGGGTGAGGAGGCCTAATATTTAAAGGAGACTAAATATAAAGGACAAAATTCATCTTTAATGTTTCATCACGGTAATAATATGACTATATTTTATTAACATATTTTCAGGGAAGTCTTAGGAATAAGAAAGTTACAAAAAAGTAAGTTTGAAGAGTAAGTGAGAAGTGAGCATGTTCTAAAGCCTGTTTTTGAAATGACTACATTTATAAGTTGAATACAAAGCCAAGGGATAGTTTTATTGACATGGAGAAGACTGGAGAATTTCCAAATATTTATGTTCTCTCTCTTCTCTCTCTCTCTCTCTCTCTCTCTCTCTCTCTCTCTCTCTCTCTCTCTCTCACACACACACACACACACACACACACACACACTACAGAGGGACAAAAAATGCTTACAAGGTCAGGCCCCACCTAGAGAGTGAGCTACTGCTTGCTTCTCATATGCCTCACACATAAAGAGCAAAGAATTATTGGAAGAAGAACCTGGGACTCCCATTTTGATATTTAACAAGTGATTCTTCTAAGCAGTTTCATTGGTATATCAGCTCACAAATGAAATATACCTTTGGTTTATGTGCTTCTGGGAGGTATTTTTAAGGCTATCGAATGAAATCAAACTCCTTGGTTGGACCATTCACCTGTAGGTGGACTCCTTCAGTAGTTAACTCACACTACAGTGCCTCCTTCATCTTCCGCTGGTGACTGGCCATTCACTGACCAGACTCCTAAAGAATTGTAACTCATACTCAAGATAGTATTCTACGTGTTGACTTCTGAACAGAGGAAGCGTAGCTTAGGAACTGAGAGTTTGTGAAGGTAGATATCCGTTGCAGAGTGAGAAAGAGGTAAGCGGATGCTCAGAGAAGGGGCTAGTGATTGCAAAAGAGCACTGGCTTATCTAGTATCTCCTCCTTGTGGTCCAGGCCTAGTGCTATACTTAGAATGCATACATAGTATTTGTTAAATGCATGAATGAATATTCAAATAAAATAAGTGTAATGTTGCTTTGGGGATGGTTTCACAACCAAGAGTATTTGGACTGCACAAATTTAATCAGTTTAACGGGGGTGGTGGGGGGGGTGGGGGGGTAGGAAGGACACAAAGATAGGTGAGTAGTGAGGTTGAAGAGGTTGAAGTAAATCTGGGAGGATTTGGGAAAGAACAAACATGATCAAGATTATCAAAATGTGTTACATGAAATTCTCGAAGAATTTGTAAATATGTTACCTTAAAAATAAAATAAATGTGGTTTTATATACTATTGTTCATTCTCCAGGTCTCTGAACGCATTGGTTGCCTAAATATTCAAGTATTGATTTAATATTATGAGCCCTGAAATTTTCCATTAAACAAAGGAAAGGAGCTAGTATGTGTCTATTCATTTTCCTCTTTCACATAAAACCGCCAAGCCAGTTCTTAGTGTTAAATCACTTCATTTCAATCTCATTTTAATTGACTTAATAAAACCTAATTAATTTAACAGTATGATCATATGTCAATTATTTTTATTTTGAGAGAACTGTATTGCTTCAAAAATTCTATAAAACTTACCCAGGAGTTTTGTTTTCTAATTAGGCTTAATTTTTTTCTTGCAATATATTAATTGAGTAGAAAGAATAATTTTCTCTTATATTTGGCAAATATTGTGATTAGTATTTCTTCTCAGAGAAATCTTGAGACATCAGTCTACCCTGCAGCAGCTAGATTTTAAATTTTATTTTATTTCACATTATATTGAGATAGCACATTTATTTGTGTCTAAAATATTTAAAAATTTAGACTATCAAGATACTGATACATTTTGGCAAGATGAGACGTTCTCCCAATACCTTGAAGAGACATGAGCAATACTGTAGGCTAAACTCTGTTGCTAGGTGACCTTGAGACCTCAAGCACACTGAAGGGCTTTCCCCAACTATAAGAAAAGAAGTAGAGGACCACATCAATCAACCCAGCAATCACATGCCATTTCGTTGAAGAAGAGCCCTCTGACAAGAACAAACCTTTTCAGAGATATCTGCCATAAGCCTGTGGACAATGGAGGATTTGATAGCATCCCAGAGTAGCCACAGCTTAAATGAATTCTTTTTATTGAATTATTATTGGATCAGGAACTTGTAAGCCATTAATTCAGACCATTATTGAACCTATACTTTGTTTAGCCTTATGTCAGGAGCAACAAGTGCAAAGATGGGTAAGAGATAAAATTATTACAAACCAAATTCAAGAGCACATCAAAAAGACCATTTGTCATGATCAAGTTGGCTTCGTTCCAAACACACACTGGGGTGGTTTAATGTATGTAATTGATCACACAAATGATCTCCAGGATAGAAATCATATGATGATCTCAACAGACACAGATACCTCCTTTGACAAAATAAGATATCCCTTCAGGGTAAAAGACCTGGAGAGATTAGTGATGTAGGGATTTCTCAACATGATAAAAGTTGTGTAAGACAAACTGATAACCAATATCACACTAAATAGAGAAAAACTTGAAACATTTCCACTAAATTTAGTAACAGCCAAGGGTGTCCATTCAGTCACTGTTGTTCAATACTTGAACTCTGAACAAGAGCGGTAAGAGGAGGAAGAGACACATATACAGGCAAAGGAGTCAAAGAATCTAATTTGCAAAGGATATGACTCTATGAGAGACCATACATTATTTTTCTTTGTGTCAACTAGGACTTCCAGCACAATTATCAAAAGTGCTAAGAAGGAGCACCCTTGTCTGGTTCCAGAGCTCTGTTTTTAAACATGTATGGGGGGGGTCTAATATACCTTTATGATATTACCTATCAAGTTGTGGGAGTGAACCCGGTTTCTAGTACACTAAGAAGTTTTCTTTCTTCAACATTTAATGAGTTTTAGTTTTCAGTCAAATGCTTCTTTGTCCTTCTACTCATATGATCATATATTTTCCCCCTATAACATTCTGCGATTTCTCACAGTAAATAATATTTAAATTTGAGCCAGCCATTCATACCAAGGATAAAGCTATGTGATTATGGTTTATAATTCATTTTACATGTTGTTGGGCTTGATTTGCAAAAATCCTGTTGATTTGTTTGGCATTTATGCTCATGACATAATTTTTCTCTTCTGATTTCCTGGAATATTTTTACCTGATTGTAGGGTGATGCTGACCTCACCAAATGAGCAGAGGAGGATTCTACATTTTCAGTCTCCTAGCACTGTTTGTAAAAAAGTATTATAATCATTTCCACTAAAGTTTTACATAATTTACCAGTGAGCATGTTGGGAGCCAGTTGCCTGAGTCCAGCCATCTCAGGTGCCACCTCTATTTTACTGACAGGAACAGTGCTTCTTCAGATGTTTCGTGTTTGTTAACTAGTAAAGGATGCAAAGACAGCAGTTGCTGTTATCCTGATATCTAAACTAAGGCACACAAGTCAAAAACACGTTGCCTGTCCTGACTTAAAGCTGGCGCACTCCTGTGTTCCCCTATCACTCTATATTCTGGTGCTCTTGGTCTAACTGACTACAGGCAGTTTGTCCACTCTTTTGTTCCCCTATCATTCTGAGTGCCAGGCCAAAGTCCAAGAGGGGATGTGACTACAAAAAGCTGAGTCCAAGGTCCTGAAACCTGGTGACTTGAAAAACCTGTCACCCACATTTACTTCCTTGCTCAACCCCATGTGCCAGAATATGACTGGTGAATCCAAGAGCTCACCCTCTCCTGCTCACTGCGCGCTCCCACTGTTTGAAAATGGTGTACAATTTCCCTTCAGCGACACGGTTCATATCCCTAACTGGCTACCTCCCTGCCAGAAAAATAAAGCTTTCATTTTTGAACTTCTCTGAAATCATTTTCTCGGCATCTACCCCGAACTTAATAAGCATATCTGGGCCTGATGCTTTTAGTGGTGGGATGTTGTAAGTTATTGATCAGATTTCTTTAACACAGATATACCTATTTAGAGTAGCTCTTTTATGAGTTTTAGAATATTGGATCACAGGATTGTCCTGTTTCAGTTGCTACTAAATGTGTAAACATAACATTGTACATAAGTACCCTTCACCATACATTTAATGTCTACTGGACTCATAGTGATACTTATTTGGTTCTGGATATTAGTAATTTGTGTCATTCCCTTTTATATAGATATCCTGGCTAGAAGTTTATTAATTTTGTTGATTTTTTTAAGAAGCCACTTTTCACTTTATTATTTCTATTTATTTCTGTACTCAACTTAACTGATTTCTGCCAATTTTGGTCACATATTAATATTTTAATCAAATGAGATAACTGTATTAATAAATTCTATATAAAACTGAAACAGACATTTCGCCAATATTACTGATATAACTTTATTTAAATGACAACTTTTTTTTTTTTTAAGTTTTTCAAGACAGGGTTTCTCTGTGTATCTGTGACTGTCCTGGACTCACTTTGTAGAGCAGACTGGTCTCAAACTCACAGCAACCCTCCTGCCTCTGCCTCCCGAGTGCTGGGATTAAAGGCATGAGCCAGCATGCCTGGCCTAATTTTCAAAAATTTTAGTGGTAAGCAAAAGAGATTTTCAAACTGCAGTAGTTTGATTTATTTTTTAATTTCAACTTTTGAAATTAAAAATACATTATTTCTCTCTTCACTCCAAAATCTCTCATATACCTCTCCTTCATCTTTCTTTCAAATTATTGGGTTCTTTTTTCATCCGCTGTTGGTACATACATACATACATACATGTTCCTAAAGACACCAGTACAACCTGCTTATCTGTATATTATTTTATATGTTTTCCAACTGATCATTTGGTATTGGATAACCAGCTGGCATGATCTTCCCTGCTCTTTTTTCTCAGGATCCTTAGTTCCCTGTGGTTCTTTGTGTAGGGTTGAAGCCTCACAGAATTTTCCTCCTTCACATTCTTGTCTCTCTCCTTGTCCTCAGGAGTCTTCGGGGTCCTTGCTCAGCTCAGGCAGTCGTGTTGGTGAGTGTGAAGCAGCTTCTCATGCTTCCGGGAGACACAACCTCACAGGAAACTCCGACAATTGTCATTATTGTGAAAAAAAGTGTTTAAGCAAGCTATACATGGTTTTTATTTTATTTTAGGAGTATATATTAATGGTATGTTTCACTATGACACTCATGCTTTGGTAGCTCTTTAGATTTATTTATTTATTTTTCTTTCTATCCTCATTTTTCTTGTTATAGTATTTGATTGTTGGTTTTGGGTGTTTCTTCTTTTCTACTGTAAGCACTGAAAAATGCCTCTACATACAATTTGTGGAATCCTAGAATTTTAGATGTCTTAATTTTCCTTTAATTTATTTCTTTTGAGACTTATTTTCTGGCCCATGTTTAACTTAAAAGCATTATGTTTAATTTCCAATTATTGAGACATTTTTCAGTTATCTTTCTGTTGTTGATTTTTTAAGTTTAATTCTATTATGATTTGACAACACACATTGTGTGAGTTTTTTTTTAAATTTGTGTTTCAAAGATTAAAATGTGATCAATCTAGGTGGATGTCTTACCCAAGCTTGAAAAGTATATATTCTTTGATGTTGGGTCAAGTTAGTTCTAGCGAGTTCGACTGTATTTAGTCAAGTAATTGATGGTATTGATTGTAACCATGTCTTTATTGATTTCCTGTGGATTGGATCTCTTCATATCTCAAGGAAGGATGTTAGAGCTTCTACGTGTAGTAGTTACTGCCTTTATTTTCCCTGACTCTTCTACCCGATTAAGAACATAGTGTTTGATGTTGTAATGACAACCATTGTTAAATACACACCAAAAAGTGTTGTATTTTCTTGGACAAATAGTTTCTATATTACCACATAATACTTATATCTCTTATAAGTTTTCTTTCTTTTTTTTTTAACTCCTTAAGTCTTTATTTATTTATTTATTTTGTTTCGATTTAAACATTTTGTATTGAAAAAATTTCATACAATATATTCTGATCACTTGCAACTCTTCTTGGATGCCCCCACCCACCAAACTCCATGCCCTTTCTTTTTCTTTCTCCTTACAAAACAAACATCCAAAACCAAAAAGAAAAAAAGAAAAGAAAAAGTAAAAACCCACAAACACATAGACACACTATTATACATAGACACACACAAACAAACCACACAAAATAAACTCACTGCTATTTTTGTAGATTTTTTTTGTTCTCCTATTGCTTTGTTTGGGCATATTTTGTTTTACTGGCTTTTTGTTTGTATAATATAGTTTTTGATTTTGTGGTTTTATGATTTTTGTTTGTGTGTGTCTATGTATAATCTCTTATAAATTTTCATATTTGACTTCTGCTCTTTTTGAAAGCAATGTAGTCAATTTTTCCTTTGTGTCTTTTATCTACTGGAATTGTTGGGTTACATATAGACAACAGCTGATTGATTTTTCTTTTTCCATTTTTACTGTAGAAACTCACAGAACACTGATAACATGGTTATTGATCTGTGGGCCGACACACTTTTTACTGGTTCCTAATTGTTGCTTGTGTTCTTTTTTCCTACCTTTGCTGTTTACTCTTTTGTCTTTTGTAATTATATGAACATTTAATAGGATTCATTTTTCTGTCCTTTCTCAGAATGTCAGGGGGCTTTATTCTTAAATGTTCTTACTGTTAAAGTTTGAAATGTCCTTTTATAACTAAACCATGTCCACTTGCAAATAACAGTGGTGATATTTGGTACCTTCCATCTTTGATGGACAAAACCATGTTTCACTCACCTCTGCTTCTCAGTGTCACTTATCCCACTTATACTTATGCACAGGCTTACATCTTACTATATATGTATGAAAGACATATACAATTTTATATTCTTACATATATAAACAATTTTACTTGTGAAATGACACCTGTAATTTGATTTTAGATATCTAATTGTCATTTAAAGAAACAATTAGAGCTAAATTAATACAATAAAAAATAAATGCTGTGACATTATCCATATCATGCACATATTACAAAAGTAATTTACAAAAAATAATAGAAAGACATTCCAATCAATTTGTTCCTCCATTTTTAGAATTTATCTGTCAGCACCAAACATATGGCCGGACTTTGGGAAAGGTTTAAGAACCCACAGCTTTATGAATACAGGATTCTCCAGCAATAGAGCTTTGAAATTCTGCTCTCCGGAAGCATATTGAACTTTTAACTAATTTTACTCATTAACAAGAAATTAATTTTCTCTTTAGGATCTGTCAAACTGAATTTTCACACTATCCACTGGGTTTAGAATTGTATGTGACCAATACAGGCAAATCATGTCACTGAATGGCAGCAACTCTGTGTGGCTTTTAAACAATCTCTTATGTTTATGCTATCACTCTATTTATAATTTTTATTTAAACACTGTGTAAAGGCATGTATCTTACACTGAGCGTACTCCCCGTGTTCCCTACCCTCCTTTCTTTCACCACCTGTCACCACTCTCATTTGTCTCCTCCTATGTAGCTTCTACCAGCTGTGACAGTGTAGGTAGTTCTGAAGTGCAGAGACCGAGGGAGCGGCAGCTACGTTCTTATGCACGGGGTGTGCAGGGGGTACGTTGTGGCAGCTATGTTCTTACGCACAGGGTGTGCAGGGGGTACTTTTTTAGTGTTGCACTGACTTTTCTGCCTTCTTGTCTCACATAGTGAATTCTCTTTTTTCCTATTTATACCCATTGTCAGGAAATATTTGACTAGCTGAAATGGCCCAACCATCCTCCCTTCCTGCTCTTTATTCTAGGATGGCATATCATGGCAAGTTCTAATTCTTAAGGTATAGCACCCTAGATGCAGAGCATAGAACAGAGAAAGAATTGGAGAGTAGTTAAGCAGAGACAGTAGCAGACTGATCTATAATTATTAGCAATAGTTCATAAATTCAAGAAATTACATAAACAATCCAAAGATATATATAAGAGTCAGGAGAACAGAGAAGGTAATGTAATTTGATGACTGAATCCAATACACTGAATCTGAAACTTGAGTAAGAACATTGTCCTGATTCACAATGGAGTATCTGTTACCAGTGTAAGCATCATGCACCGAGTGTCCCAGGATATAAGTCCGGCACACTTACTATTGCCTTGTGCCCTCAATAGGTCTTCATCTTATAATACTCACAATTGTTTTAAATTTGCTCTCCTCATAAATACAGCCGTTGTGTCATCTAATAAATTTGAAATCTTCTCTGTTACAGACACGATAGCTCTAAAGTGAACGTAAGCTAATATTACAGCCAACGGTGCTTACTACTCTGGAGGCAGAGGCAGGCATATAATGAAGTCCCATTACAGAGATTTGGATTCAAAATAAAATTAATCAGAGATATTATAAAAATACAGAAAGCTAGAAAAATAACCAATGAGTACTTGGCTCTATTTTGTGATTTTAAAAATGCATGTTAACTTTTGTTTCAATGCTATTTATTACAATTACTTGCCTTTCTACAGAAATGCCCTACTGCACCTTGGAGCATGCCATAGCCATTACTTCAGGCTACTTACTTCTAGCTCTGAATCCAAACAGTTTGATGTGGAAGACTGAGCCATCCACTGATGCAGTGTGATGTGCGCATTCCAGAGGGCCTGGTGCAATGTTAGCAAGAGTGAGTTAACTGAGATCCGGGAGGAAACTCATGGTATATGCTAGGCCAACATGGGTGTCCCCTGAGAGTCTTCACTCAGCGGGGGATTGGGACAGATGCTGGAACTTGCAGTTGGGACTCCAGGTGAGAGAGGTGTGGGAGAATGGGGAAATAGAAAGACCCAGAGGGTCCTGCAACCCTACAAGAAGACCATTAAGGCTGGTGGATCTGGACCCAGGGGGTTCTGCACAAACTAGTGTACCCACCAAGGACAATGCATGCAGTAAGCCTAGAACCCCTATTCAGATCTAGCCAATGGACAGCACATTCTCCACAGTCGTGTGGAGAGCAGGGACTGACTCTGGTGTCACTTATTTGACCACTTCCCTTTGGTAGGGAGGCCTGGTGACACTTTGAGGAAGAAGAAACAGGCATCCAGGATGAGACCTGATCGGCTGTGATCATATTGTGGGGGAGTAGGTCCCCTTCTGTCACAGACCTAGGGGAGGGGAATAGGGTGAAAGAAGGAGGGAGGGAGGAAGAGGAAGATACAAGTGAGGGGACAACAATCGGGATGTAATCTGAATAAATTATTTAACTTAGAAAAATAGATTACCCTAAGCGATAGAACAGTTGTCATACAACCAATGCCCACCTCTGTCAAGGCCTATGTAAAGGTGACCTAAGACCCCAGCATGCTCTACAGGGAAGTCCTGGACTTGCCCTGTGTCCAGTGGTGTCCTACACTGGAGGAGTACCTTTTCTAATGATCTGCCCTTGCTTATGCTACTATTCAGCCCATTGCTCTGGAACACAGCAATCTAGAACCCTCTAGAGTTGCCAACTGAATCCAATAGCCACTAATATTAAACTAATGCATAATAACTATAATCCTTAAAATTAATTAGGCAGCAATAATATATAGTATATGTGTATGTGTTTTCAGTTACTTGAATTCAATTTGGAAGACATCAATATATAAAAATAAAACAGCAATTATTTGTTCTTAGCAACAATATTTTTGTGTTATTAAATTCCATATGTTATTGGTCAGTTTCATTTAAATGTGTGTTTATCTTCTTTTGGGAATATTTTCCTCAGTTATACTTCTATATATACAGCTATATAAATTTTGAGGAGCTTTTTCTTCTACATTATCATTTTTATCCCAAAACTTAAAATTCAGCTATTTCATAGAGACTGTCTAGATGATTGTGTGAGGACACCTTAGGGACTAGGCTACCTGAATAAAAGCATGTGATAGCATCCTGTTGTTGTTAAAATGCAATTAGACTTTCAAAGCTGGGAGCCATTAATGAGAGCTATGTATAAGGAATTCTAACATGGTATTAGCTATCGCAGATTTGGGCACTGATAAGTTGGAATTTCTTTGGAATTTGATTTCAAGGAAACTGCAATCATTTACTTTTTTTTTTTCTCCTGTAAATTTAGTTTTCAAAACCATTCATGATACTGGGCTGGTGGCTCAGGCCTGTCATCCTAGCACTTTGGGAGTCAGAGGCAGAGGGATCTCTGTGATCTTGGGGCCAGCCGAGTCTATAAAATGAGTCCAAGACAGCCAAAGCTGCACAGAGAAACTCTATCTCAAAAGACCAAAAACCAAAAAATCAAAAAACATAAAAAAAAATCAAGGTAAAAGCACTTGAAAACACCGAGAACCACATATAATTTAACATTCCTTTGGAATCAGTGAAACTTTTTTTGAGTACTCAATATATGTTATAAAATTTACCTAGGATATTAAATCTAATATTAAATTTTTCTAAAGGAAAAACACTGTATTTTCCTCAGTTTATAAAGGGTGTATGTACAGTACATTTCAACAGTTAAACAAAGATAACACAAAGGGAGTTCAATCCATAAAAGGAAGACCATTTAAATCCCATAATCAATTTCACACGTTTCCATACAACTTTCCAACTAAGGCCATAGGGATTTTAAAACTATTACCTGTAGGCTGTACACACCTTGTTGCATACATCTTGGATTTAGGGGTAACACAAAACTGTTGATGTAGAACTAGAGTGTCTTTTAATTTGACAGGGTTTTTCTCTCCCACCTCATGTGGGCTTTATCTCGGGAGCTAGTGCGCTAGATGCTCACATAAAACTTCCAGTGTCTAAGCTTTCTGAGTCATGGTCCATGAAAATTGGGAACCACAGAGAGTGCGTTTTTTATATAGTTATTTTATTTTGTTTTGTAAAGATTTAATTTTTATGTGTATGGGTATGTGAGTGTGGGCAACTGAGTCGTAGTACCCTTAGAAGACATTTCCCATGGGGAGGGAGTAGGAAGTATCCTTAGAAAGAGAGATAAGGAGAAAGCCTCCATTTTGCTTGAGAACCGAAGCTTCACTCCATCTTGGTATCTCTGACCTTCGGCAAGGACACAACTATGTGTGCCTGGAAATCTCTGGGTTTTAGCCAAGGAAAAACCATTTTTTTCTTGAGGTCTTCTGCCTTAAAAGTGTCCTGCAAGTTTTTGTATCATCAGTACACCTATTTAAATAAATATCTGAAATCATTTAGATCACGCCTAGAGTTTAGTTAAAAATAGAGGTTCGGGCAAGGAGTAATCAGAAAGGATCAGGTACGAAGTTAGCGATAGAGTGCAGAACAAACGGGCTTCCATCCCCGAGATGTTCCCCAATGATGGAAAAACTCAAGAGCAGTCCACCGTCAAGCCAACCACTTGGTTTCTCGGCAATGATCCGTAAGGGTAGAGACTACGTACTCCAGGAGCAACATTCTTGGAAAACACCCTTCTTGGAAGAGAACACCTTGGAAAGAGAGGTACCCTTTGAAGACATGATGGTAAGAGGTGGAAAAAAGAAAAAGAACTGTAGATAGGAAACTTCCAAGAAAACAAAGTATCCCCAAAGGTAACTTGTTAGGTAAGGAAAAGGAAAACGCAACCCTTACTAGGGATCTTGCACTTCACTGTAGCAACAGAAGAGGGAGCTAGTGAAGTAAAAATTTAGTAAATACCAGGAGGCAATGTTGTAAAGTTTACAACTGTTTACAACCATCCCCTTAGAACCATCCGTTGTCATTGTACATCTAATCCCACAGACAACTTCATGAGTGGATTGAAAAATCAGAACAAAATACAACTCAAAATGTATTCAATAGATCCTTGAAGAACATGGGAGACACTGGCAAGAAAAAAAAATATGAGTTCCAAACTTAGATTTTAAGGATAAGCTCAGCCGAAATTTTTACTTTGTCCTTGGATTGTTTATAGTCGGATTAGAAGCACCTCAGTGTAGTTAGGGCTCTAAGACCTTGTTTGTGATTTAAAACTCTGCCCAGTTGTCAGGGGTGGATTCTGAGCCTTCCTAGAGGAAACACCAACAAGTCTTAGAGAAATGTAACAGAATTTAGTACACATGTACCAACACTCACAATGTGCAAGGTAAAATTCAAGCTGATTGACATATAGGCAATTATGTTTCAGGTTATGATTGATGCATTAAGTCAAAGGCAACATAGGTGTTGCAAATTTAAATTAAGGTCTAAGGCCACTATTATAATATGATCAAAATGTCCAGATGACTTTTTATGAGAAATTTATGAATGAGAATATAGAGTATTTTTAAAAAGAAAAAAATGGAAGAGACAGAAAGATATTTTATAAATGTAAAATGCACATTTGTGTGCCATAAATAATTATAAGAAGTCTTTATGATAAAATGGAAATAATAAAACAATAAAATTGAGTTCGATTTAGTAAAAAATAATAAAATATGAAGTAGAAGGTCAAAATATTTAAAAATTAATTGGGATCTGTGTAGAAAATTGTAGTTAATCCTTGAGAGATGAGTTAATGGGAAAAAAATACTTGAAGATGTAATGGCGGAAAATCTTCAAGTTTGGTGAAAGATAAATGTACATATATACAAATGTAAAATGGTGTAAGTAGAAATGTAAATATGACCATTCCTAAAGACATGGCAATTTGCTAAACAGAAATAAAACAGAAAACATTCTGTAGATAAATTAATTAGAATGACTGTAGATTTCTCAATAAAAAGTATTGGAGCTAGAAACCAATGGAAGAACATCCTTAAAGTGCTGAAAGAGAAATAAAACTAACCCTAAATCTGTAAACCTCAGTAATCAATGTAAAATAGATTTTCCTAGATAAAATACAAGAAAGAGAAGTAAATTTCTAGTAACCCCTCACCACAAAACAAGAGGACATTATTTTAAGCACAAAGGAAAATTGTATCAAAAATAAATAAGCAAAACTCCATGAGGAAATATACACTAAAAATTGGACTTAGTTTATTGATTCTAAAAGAATGTGTGTTCCCTTTCCTTTTATATATACATGTATGTATATGCATATAAATGAGTATATTAGTCATATTCAAGGCATATTTCAAATCGGATTTTATAATTTATACACTTGAGCACATATTAGTGCTGTGCTAAGTGACAAAGCATTAATTCTACACAGTCTAAAATGTTCACTACATATAATAACATCAAAGGATATTATAAATGGCACAATAATTGTGGCTAAAATATGTAAATATATTAAGGGCTGGTAAGATGGCTCAGTCAGCCAAGTATCTGTAGTGAATGGAGGAAGATGTAAGAATGGATCTAAGCACCCAGATAATGTTCAGTGTGGCATCGCATGTCTGTAACCCCAGTGCTGGAGGACAGGTAGATGGATCCGTCATTCTCAATGACCAGGCAACCAGGCTGGTCAGTGAGCTTAGGTTCTGGGAGGGACCCTGTCTTAGAATAGAAGATGAATGACTGAGGAAGACATCCAACATTGACTTCTAGCCTCCATGCATTTATGTATGTATAACTGCATGCACAAGAGTACATACCAACACAAATAAGACCATACAACACACATGTTAAGATAGATGGACAGATAGATGATAGATAGATAGATGATAGATGATAGATAGATAGATTAGAGATAGACAAATAGAGAGTTTTAAGTGATATTCTAAATTCTAATAATTAAACAACTAGACAAGAAGAGAAAAACAGCAACACAAAAGTGGAGGGGGAAATAGGGGGAAAAAGAAAAAGGTATCTCTATGTACAGTTCTGTCAACAGTTTGCAAAGTATTATAGCCGGTACTTTCAGGGTGCACATTCTTTACAAGTGCACATGGCCATTTACCAAGCTAGAAAATATGGTAGGCTTTGAAATGAACTCTGATAAACCCACAAGAAGTACAGTGTTGGAAAACATTTTCTGAGAAGATTGAGGTTAAATTTTACATCAATAGCAATATGTAACTTGAACAATCTACAAATACTTAAAACTTAATTTATTTTTAGATAACCTGTGAGTTTTATCTATAAGTATTAGAAAACACTTTTATTTTAATAATAGTAAGACTGCAACTTATCAAAACTTGTGAGATGTACCTAGAAAATCAAATATATCTGCTAAACATATCTTTAAATCCTGACACAAAAAATTGTTCAACTTTATACAATACTAGTAAGTTCACATGAATGGTGTCTGGTTCTAGTTCAAAGATTTCATAATAATGGTCTTGTGACTCTAGATCTATTGTCAGGATATGCAATCAAATTAATAACATTTATAAAAAAGTTTTTTATTACATGGTGGCACTCAGAGGAAGGACAGCAGGTTACCAAGAAGAGACTTGATACCCTATGAGCATATACAGGGGGAGGTAATCCCCCTCAGGAACAGTCATAGGGGAGGGGAATAAGGGGAAAATGGGAGGGAGGGAAGAATGGGAGGATACAAGGGATGGGATAACCATTGAGATGTAACAAGAATAAATTAATTAAAAAAAAGAAAAAAGTTTTTAAATGCTCTAGACCATAATTTCACTTTTTCCATGTTTGCAGGGTGCTTAGAAAATAGCTGGGAATTAAATATAAAACTAAAAATGATTCTGTGACCAAAAGACTCTGTGAGTCAGTTTAGGAAATGGACAAGAGGTTCAGCAGCATGGCTGAAAAGCTGAATAAGGGCGTTAATAATTTGTTGTTGTTGTTGTTTTGAGACAGGGTTTTTCTGTGTAGCCATGGCTGTCCTGGAACTCATTCTAGACCAGTGTGCCTGTTTTATTTTTTTTTTTTCAGAAGAGATGCTAGAGATGAGAAACTCAATAGTTCAAAGAAAGAACACAAGGAACTCATCACCCACCATAAACATAAAGTAAAAGAAAGAATAACAAGAATTGACTGAAACTGAAAAAACATGACTCTAACTTTTAACAACTATAGGACATGATCAAGAAACAAAGCTAAGAATCTACATAGCTGAAGTACAAACTGATGCACAGAAAACATATTCAATCAAACTATAACAGAAAGCTTCCCAAATAAAAGGGAAAATGTGACCATCCAAGCACACTAGGTAGGTAATTATAGTCTCAAACAGACATCCTCAAAAAAAAAAAAAAGCCTGTCCCTAAAACACTAGTTCACAAGGTATGAGTGCAGAGCAGAAGCAGAGTGTCCAGTACAATAAAAGCATTGACAAGCAGAGGCAGACTCACCAGAATAGCATCTGACTTCCCAGTGAAACAACTAACATGAAACAAAAATCCTAAAATCCAGGGAAGAATAGGAGAATATATTTTAAACCCTGAGATGAACACCCATAACCTGAGATTATTATTATTATAGTCAACTAAGTTATTTTTTAAAAATGATAGAAAAATAAAGTCATCCCAAAATTAGCATAAACTTAAGCAATATAAATATACTCAAGCAACAATGCAGAAGACACTAAAAAATCTTACACATAGATGAAGAGAAATATAATCATAAACACAGGAACTCAGGACAGAATGAATTTAACAAAAATGGGACTTTGAGAACTCCTGAACTGAAAAAGCGAAAAAGGACTAAGGCGCTAACTAAGAAAACAAAAAGAACTTATGGGATTTAATAAATACCTTTCAACAATAAATCTAAATGTTCCTAATCTTAACTCTCTAATTGCAAAACACAGACTTAATGATGAGACTTGATAGCCTATGACCATATAGTCGGGGAGGAGGTCCCTCTCGGTCTTAGACCTAGGAGAGGGGGATAGGGTGAAAGCAGGAGGGAGGGAGGAATGGGAGGATACAAGTGATGGGATAACAATTGAGTTGTAATCTGAATAAATTAATAATTTTTTTAAAAAATCAGGATTCAAGCCAGGCATGGTGGTGCCTTCCTTTTATCCCAGCACTCGGAAGGCAGAGGCAGACAGATCTCTGTGAGTTCAAGGTCAGCCTGGTCTACAAAGAGAGTCAGGCACAGCCAGGACTACAAGAGAAACCCTGTCTAGAAAAACAAAAACAAACAAACAAACAAAAAAGATAAGTTTAAAAGTCAGGATTCGACTGTTATCTGCAAGACACTTCATCGACAGAGCCATACAAACTGAAAACCAAGTGACTTGCAAATAATCAGAAGTCAAAAGCAAGAAGTAGTCATTTCATAAGCAACCAAAGTTACTCAGAAAACAAATGATCCATATGGATACTCTCTCTCTCTCTCTCTCTCTCTCTCTCTCTCTCTCTCTCTCTCTCTCTCTCTCTCTGTGTGTGTGTGTGTGTGTGTGTTTAGTGAGAATTGTGCACTCAGTTTCATAAACACTATAGGAAATGAAAAGACAGGCAGATATGACACTTTCATTAATACCTAGATTATTCAGAGAAAAATAGCAATGAAGAAAATTCAAAGCAAAACTGCACCATAGATCATATGGACGTCATACTTCAACAGAAAACTCTATGCAATAATAAGAAATATCACAATCTTCCTAGTAGTTCATGCAATGCTTTCCAAAATAGACCATGTTTTAGGGCATGGAGCAAACTACAGCAGATAAAAAAAAGTTTGAAATAATTTACTATCAGATTATTAAGGAATAAAATGAGGATTCAATAGGCAGAGATATCATAGAAATTAGGACACTAAATGATAAAAATAAATACAATAAATAAATGATTATCATGTCATTGAAATACTTGAGGAAATAATTAAAAATTTCTAGAACCAACCCAAAATGTAAACACAATATATCAGAATCTGACTCATACAGCAAAGCTGGTTTCAAAAATTAAAATCGAATTACCATATACTCTGCTATACCACTCCTGAGCATATACCTAGTGCTTTCTACAGAGATAATTAGACATCCATGTTTATTGCCCCATTCACAATACATAGGGAATGGAATCAATGTGTCAGTTAGGTGAAGAATGGATAATGGAAACAACTAGGTCGAAGACCTAATGAGTGGGTTAATCTCTGATGGATTCACAATATGAAAGTGTTACTGGGGGTGGTTAAATGTTGGAGGTAGCCTACTCAGAGGAAGTAAGTCACTGGAGCCTGGAACCTGGGGCCCGAACTTTTCTGTATTCACTCTCCTTTTTACTTTTTAGTCATCATGATGTGAGTTGGTCCCCATCATGGTGTACTCACACTTTTAAAACTGTAAATAAATCTTTCTTCTTTTTAGTTGTGTCAGATACTTTGCCACATTGATGGAAAAAGAAACTATACTAGACAGCCTCCAACTCATACTTAACGAGTCTCTTTCTTATAAAAATCAGTTAGAAGAAAAAGTGGGGAAGAGCCTGGAACACATTGGCACAGGAGACAACTTCCTGAACAGAATACCAACAGCCCAGGCCTTAAGGTCAACAATTAATAAATGGGGCCTTATGAGGCTAGGAAGCTTCTGTAAGGCAGAGGACACTGTCAACAGAACAAAGCAGCAGGCTACAGACTGGAAAAATATCTTCACCAACTCTACATCTGACAAAGGTCTAATATCCAAAATATACAAAGAACTCAAGAAATTAAACACCACCAAACCAAATAATCCGATTAAGAAATGGGCTCAGAACTAAAGAGAGAATTCTCAACAGAGAAATATCGGATGGGTGAGAAACACTTAAAGAAATGCTCAATGTCTGTAGTCATCAGAGAAATGCAAATCAAAATGACTTTGAGATTCTATCTTACACCCATCAGAATGGCTAAGATCAAAAACTCAAGCGACACCACATGCTGGCGTGGATGTGGAGAAAGAGGAACATTACTTCATTGCTGGTGGGAATGCAAATGTGTACAACCATTATAGAAATATATCTGGAGCTTTCTCAGAAAACTTGGAATAGGGCTTCCTCAAGACCCAGCCATTCCATTCCTTGGAATATACCCAGAAAATGCTCCACCACACAACAAGAACATATGCTCACCCATGTTCATAGCGACCTTATTCATAATAGCCAGAACATGTAAACAGCCTAAGTGTCCCTCAGTTGAAGAATGGATAAAGAAACTGTGGTACATTTACACTATGGAATACTACTCAGCTATTAAAAACAAGGAATTTCTGAAATTTGTGGACAAATGGATGGAACTAGAAATGATCATACTGAGTGAGTTAACCCAGAAGCAGAAAGACTCACATGGTATGTACTCACTTATAACTGGTCATTAGCCCAAAAGGCATATCCCATGAAAGTCTTTACTTACCAGGAGATTGGGATAGATGTGAGGACATCCTACTGGGATTCTAGGTAAGAGATATACAGGAGATGGGGAAATAGAAGGATCCAGAGGGTCTTAGAACCTACAAGAAGAAAATCATAATGGTGGATCAGGACCCAGGGGGGTCTGCTCAAACTATTGCACTAACTAAGGACATTACAAGTAGCAAACATCAAAGTCCCTACTCTGATCTAGCCAATGGACAGGACATTCTCCACAGTTATGTGGAGAGTTGGGACTAACTCTGACATGAACTCTGGTGCTCCATATTTGACAACCTCCCTTGGTGGGGAGGCTTGGTGACACTCAAAGAAAGAATAAGCAGGCTACCAAGATGAGACTTGATAGCCTATGACCAAAAAGTGGGGGAGGAGGTTCCCCCTAGAACATAGACCTAGGGGAGGGGAATAGGGTGAAAGTGGGAGGGAGGGAGGAATAGGAGGATACAAGTGATGGGATAACAATTGAGCTGTAATCCGAATAAATTAATTAAATAAAAAAATTTTTACATCTCAAAATCCATATTGTGTTCTCGGTACAATAATCATACTCTCAATAGCCCTTTGGCCTGCCTTAGTCATTTATTCATTCAGTTACTAATCATTCAACTATTATTGGAAAATGTTTTTTTAAATGGGAGGAGTATATAATCATACCCAGCTTGGTTTTTCTTTTTGATCCTAACAGTCATTAAGATAATCAAAAATAAATATAAACTACCAAAATCTCCACAGCTAGTGTCCCAGATCCCTCAGTATGTACAGTGAGGGATTGAATAGAGGCCTGGTAGCACTCAGAGGAAGGATAGCAGGCTACCAAGAAGAGATTTTATGCCCTATGAGCATATACAGGGGGAGGAGGTCCCCCTCAGGAACAGTCATAGGGGAGGGGAGTAAGGGGAAAATGGAAGGGAGGGAGGAATGGGAGGATACAAAGGATGGGATAACAATTGAGATGTAATATGAGTAAATTAATAAAATATATTTTAAAAAAAGAAATACATATGTACAGAAAAGCAGAAACCAAGTGGGCTGTGTTTGCTCTGACAGAGGGCACTAACTACACAATACCTGGGAACCTCACCTGTTTAACATGTCCAGCCCACAGGGAGGTGTTAGCTAGCCTGGGCAGGTGGTGTCTGCATGTGAGCAGCCTCAGGTCCTAAATATCAAGAAGGAGGAAGCTAGTCTTTATACACAATGGTCAGTTGTTCAGAAACACTCCTACTTGGACCAGAGGAAGGCTTTGCCATGTGAGCATGGCTGGACAGGAGCAGTTCTGCCATTCTTATGGCTCGGGGGCATGGGATCTTTGACAAGACTGTGCCCATGTCAATAACACGTAAATTATTCAAGGCTCCATCTGCTCTTAACTCAATCACTCAAGACTTCCTTTGTTCCCCAGAGTGTACTGATTCCTTCTTCTCTGTGTATGAATCTGTCCTTTCTACCTCAGAGGACTAAAGCTTTCGAGTTGCCATAAGAGTGCACTTCGTAACCAAGCCATACAATGAGATCGCATTGGTCACATCCTTGTTTGCTGTTGTAATCTAAAATACTTGCATCAAAGCCATGGCAGCATTCCTGACATTGTAAAGATGATTGATGTAAACCTATGAATTCTTGGAGTAATTTATAATGTGCAGAACTAGGCTGTTAATGAAGATATTTCAATTTATACAATGTTTAATGTTATAGGAGTTATCTTGTTTATATTGATCACATTTGCCTTGTAGGGAATTTCCCATAGTTTTCAGTGATATTGACTAATTCTTTGAACCATCAGCTATGAAAAAGTGTTTGACATTTGGAAAATCAGAATAAAATGGAAATACCTTCTCTGACTAGAAGAACCTGATGGAAGCTAGAGACTCATTGGCTGAATCTACAAGGACTCAGTGATCTGCCTTTTTTACAAGTACCAGGTTACTAAGAAGAAAACACTTCCCAGTACCCATACTTTGAGAAATAATGTCCTAAAAAAAAAGGAAAACTAAAAAGCAAAATCAATGAAACTGCACAGAGATACAGGAAAACATATAGCATACAAATAATAAAAATGAAGAGATCAATTTCTTCTCGAATTTTTTCTATAATGGGTAGCATAGTATTTTATGACCCATGGGCCACACACTATCATTAATAACTATTCAACTCTATCTCCGTCCCTCTTTATGTATAAAAAAATTAGCTGTTGATAATATCAATGAATTGAGTGACTATGTTCTAAAAAAATTGTATTAATAAAAACAGACCTCAATTGGCCTTAGTTTCCCAATTCTTGATATAACTAGTATGGGAAATTTGTTCATTATTTGAGAAAAACAGAAATCTTCACTGGGTTGTTGAAGATTATGGGAAAATACAACATGAACATTAATAATGAGATTAAATTATGGTAAAAATCTTTCCCCATATTATAAAATATAAAATAAATTTGTATGTGAATGTTTCAAACAAGAATCTTAGTAATTAAACTCTGATAAGTATAGTGTCATCCTCAAGATTGGAGGAGGTGGATGCAAGGTAGTCATAACAACAGGTGGTCATGACAACAGGTGACCATAATAACCTTTTGAAATAAAGGTATGGTTATAGTTTCCTGGAACAGGTACTACAGAGCTATATGTAGTTGTGGTTATAGGTGAGTTATAAAGAAATATATATATGTCCCAATCCTTGAGAAACAGAGGCTTAATCATAAAAAAGAATGAAGCTAGTTTGTCTTTACTGTAAGATGGCTTCTAAGGCTAAGATGGAGGCAAGTTGGTTCATCAAAAGAACCAGTTGACTGTAATCCCTGAAAGAAAAGGTATTTCTTGTGAACAGCTTCCGGAGTCATAAAATTAAAAACACTCTATAGAAATCAACACTCTATAGAAATCAAATTTGCAGGAAAATTAGGTTTTTAACCTAAATCGAGAGACCACCAGGAAGTTTTGCATCTGGGAAATGTCTGGTTAAAATATAAAGAAGTGATTCCCCATTTCCAGCATTTATGCTAAAATGCAAGCACTTACTTCTTGGGAAAAGGTTTCTGATTGCAGGTTCAAATATATCATCTGCAACCAAATGTCAAGGGTTAAGAGATGTTCAATGGGATGTGGTTAGTGAAATGTCATGTGGCAGAATTCTGATTGTGAAATGCCGCGAAATGAGGGGTCATGGCAACCCGTGGTGTGAAGGAAAATGTCAGTAATGGAATGGGCAGTAAATAACAGCACTGGGCTTGTTATCTAAATGGACACTGGCGATTCATTTCTGCTCCACTTGATCACTTCCCTTCCTCTGCCTGATAATCTATGCACAGGCGAGCAGTGGCTGGAGCTTCTTCTCCCTCCCTCCTCTTTGCCACACTCATCTTAAGCAGGTACTGTTTGAATAACTTTAAAAATGAACACGAGTGATATTAAAACAGAAAATTCTGTCTGGCTCAAGGCTAGCTGTTATTTCTCATAACACACTGTGTTAAATAAAATATGGTACGTTGAAGACTGTATAAAACGGTAGAGATGAGTCTTTGAACAAGATCGGGTTGGAAAAACGACTTAGAGTTTTTCAACCACACAGTCTTACTAAAAGAAAGGCAACTTGAGTCTGCCTTCTCAGGATAGCCTGCGTCCTCTTCCACCATGTGTCCAGTAGGCCATCTTTACGAGGGGTAGTGACCAAATCGTGGGCACCTGAGTGGATGTCAGAGTTTCAGCAGCAGTCCTTTTCCCAAACAGGATAAGCAAGTCCTCAATAGTTCCTGCCTCACAAGTATGTCTATCAGATATACTGGGCCAGAAGACTGAAGACGATGCTCCAGCGTTATAGAGAGTTTGGGTGACTGTTAAGACTGTTAAGGCAGCAAACTGTTTCTGTCCTTTTTTTTTTTTTTTTTTTTTCCATTTTGGAAGCTGTTAACCATGCGCTTCCTTTTTTTTTTTTTTTTTACTCAGGTAATTAAGTTTATTCCTTCCCAAGTCTCTGATAGTTTAGTTTTACAATTAAGTTTAGTTGTTAGGGGTTACAATGCTTTTAGGTCTAAATAGATATTTTAAGTTGATAGAGATGAGATATGATAGATACAGAGTTATATTCAGAATTTTAGATGCACCAAGGAGGGAAAGATGTTTTTTTTCAAGGATGCCAAATACAAATAGCCAGAACACTATGAATGTAACATTTATATAATTCCTGATTGTTTCATGGTTCTTCTTGCTATAGGTAGTTTATTGTATACATGTGTAATAATATAAATGTATATGTAAAAATAATAAGAAAAAATTTAAAAGAAATGTTTCATGTTTTCTAAGACAGTGTATCTTACCGGGAGAACTTTGTGATATCTTGCATCTGCTCTACTTACAAATACTGTCGGTGAAACACATTCAGTTTTCTGGCATTGGGCCACTTTGTGTGAGCACGGTAGTGTCTTTTGAAGTAGATATTCCATGGGCAAGGGATATGGACTATTTTCTAGATTATCAGTCAGTGATGCAACCTCCCTGTGTCCCAGTACTTTCAACCTCTCATAGTCTCCCTTTCTCAAGTAAGCAAGATCTTATTCTTGATCTTGAAAGCTTCATCTCATAAAAATGAAGTAGAAGTGACATCATCTTCATTCTATGATAAAATCATAGGAAAGCTAAGATCTGATATATATATATGTAGCTAACTGCCGTATGAGAAGGGAAGTTAATTTTCTCACGTCTATGGGAATTCTAAATAAAACACAGATATCTGAAGATTCAAAGATAATATCCACAAATGAGAATAAAAGCATCCAACATATTTCTTTCTGTGTCTGGTTTACTTACTCGAAATCATATTATCCATTTAATAATTTCATGTTTCTTAACAGGTGAATCGTATTTCATTGTCTAAGTGTACCACATTCATTTGAGTAGTCACCAGCTGATGGATTTCTAGGTTGCTTCCATTTCCTGGATGTTGTAAAAAAGAGTGGTAATAAACATGGAGGAGCAGGTGTCCTTATAGCAGGGTAGAATGATCTTTGGGGCATGACCAAGAGAGGAAAACTAGATCTCATGGGTAGATCTACTTCAAGCAATTTGAGGAAATTGATTTGTACACTGGTTTTCATGGTGGCTGTACCAGTTGGCACTCCTACCTGCAGTGACTTCTTTTTCCACATCCATGCCACCATTTGTCTTTCTTTCTTTCCTTCCTTCCTTCCTTCTTTATTTCTTCTTAGCCATTCTGACTAGGATAAGATGAAATCTCAAAGTAGGTTTAATTTTCATTTTCCTGATAATGGCCAGAATATTGACATTTTAAAAATGGTGCTCAGGCATTTCTGATTCATCACTTGAAGGCTCTCTGATTAATTCTATGGCTCCTTTTAAATTAGCTTGCTGGTTTTCTGATATTTAGGTTTTGTTTTTAAATTTCTTTGGCTATTCTAGATATGGACTTACTTCCAAATATATGGTTGATGAAGAGTTTTTCTTATTTTGTAGGCAAATTCTTCATTCAAATAACACTTTCCTGTACCAAATGAAGGTAGTTTAGTTTCATGAGGTTACATTTATTAAAATTGTTGGCTTTCCTATGCTAGTAAAGCTCAAGCACATTTCTTGTTTTTCCTTCTATCAGATTCAAAATGTCTGGTTTGTGTCCCTCCTCTCTATTTGATTTGTGTTTTGTATAGGGTGTATATATATATATATATATATATATATATATATATATATATATATATAATATATATAATCTATTTAGTTTGATCAGCACCATTTTTTAAAGACAGCCTTCCTTTGATGTGTTTTGTTGGCTCCCTTGTCAAAAATCAGGTGACTCCAGATTTGTGGGCTTATATGTAGGTACTCAATTCTATGCCATTGACCAATGTCAAGTTTTTAACACAATGCCATGCCATTTTGTTACTATAGCTCTATAATATAACTTAAAAATTGGGTACTTCCTGTTGTTTGTATTGTTCAGTATTACTTTGATTATCCTGGATATGTTTTGCTTCCATGTGGAAATTTAAATTACTTACTCAGTTTCTTTGAAGAAATTCATTGTTTTTTTATGGGAATTGCATTGATTCTGTTAATTGGTACGTGGGGTGGAAATTTAAAAATTATTACTCCTACCATTCTATGAGCATAGGAGGTTCCCAACTTCTAGTATCTTCTTCTATTTATTTATTTTCAATGTCTTAAAATTTTTATTGTACAAATCATTAACTTCCTTAGTTAGATTTATTCCCAGATTCTTTTTGTTTGTTTTTGCTTGTTTTGTGGGGGCTTGTTCCCTTGATTTATTTCTCCATATGTTTGTTTGTATATAGGAAGGCTACTGATTTTTTATGTTAATTTTGTATCTTTCAACTTTGCTCATGTGTTAATCAGCTGTAGGAAATTGATGATGGAGTCTCTGGGGTATTCTATAGACAGAATCATTTTTTTCTCCAAGTTTTTGACTTCTTCCTTTCCTATTTGTATTCCTTCTATCTTCTTCAGCAGTGCAATGGTTCTTTTGAACTGTCAACTTCACTCGATTTGGAAACCTCCAGAAAAGCAATAAAACACACTTCTCTGTGTGTCTCAGGGTATTTCAAGATGATTGACATGTGGGTCAGTGAACTGAGGAAAAGACCTGTTCTGATGTTGGCAGCAGTTTTCAGTACACTGGGCAATCAGGTAAACTAAAAAGGAGGAGAGAATCTCATCTTTGTGCGAGCTAATGAGAGAGAGAAGAGAGAGAGAGAGAGAGAGAGAGAGAGAGAGAGAGAGAGAGAGAGAGAGAGAGAGAGAGATTTTACATGATTTTTTGTTTGTTTTGTGTTGCTCCTGTTAGCCTTTAAATTTGGACAACAAGTGATTGTTCAGGGAGCTTCCAGTGTTGAGACCCACATGAGGTTGTTTCATTGATTCTATTGGATCAGAAACTAATATAATATATCCTCTGCTATAACTATGATTATATGTATCTTCTACTTGTCTGTCTGTCTGTCTGTCTGTCTGTCTGTCTATCTATCAATCTACCATCTATCTTCTACCTATCAATCTATCTATGTATTTATCTATCTACCATCATCATCATCATCATCATAACCATCTATCTGTGTGTGTTTATAGATATATATATACACAATATATTGGCTAGGCTCACTAAAGAATCCAACAGCCTCTCTAATTCATGTGTTTCTTTAGGTATGGTAGAGGTATTATATTTTTCATAACTTTATCAGAATGAAGCAGTTTCCTAACTCATTCCTTAACTACGTAGGAAGATTTATGCATATACTTTACCCAATGTTTAAAGCAGTACTGATAAGCTTGCCCTTGCTTAATGTTGATTGAATTGCATGAAAATTTTTATACTCCCTCCTTTTACACCTCCTTTGTGAAAGTCTTAAGCAATTAAACGTGTCTGGGCATAGATTTTCCCTATGTTAATATTTTCTATTTTAAATGGGAGAAGTTCATATAATGTAAGTGGAATTGAAAAAAAATTGTCCCTTGTGTTAATGGCTTCAGTCTTGATGCCATCGCACACTGTTTCTACACTGGTTAAGGTGGATGTTTTCTAGTGTGATCAACTATGTACAAGTGGTTTAGTTATTTTTCACTGTTTTATGGCTACCCTGAGTTGTTTAGCAATTTATTGCTTTTGTTTTTGTTTGTTTGTTTCTGTTCAGCTGCTGCTTTGCGTTGTCTTTTATTGCTTAAAAGAAACTTTAGGATTTTTTTTCTTGAGGTGATGCATGGCATTCTTTTTGTCTTTCAGTCTACATCATAAGCCTCTTTTTTCACTTTTTCAGAATCCTAGAACTGTCTTCTTAATGAAAGTCATTAATCTGTGTCCTCAAACGGTTCTTAAATCATTTCTTATAAAGTCTATTGCATGAACAGGTTTAGGACCTATAGTCACTGAAAAGGAAGATATACTCTAAGATTGCTTTGATAACATAGGTCATTGTAATTATCCTGTTTCTACCCACATTGCAGATCCCCTATTTTCTCACACAGCTAGATCCAGCCCAATAGTTAGCAAGTCTGTGTGTGTGTGTGTGTGTGTGTGTGTGTGTGTGTGTGTGTGTGTGTGTGTAGAACATGACTGTCACAGTTCTTAAAGTCTCTGAGGCAGAAGACTTGCCCTCACTTTTATAGTCTGTCATCTAGAGATAATCTGCTAGGTTCTGTGACTATTTCTTGGTACTATTCCTAATTCTATCCATGTACATATGCTAATCGTGGAATATTTATGTTTTAGCCACAAAGATAATCATCCCACAATGAAGCTTTTTAACCCCTTTGATGTCCTTTTTTTCCTTCTGTGTAGTGATTTCAAATATTAAAGATAGAAGCAACCTATAGTTTTATCTTGAGTCTTCAGCTTTCTGGCCCATTACCTGTCATATAAAACCTTAAAGTTCAAAGGCACTTCCAGTAGCCTTACTAAAACTCACAACTCAGTGAACACTGTCTTGCTTGTGATCCTTATACCTGGCTTTCTAGTCTTTATCTCTGTTAGTATTTCCTTTTTGAGCCCAGATACTGATATATTTTCTTTTCTTTTTTTATTTTGCAATTTTAATTATTTATTAATTTATTCTTGTTACATCTCAATGGTTATCCCATCCCTTGTATCCTCCTATTCTTCCCTCCCTCCCGTTTCCCCCTTATTCCCCTCCCCTATGACTGTGACTGAGGGGGATTTCCTCCCCCTGTATATGCTCATAGGGTAACAAGTCTCTTCTTGGTAACCTGCTATCCTTCCTCTGAGTGCCACCAGGCCTCCCCACCAGGGAACATGGTCAAATATGAGGCACCAGAGCATTCTATTCTTTGAAACCCCAGAATATGCTGCTATTCAATCAATAAAGGAGTATGTCTATATGATTCTTAAGCCACAATTGAACACTGTCATTTGCAGTGATTCTTTTCTGCTTTTCAGCCTTTCTTGGTTTTGTTTGTTTTGCTATTTGTTCATTTGTTCGTTTTGTTTGTTTGACCAGTACAGGAAATTGAATGCAGGACAGCATGTATGTTTGACAAACAGTAGTACTAAATATATCCCAGCCACTTCATATGGTTCTTAAAAATGTTTTCTGTGCCATTAATCCATTGAAATTCCTTAAGGTCAAGTGTTATAGCTAGCCTATACTTACCTTATAGCCAGAGGTGCATAGCAGCTATATAACTATTGGCTAAACTGAATTGAACTAGAAATCTAAAGCAAAATTCGTAGTTCTTCCAACTACACAATTTTAGGATGACAGAACCAATAGCTGTTATTTGCATATAGCTTTCCCTGTGGCAAAAGAGAGCAACAAGGCAATCTAGTCAGTTAGATCCATTTTAAAGACTCAAAAATGAAACCTTGGGAAAAATTGGATAGTAACTGTACTTGATATTTTTCAAAACATTGTTCAATACAATTTTATCTCAAGCCAAGTAACTTAATAATATGCTTCAATTAAAATAAAATACAAGAAGAGTAATTTCCTTTCATGGGTGCTATTCATTAGCCAAGTAGTAAAACATCAGTGTGTTTCACACTCCCTTTTTCAACATTTACCAATGGTGTAAATTGATAAAGCTTGAAGTCATTTCTTCCTCTTAGTTTCATTTGCAAATAGTATCAATGACAGATTACTTTGAATAAGTATGACCAGAATAAGATAGAGACAGAATAATATTTGGTTAAATTAGCAAAGCACAGCTGAGCCAGGAGGATGTAATTAGAGGCTATTTGAGGAAAGCACATTAAATTACGGCAAGTTGCAAAGACATCCAAAAGCTCTGTGGGCCACTTTTTCTTACAGCAGTGCTTCACCATTCCACAGACACACTAAGAATCAGGCTCACCCTGGCAAGATTCCACGCTGTGTAGGTGTTGGCTGTTCATATCCCCAAGGGTTTTCCTATTTGACTCCGTTAGATGAAACACTTATTAAAATGAGAACAGGCATATAGACTCAGAGCGTTACTGATGTGGTCCAGCAGTAAGTACCCATACTTTCATCCCTTTGTCTATAAATACTGTCTCCTGACACAAAAATCACCCCCCCAAATCCATTAAAATGACATGGTCTTTCTTATCATATGATTTTCTTTCTCACTATCATAATATGTATTACTTTCTGTCAGAGATAATTACCTGTCTGCAGAGCATTTAAGCTTCATTTTCATCATTTATTCTACCAACAGTTTTATTTTCAATCATTAAGTTAATATAGAGAAGTATTCTTAACTAAATTGCATCAGACGGGTCACTGGAATAACTAAGGATTTTTAAAAAAATAACCGGATTGGTATTCTCACACACTAAATGTATGCCTAACAGACACTTCCCCCGGGAGGACATGAGCATAGCATCTTGCCCTGCATAAGCTGAATGCTTAGCAAGAATCATTTGGATTTGCTTCTAAATGTTTATTCCAGTTCCTTCTCCATCTCATAGTAAGTAGTTTCGTAAGATAACTGCTCTCCATTCGTTCACTCATGCGTTCAGGTATACATCTAACATACAGTGTGCACCCATTACTATAAAGTTTTTTTTTCAGGTTGTAGAGTTTGGTTGATGCAAATAGATGCAGAAAATGCTTGGAGTAAAGTTATGGTCTAAACAGGAAGCAAGACAGACGGATTTCCCTCGGGAGCACTTTGCAGGAGCCCAGCACATTACCATGGTATCACTATGCCAGTTTTTCCTTTTAGAAATGGTGCCTATTTCTGCTCCTCTTGAATCAAGGACCACCGTATAACTCCACCAAATTACCTTGAAGCTGGTTTAAGCTTTAAGTGGAGTTATAGTTTTTCTTTCGTTCATTTCTAGGTAAGATGTCGGATCATTTTGAGGTCAGTATGGCATGAGGAATCTCAAGACAGGCTGGTGGAAAGGCTGTTTGGACAGAGATACTTAGGTACCCCCAAATAGTCTGTTGAATCCCAGTGGAGACTTGTTTAGTCCCAGAAGACACTGTGTGGCATGGAAGAACCACTCAGTCGATTCCAAGTCAGATTAGAAAATTTCGAGATAATCAAATTGCCCCTAAGTTGTTTTATATATCAATATAAAGCTAAACCACTTGAAATTATTTAATCTAATCATATATTAAATACTACATAAATACGTTATATTTGAGGCAGAAAACAGAACTAACGCCCCAGAAGAAATCATGAGAAGCCTCAGAGAGAATTTTTGTAGGCTTTAAAATAGAAGTATTCTTAGAAAGATGCATTATTGAGAAAATAAAAAAATCTTAGGCATATTCTACATTCATATTATTTGGAAAAATATATGTATTACATATTGACAGCTCTGATATTATAAATGTCTTGGAGTGTCTAACATATATCTAAACAGCGCTCTTAGCTTTGAGTGTTACCGTATAGTTTTTACTGTTAGAAATATTATAGGATGTTAGAAGGCAGAGTCACATTAACTTGAGCTTCACTGATTACCTGTGAATGAATTGTGTCCCAAACACAGAAGTCTGATTATATTTTTTTCTCTACCTGAGAGGCATTTTATGTCAGTTATTGATCACAGTTAGAAAGCGCTAAGGAAATGTGATTATATTACTTGTCAACATTATATGTTTCATATTGTAGACATTTTATTTTCTATTATGAGAACGTTTACTGACACGGTAACTGAAATGGTGTTTAAGTATAGACGGTGTATAAAGCGGTAGACTCTAGATCACGTAGGTCCCTAACAAGAAAGGATAGTGCCCTTTGTCTACCTACTTCAAATATATAAAGCAAGCAAGCCGAACTGTGGTACATCATAGCCCAGACCACTCTACTAATACAATATATTATAACAAAAGAGATTGTTTATTCATTCATCATTCACTCACTCAGACATACATACATACATACATATATATATATATATATATATATATACATATACATACATATTATTTACAATGGGCATCCATGACTATGAAGTATTTTTTCAAGGCTGTAAGGTTTTGGTTGATGCAAATAGACATGGTGAGTGCCTACAGTAAATTTATAGTCTAGTCGGGAAACAAGACAAACAGATCTTCCTCAGGAGCACTTAACAAGCACCCAGCACATGTTCCAATGCTACTGCGCTCTGGCACAATATGTACTAGTGATTGGTGACTACCAGAGGCTTGGGAGAGTGGTGGGTTGCTGAAGGTAGGAAGATAAATGGCATAAGCAAGACTGGTTGGTGCTCATTTATGTTGTGCTGTTACCTAGTAAAGGAACTGTTAGGCAGCACTCACCAAGATGAGCGTTGGTGCAGGGGTGCTTATGATACAATGATCGTCACTACCTCCCATCGTATACACAAAGAGTAAATTTCATATCTAAGACACCATCATGTGTAGTTGTTACTGTAACAAAGCCTGCTTGATTCTAAGAGACATAGAACCTTAAACAGAGAGAATAGCTCATGCCAAATGACCTAGAGGTTAGAGGGGTCCTGATATATCCTTGCTTCAAATTTTCTGAAAGAAGGGCAGCAGAGAGATGTGGTTAAATAGCGGAGAACGCAAAAGGATCTGACCACTGTGTTAAAGGTTTTCTATTTCATTTTCTAAGCCCCCACAAAAAATAATTTGAGAGCAGAGATAACTAAGGTGTAATGCTTTCCTACCTCTATTTATGTCTGTCTGATCCTGTGCTGAGGAGCCCTCCTCCTTTTTTTTAAAGGCCACAGATAAAGATTTTAAGTTTTCAGTTATCCCATTGAAACAACTATTAAGAATACTGATGACATAAACACTGACAATTTTTTTGTCTTGTACTGTCCAAAAAGGGTCGTTATCAAAGCCTTAGATCTACTGCCTTTCAGTGTACCCTACCTTGTTTGGAAGATGTTAATATCTACTAAAGAGTAAAAGTGAAAACCTTCCCTCTCTCAAGATTCGCTTGAGAGATGGAGTAACACGTCGATTATCTGTGGCAGTGGGGAAATGAAACTGTCACATCAATTACAAAAGCAGCTAAGTTGCCAGCAGGAAAAGCATTGATTCTCAGTGAGTTCAGATCTGTAATTTCAGATACCTTTGTCATCTTACTGAATGGGAAACTTTGAAAAGAAAATCACTTCTCCCATTCACAACGGTACCCGTCATTGGAGTCTTTGAAAGGAGCTGATAAGATGGAGATTCAGTTTTGAGATGTTCTCAGCTGTTGTTAATTTTTTATTTCTAATTTAATTTTCATTTCTCTTGTTTGAGATATCAATCTATCAGCTTACCAGATTCTCAGTCCTCTCCAAAGTTTGCATGTCACACTGGTAGCTCCATGAATAGCTATACATTTTTACCAAAAGCTTAAATTCTGGCTATATTTTCCTACCCTCCTGCCACCTTTACTGTGATGATCAGATTTCTTTATGAAGTAGAAAATGAGAATTAAAAAGAAAACCTTGGGGAAGTTTTAGATCTTTACAGACTAGATAAAATTCTCTAGTTAGCCCAAAGGGACTCAAGAAAATACTAAGAAGAAAGGCATGTGAGGTAAACAAAGTAAAAAAACAAAACAGCAACAAAAAGAAAAAAAAAACAAGCAAACTGATAGCTGGTTGTTTGTTTGTTTCCTTACTATTTTCATGTGCTTTGCCTGTTACAATTATCTGCCTCTGACAAACTCCTTGTCCACGTTCAATAACCAGCTCCCGGGGTTCCTGTGACATCAGGCCATGCTCAGACTTGCACATATGTTGTTTAGTGATTTCACAGAAATAACTACATGTTTCCTATCACAGTTCCTCAGTCGTTTCCATTCAGACAAGAAGACATTAACTCTGAATCTCCCTTCAGTCTTGAAGTAGGTATGCTGTGAAAATGTCCGGTGGTTTTGACATTTTCTAAGAAGACCAAAAAGACCACTTTTCCTTCAGGATGGAAGGAACTCAGTTTCCTGATCCAGTCTGCATAACCAACAGCAATGTGAAAAACACAGATATTTCTGAGATGCTCTTAACTACTGTGCATTTTTATTTCTAATTGAATTTTCATTTCTCTTTTCATTGCCATCTAGGTCATTGAAATGTGGTAGTTATTTATTCAAGTGGGAGACCATTTTTTTGTTCTCATAATATGAGATATTTCTGGAGTTCAGAAAACATTGCCTAATTTGGATCTCAGAAACTCAAGGTTTTTGAATTATTCCTCTGATAAATTCAATTCTTACATTGTTGTTAAGCCTGTATTTAAAAATAATTCTTCAAAGGACTATGCTTATCTATTTTCTAACTTTGGTTAGAAGATTAGCAGAGCCATGATGTACTTTATTATACTATAACATTATATATAAGTGCAACAAGTAAAATACATTATGACAAGTATAACAATATGTTGCAACCGTGTAAAGGGAATTTCTCAGAGTAAGGTGACTCTTTCTGTTTGTATTAAAGCATATTTTAAATGGCCCATTTATTCAAGTGAGAGGGAAAGAGTCAGCTCAATAAGATGGTGACTTCGCACCACCGAATGCAGAGTCACTGGGATGGAAAAGGTGTCTGTACATCTCAGTTTTCAGAGAGGAGTCATGTATTCCCACTGTTTACCACCCACTCCAGACCACCTTTCTGCCTTTTGTGCACATCTCAGATGTTTGAGAGTTTGAGAGCTGACATAAGGAAGTGCAAGCGTAATGTATTGACAGTTTTGAGCTACCCGACTTGGTTTAGAGGGGCAGTCTTTGATAAGGAGGAAAACAACTTCCCCTTATGCTATATCGGGTCAATAAGAAATACCATTAAGCTGAAGAGACACCACTTTTTGACCTTTATTTTTTACTTTTTTTTTTTTTGCTTCTGTAATGTATAATTACAGTTTTACCATTTCTTCCTTAAAAGCCTAGTTTTATGCAGAGACAAGGGGTTATTGATTTATTTGTAGAAAAATGCTGTTTTTAACATTTCACTTCACCAAGTATTTCATATCTGGGAGGCTAGAGGGGTATTTTTTAAAAATCCATTAGTTGCTTCCTTTAACCTTAAAATCTCAAGTACACCCATGTACTGGCAATGTGAGTCACTTTCATAGAGCAGGATGGAGAGTTTGTACACGTGAGTCAGCACACTACGAGAGCCTCAGGCATCCATCAGGCTCCTGTCGATGTCAGAAACTGCTGCATAATGGAAAGATCTGTGTTCATAGGAATACGGAACATGGATTTTCTAACTTTGTGTGACAGTGAAAGAGGTCATACAGGATGGTAACTAACTTTTATATTGTACTATTCTCAAAAAAAATCTTTTTCATCAATATCATCTCATCCTCTCTATGAACACACTTAACCCAAAATTTAGCCTACCACAGAGTATTCTGGACTAGCAGACTTTAGAAAAAAGCAGATTCCACCTGCATTCAAGTAAAACTGGTGAGAGGTTATGTAGTGCATCTTGTGCTCTTGTTACCTGTCTACAAGCAGAGAAGAATAGAGTACCTAAGAATAAACACATTGCCTAGTTATAGAGTCAAAGAATGCTTATCTTTGTTCACTAATATATATTATATTCAATTCTATATTAAATGAGAGAATAATTAGTGAATTTCATAATAGCTTTCTACAAGTTGTCCATTATAAATGACTAACTTGCCCACACTATGGCCACTCTTTGATTCTGTGAAGAATGATTGTCTAATCTCAGATGTTTTTATAATAATAGTTCTAAAGCCATACCATGTTAGACTTAGGGAAACCTCCAACAGTGAACTTAACCCTTAGAAAGTTTTAATATCAAAGAAATAAAATCCAATCATTTCCCCAAAAGTGCACATAAAATCTAGAGATATCTTCCTTAAAAGATTCAGATTTAATAAAGATGTTATTTTTTTCATATTGCTGTATATCTACTCCCTAAAATATAATATATGCCTAAGAACTTTTATTGATTCATTGTCTATTTTTCTTTTATTTATATATTCATATATCATTGATTTATTACAGTACTGGGGTTAAAGCTAAGAGTTTGTTTCCCTTGCTAAGCAAGTGCTCCATAGGGAGCTACACCCCCAGAATTAAATAAGTTTTGTTTCATGAAATAAGCCACTTTTCTTCTATTGGTTTCCAGAGTAAACAAATCTTTCATTTCAAGCATTGATCTAAAAAGAAAGGGGAGACTATTGAATGGTTCTGTAGAAAATGATCTCAGGGAAACGTGGGAGAGGGGCCCAAAACTGATCCTCTGTCCCAGGTGTTTGTGTCCTAGCTGGCTTTGTGATGCCTTCCAGGGATGATGCTGATGGGCAGAGTTTGATACTTAGTCTTTATTCTAGTGGCCTTAATAAGGGACAATTGCAAGTCAGAAGTTCTTTGTCACAGTGAAATAAAGTGACACTGAAGGGAAAGGTGGACATTTCCTTCTGACTTTACTTGTTTTCAACAGTGCCATTTATTGCTAGGTGCGGTGGCACATGCCTGTAATCCCAGCACTCAGGGAGGCAAAGACAGGCAAACCCCACTGTGAGTTTGAGGCCAACCAGGACTACAAAGTGAGTCCAGGACAGCCAAAGCTACACAGAGAAACCCTGTCTCACAAGAAAAAAACAATTATTTCTTTACTTCAAAGTAGACATTTTGCTAGTTACTGTGATGCTGTTTTCCCCCCAATGGTTGAAAGATAACTTTCATTGAACTTTATCTCCTTCCTTTTCTATTTCCTCCTTTTGTTATTAAATCTTCCCCCAAGTGGAAAAAAATCATTTTTATATCTGATACACAGAAAATAAATTCATTTAAAAATTTTATTAAATTTATTTATTTTGCATCCCCATTGCAGCCCCCTCCTTCCTCTCCTCCCTGTCTCACCTTCCCTCCTTCTTCCCCCTTTTCTCCCCTTCCCATTTCTTCAAGTGGAGTCGGGGTTGTCTCTGTCGTAGTTATTAAGTCTTTTAATCTAGCACCACAAGACAAGCAATATACCAAAGAAGGGGGAACTAGAAGGATCTGACCTCAGAGCTCTGACAGGAACGCGGTCTCTGCATCTCCGGGTTGGAGTACTGACTGTGCAGCTGGAGGGTCAATCTTTAGATCCAGAGAAAGTGATTTGGTTTCAGTAAACCTGAATTCTTTTTATCTACAAAAAGAAAATAATAATGAGTTGAGATAAATCCTACCTGAGTCTCTATATGGGCAGAGTGCAGCAGCTAACATGTCAGAAATTAAACTTCAGCATCAACTTACAACAGTTGCTTATCAGGAAAGCAGATCTCATCCAGAGGTTTGTAGAAGAAGGTTAAGACTATCTTGACACCAATAGGGCACAGGTAGTAGCAGGCCAGAACACTGAGTCATCAAGGAGGTCATTCATGTTTTGCATGTTTGTCTTGATAACAAGTGTCAGAACTCCCTTCCTAGGTTAGAAGCTCCCAAATTCCAAATTTCCATTTTCTCAGCTCTCAACACCTTGCAGTTTCAGCTTCACTAGAGAGGGTGAAGATCCAGCCTGCCTCCATCTTAGGCTCAACAGCCATCTTACAGTAAAGACAAACGAGGTTCATTCCCGCTTATGATCAAACCTGTTTCTCAAGGATGCGGCTGTGCCCACCTGCGGCTCTGTACTGCCTGTTCCAGGAATGATGGTCATGTCTTTGTTTCAAAACCTTGTTTATAACCATCTTGTAGCCTTACCTTGGTTTCAAAGACTTACATGACCACCTGTGACCACCTTGTTATAAGTCGCTGTTGTTATGACTACCTTAGTATGCCCACATTACAACCATGCCTTTCTTTCAGGAGGTCATTAGGACTAACTTGTGATATTCCTGCAACCCTGTCTATTTTGCCTGCAAAATTTCCCATTTGGAAACCCCCTATCCCTGAGCTATAAAAGCCTTGCCTTCCTCACATCCAATGTGACTTTTTGAACCCGGACTTAAGGGGAGGCAGATTGTGCACATAAATAAAAAGCTCACTTTAATTAATTGTTTGCTTTAATTAATTTTGCCATGATGATTTGGGTCAGTGGTCATTCTCTTCCCATCTTTAGGATTAACAAGGGCTAATGAGATGGAAACTATACAGGCATCATCTAAAATAATGAAAAGTATTTTATGAAGCCTAGAGATTTCCTAACAAGAGTTGTTTTATGTAGTTAGAGATAAACATACATATATGTCCCATTATAGGCAACACTATAAAAAGAATTTTCCTGTGATTATATGCATTCATTTTTTTTTTCAGGAAGACCCACAGAAAATAAGATAAGTAAATAAAGTTGGAAGAAGGAGTCAAAACAGAAAAATGAATCCTTTTTACGTATATACCAAGATAGCAAAGAAACATTTAAAAAAATGACACAAATATCAACCACAACCAATTCCCAACCTACCAATTTCTAGTAATAAAAAACAAACAAACAAACAAACAAACAAACAAATCACAAAGAAATGTCTGATAGGGAACTCAGTCTTACTTTGTAAAAAACAAACAGACCAGAAAAAAAAAAAAGAAAGAAAGAAAGAAAGAAATGGAAGACTTAAACAAGCCAATACACAATTTTACACATACCAATGATGTAGTAGAATTTTCTGTGTGGGAGTTTACAGCTTTTGGTCTTGGGACTGCCTCTGACATGAACTCTGGTACCCCCCCCCCCATTTGATCACTTCCCTTGGTGGGGAGGCCCAGAGGCATACAGAGGAAAGGGAAGCTGGCTATCCAGATGAGACCTGATAGGCTGTGGTCATATGGTGGGGGAGGAGGTTCCCTTCTGTGAGAGGTCTAGGGGAGAGGAATAAGGAAAAAGAGGAAAGGGGTGGGGGATGAGAAAATACAAGTGAGGGAATAACAATTGAGATGTAATCTAAATAAATTATAATAATAAAAAGACTATATATAAAAAAGAATTTAAGAGAAACAGAAAACAGAAAAAAAAAAGACAACAGGAGAAATGGGGAAAGCAAATGATAAACAGTAAACATGGTAAAGCAGGGTCTTATCTACTCTTTAGTTTCCTGAATTATGTCTGATTGCTGATAAAAAAAAAGTGTAGCATTCCCTATGCATCTACAAATGGACATAGAATACAAACGGGGGAAGGATCAAGGCGAGGAGGGCTTCGAAATCACTCAAAGTGGTGATACCTAGGTTTTGGAAGCCCTGTGCTTATGATAAAACAACTGAGGCACGAACTAGCTCTCAGTAGACAGTGATAGGAAAGGGTACCTGTTGGAACCATAAGTCACTCATACAGACGTTACAGTTAAAGGAGCGATGCCAGAAATACTAGGCCAGGAATGGTGTGAAAAACAAAGAGCTTGCCATGGATACGAGACATGCAACAGGGTCTGATAAGAAACACCTGGGCTCTGAGACGCTAGGCTGGCTAGCTTCTACGAAACCATCCCTAACACCTTCCAAGACGCACATCCCGGCCACTGCTGATCTGGTGCATACTGCTCCTTCAAAGGCAGCTAACTGTAACAGTTTAAGAGAAAGCCTCTACCCATTTCAGTAAGGAGTATCCCGTAGAGAGGGGTTAAGTAAAAGTAACCACAGTTACTAATTAGTAACTGTGAGAATGAAGAGCTTAGTGTAATTAACAACCTCGAAACAGGAGGGGGGCGGGGAGAGCTGTAATGCCTGCTAATTGGCTAACTAGCTGATGCCCAGGGTCAATGAGTAAGAATACTAGAGTCAGAGGTGACAGAGGTGGACGTTAGCCAGCCCTAACCGGGTGGACAGCAGGGGAACAGAGCATGATCCCCTCCCTCCTTGGGCCAGGGAGCCGCACATCGAAGCTGTGGAGTCTTCGTCACGGTAGCACTAAGAACAAGCCGATGTTACAATGGTCGCCTCGGTCTTTTCCTGGTTTCTGCCATAACCTTGTAAAACTTCCCACACAATGAAGTTCAGTAATTTCTCCCTCTTTTGTGTAATCTCTTACTAAGGTTTACTCTTTGTTTGGCTTAATCCCATGAGTGTCCGTGTCTTTATTTTCACTGGAGTGTGAGAACAAAGTAGCTATCCCAGTTTGATCTTTGGTGACCTTGAGTAGAAGGCACTCTAGGTTTTTAGATAACGCATAGCTGCTCAAGAACAGTCCACTAGCACTCAAAACTTGGGTATCATATCACTAGGAAATACACAGAAGCTGATCTAAAAAATAAAAATTTTAAAACCACTTGTATTCATTAAGCAAAGAGACAAATGAATTAGGGAAAATAACAAACAAAAACTAAATAGCAGTCTTAGCCCCTAATATATAAATATTTTATTTATATTTATATTTATTTATATTTAAAGACTCCAAAAATATCTAGGTATGGGGCACACACCTTTAATACCAGCACTCAGGAGGCAGGGGCAGGTGGTTCTGTAAATTTGAAGGCAGCCTGGTCTACAGTGTGAGTTCTGGTACAATCAGAGCCATACAGAAAAAAAAAACCCATTTGAAAAAATAAACAAACAAAACAACAACAAAATAAAAACAAACAAAATAACAATAACAAAAGGCTGAGCAAATACACTCCTGTTCATCTTCCTAGAAAAATGGAGATTTAATCCTATATACACTCTAAACACTGTGCTTAAGTGATTGCCATTTTATTTATAGTGGCCAAATATGAGAACATGTTGGAAATGTCTTCTCCTCCCTGCCAAAAAACCACAAAAACCCAAAAAAATGGACAGTAGGCTTCTGACCTCAGTAATACTGACTGACCACGAAGAGCAATGAGAACAGACTAATCATTTTATTAAGTTTTTCAATCAAGTTGGGCGTGGTAGCGCACGCCTTTAATCCCAGCACTCGGGAGGCAGAGGCAGGTGGATCGCTGTGAGTTCGAGGCCAGCCTGGTCTACAAAGTGAGTCCAGGACAGCCAAGGCTACACAGAGAGACCCCGTCTCGAAAAAAAAAAAGTTTTTCAATCAATCATTTATTAAGTATTTTTATTTATTGCCTAATTATTGACTTTACCCAGTGTTAGCAAATGTCATATTTTATAGTTCTATAATTATGCCTATGCATAATTTATATGTATCAGCAGAATTCTTCTAAAACAAACAAACATATTTCACCAATCAAGTCTGGTTGCATTGTTTACATAGAAAAGTCAAGGAGTATAACTTTGTGCGATTGTCTTTTTTCACTTTTTAAGTATTTTTATAATTTTTAGAAGAATTCTGTACACGAGCATCGTTCGTTTACATCGCTTCTACCCACTCCTCTCCTCTCTACCTCCTCTCTTCCTCCCCACTCCAGCTCAGACTCATGTCCTCTTTTTTCATAGTAATTATTGTGTCTTACACACATATAAACACATATTGTGTACAACATTAATCACACAGATGTAAGGAGAAAGACTGTGAATTCAAATCATGTCAAAATCAATTAATTAAAGCAAGCTTTAAAAAATTTTTTTTGTGTGTATATATGAAGGAGAGAAACCTGTTCTTTAGGATCCCAAGTGCGGGATCGGAATGGTCTCTTGAGAGAACAGGTGATGTTAATTCACTAAAAGAGCAACCACCTTGTGCAGGAGCTTGATTGTAGCCAGCTGAAAAAGATCCCATGAACAGACTCTGGGAGGAGATATATAAATGAGCCCAGAACTGGTGGCGGGGAGGATTGGAGACTTGGGATAGATTTGGCTGTTCATCGCTGCCCTTCAAGATGCTCCTAGAGAAAACCACTTGAGGGAAGGCTTCAGAGCTCCAGCTCATGCTGAGAATCTGGGGTCTGGTTACCCCAGGTTCCAGTGGAAGAAATCCTGTGGCTCCAGACCAGTATCGTTCCTCGGAACTGATATCCTTAAGGTTTTGTTATTGTGTCCATTAATCCTCATTTCTTACTGTTTTGGTTAATTGGGTTATACTTGACGTAGGCTCGGTTACTAAGTTGTTAATAAAATATATTGCTTAAGAAAATTGAGTCTACATATATAGGCTGTCTCTCCTTTAAGATGGGGTTCAAGAGATCGGCATTGGACAGAGTTAAGATAAGGAGTCTTATAGATCAAGAGTAGGGAGGTTCCAGTGGAGATTTGGCAGGAAATGGATGGGGTTAAAGAACCAGAACATAAACATGAGAAGTTGTTTATAACCTGAAGCAAAGATATGTTTGCAGAGTGATCGTTATGAGGTAGTCATAGCATCTTCCTGTAGCAAAGACATGGTGGTGAGGTGGTTACAGCAAAGTGGTCATAATAACCTTTTGAGACAAAGGCATAGTTGCTAGTTCCTGGAGCAGGCAGCACAGAACCATTTGTAGTTAAGGTTACAGGTGAGACATAGCCCACCCATCCTTGTGGACCAGATTTAATCATAAACATGAATGAATATAGTTTACCTTTACTATAAGATGGCTCTCAAACCTAAGATGGAGGCTGGCTAGCTTACTGCAACTTACTGGGTTCACTTACTGTTGCTTATAGGTGCATGTGTTGAGAACTAACCATTTGGTACTAAATAGCCTACGAGGGGTCTCCATCCTTAGGAAAACTGGTTGTCTTTCAGCATTTATCAAGTGCCTATAGTTCTTTATCTAAGGTAGGGACCTTGTAAAAATTTGCACATCCACATTGGCATGACAATTGGAATGGTTATTATGCAGGCATTATTTGTACAAGCATATCTGAACAATGTTTTTAAAAAATAATCTGAAATTATGTTTTCTTGTGAAAATAAGAGACCTACTTATATGATTGGGGTAATTTTATTTTATATTTTTACATTTTGATTTTTACTTATTCTGCATTATATTGACTCAATGCTTTAAAATGTAAAATATATGATATAAAAAATTTTGAACATGTTACACAAATATTTTATGCATTTTAAATACATCATTAGCTAGCTTGATTTTAAAAAGAGGTCTCAAAAGAATTGAAAAAAGAAATTGCTAGTGCCAAAGTTATGTCACAAAAATATCTTTGAAGGTGACATAACTTTAGTGATAAAAGAGGGACATGTATAAAGAGTAAAGGGTAGGAGAAAAGGAGAAGAAGTTGGAAGAAGACATAAAGACATCTCTTGCCTGAAAAAAAAGGAGTGAAGCTACACAGACTGTTAAAAAGCAATAAACCTCTAGAGTGTTGTTGATGTATGTGGCACGAGATGATGCTGGAAGAAGCTGACATGGAGATTCTTTACAAGTAAGTGTGGAGTACATCACTGGGGGAAAATCAGATGAGAGTCAGTATTTTCCCCAAATGCCTTTCGGTCACTCTAAGAGCTGAATTGATGCTGAATTGGGCATCTTGGAGATTAAATTTCCCCATAATAACTTGGGCTCCAGCCTTTTACTTTTGGAAGCAAACTTTAGGCTTAGTTCAGGCTCAACAACACAAGAGTATGTAGCCTCATTCAAAAATCAACTAAAATAAGACAATGTCTTTAAACACAACAATTGTATCTTCTGCATAACTTCAATCACATATGTTTTTCTTTTAACATATGGGCATGATATTGTTACAGCCATAGAACTATTTTTTGTTTTACTTGATGAAAAGTGGCATTTTAAATTTGCACCCTCTTGGAAAACAAGCACAGAATTTGTTAATAAGGAGGCAGATTGGGGTCCCTCTTGCCATTTTAAATGCCACCAAGAAACCTTTTGGAAAGATGTCTCCACGAGTGTGTCATCAAGTTAGAGGTGTCAGCATGGAGAGGAGTTAAAGTCATCTCCAGCACAAAGTAAAGTGAGAAGAATCCTTTAGAACACACACTAGCTACTATGAAAAGCTCAGTGAAACATTGGAAATAAAAAGAATTGTCCTTCCTCTGAATGAAACAATATGCCATAGAAGATTACATATGGGAGAAAGGAATTCTAAATACTGTGCTTGGGAACCCATCAAAAAGACAGTGTTTGAGCTATTAACTACCAAGTACTGTGATGAAAGGATTACAGAAGCAGTAATTTATCATGTTTTTAGTCACTAAGATGAGCTGCACCATGGCCTGAGCAGAACGGAAGGCAACTGGGATGGTGGGAGTTACCCTTGTTTACCTCCTAGATTTTTTCCAGCAGCCACACACAACTGCATTCTGCCCTCTCTGGTCCCAAGCCCTCTGCCTAGGCTGTGTCTGGTTTTGCTGAAGGACTAGCATTTTGACAGACTTTTGAATAAGGCTATTTATTTGTGTACTACGGAGCCTAAACTAAGCCTAGAGTTTGCTTCCATAGATAAAGGGGCTGGATCCCAAACCGTTATGGGACAAATTTGATCTCCAAGATTGCCTCGTGAATCACTTCAGCTTTCAGAGTGATCCAAACACATCTGGGAAAAAATATGGACTCTCATCTGATTTTTTTCCCTCAGTGACTTCATACTCCGCACTTATCTGTAAGGATCTTTCTCTAGGGTGAACAGACCTAGTGAGAAGACCAGGATTCATTTCATTGCTACAATGCTACATAGCACACACCTCTTGCCAACCTCATTTCAGTGCAGGGCAGACAGAAATTAAGCAAATGGACAGAATGCTCCTTAGTTTTTAAAATCCCAGAGAAAATGAAAACAAAGCCCTACCCAGGAAAAGAATATTATATGCTTCCTGAGACTACATGGGCTGTGTCTCACTGTATTGTTCTAACCCACAATCACCTGAGCAACAGGTAGTTAACAGTTACCAGAACAGACTGAAGAACCAGCCATGGACTCCTGTGTATTTAAAGGACACCTTCCCTTCCCTCCTCCTCTTCACCCAGGCATAGCCCTTGTACTTTCAGGAGGAAATGTGGTCCTCTGCAGATGGATGCACTGTGAAATGCTGCTGTCTGTCAGACTTTATTTAGAAATAGGATCTGCAGGTCATTGGTTGTAATTTTCTGCTTACAGGGAGTCGGCTGAGATATGCCCTCACTCTATCAGTGAGAAATTCTAACAGGTATTATTTTCCTGTCAAACTTTTCATTCCTTCTGTGACTGCTAGGCAATTTTGAAGACTCAGCTGTTTTATCTCTTACTTCGCCCTGCCTCAGATCCCATGCCTTGCCCAATGGCACTCCACGCTTGCTGTAAAGCGGGCATTGTGACATTTCACCTCTGTGATGTAGTCTGTATCTCTATCACTGCATCTTCTCCTAGACCTTGGGACATTCCTGTGTTTCCTGCTTCAACCTGTGCCTCGTGGCGTAACAGACTTCTTCCTAGCAGTGGCCCCATCTTTCTAAAATCTCAATGTCTTTATATTTTTCAACTTTATATTCATTCTATCCTAGGGTAGTGGCTGTATTTATTGGAAGCATGGGATTCAGAGCATTTGAGAATAGAAATACTTTTTATGTATGAAACTTTCACAAGGTCACTTGATGTATTTATCACAGACTATAGGAGTTCTAGGTCTAGCGTGTGAATTGTCTCATCTGGAGAAACCTCTCATGGTACTGTGCCTTGCATCTCAATGATCCCTCATGTATTAGCGTCTTATTGGTCCCTCATGTCTCAGCATCTCAGTGGTCCCTCATATCTCAGAATCTCAGTCATCCCTCATGTTCCAGCATCTCAGTGGTCCCTCATGTCTCAGCATCTTAAAGGCCTTACTTATTTGTAGGAATGAATCTGAGGAACACACTGAAAGTCATTTGGAAGGTGTGTCCCAGCGTACACCTAGTAGTGTCCTCCTTGTTTTGACCAGTAGGGGTTGGATTGGCATGCTCAGACCTGTTTGGATCATAATTTTCTCAACCTCACTTTCTTCTCTGGGTTAATATAGTCTAACAGCATAAGAAAAATCATCTCCAAAGAACCACTAAGGAGACCAGAGGCTGTCACTGCAATGTTCTGTGTGTGTGTGTGTGTGTGTGTGTGTGTGTGTGTGTGTGTGTGTGTGTGTACATGTGGGTGCCAGTTCATGTGAATATGTATGTGTGTGCACAGTGTGTCTTCCTATGTCACTCTTCACCTCATTTTTTAAATTTAATTTAATTGATTTACTTGATATAACACATGTTCTTCCCCGTTCACATTACGTTTTTGAGCAGAATCTTTCACTGAACCTGGAGTTCATTGGCGGGCTAGCCAGTGAGCTCTGGGATCCGCTGCTGCCACCCCTACCCTAACAGAGAGGATACAGACACATGCCAGGATACTCAGCTGGCAATAGAAAGTTGGGCCCTGAGCTCAGATAAACTTTGCCTCCTCCAAGGCCCTAGTATCTACTTTTGAATTGGGTGTCTCTGGGGCTGTGTCTATCTTTATCAGTAAATGCAGCAACTTCAACCTCCATTCACCTCATGCTCTTTAAAAAAAAGGAAGTTGTTATGTGTTTATGCCCTCCATCTACAACTTTTTATGTAAAAGGATATAAATACTTTGTTATTGAAAACACATACGTGTAATGGAGAGCTATGATGCTTAGCAAAATGTTTATAAGGTTACTTTTGTCCTTCCTGCTTGATCATGACAGCAGGAGATCCTGTAATAAAAGGCATTGATAGTAAAATATATATGAAGGAGTGTGTGTGTGTGTGTGTGTGTGTGTGTGTGTGTGTGTGTGTGTGTATACATGTTGGAGGGTATATTCTATACGCAGGGAAAAAAATTAAAAATAATTATATTTCCCTTTCCTCACATCTAGTGGTTTTGTCTGAGCACATGTTAAATTCGTGTAGTATCAATATCTTAGCCATCCCCAGGAGGTTTAATATGCACAAATGTACAACTCTGTGTGTATGCATGTATGACATTTATTCCTTTATCAGAAATATGACAAAATACATTGCTTTACAGGAGGCTAGACAAGATACAGCTCCTTTTGTCTTTTACAAAGGACAGTGACCTCTTTAGAGGATATTACCCTTCTGGCCGCTTCTAACTATTTCTCTTGTCTCTGATAGCACTGTGTCATTTCCATTATAATATGACTTGCAATGAATTTATTTGGACTATTTTGGTTATATGCAATGAGGCTGTTATATCCCTTAGTTCTGTTTTATTCATTTTTCATCTCTTTTGAAGTTGGGGATGTTGACCTATGTTGACACCTATAATTATGCTAATTTTATGGAATAATATGAACTTCTTACTGCATTTAGCATTTAAGGTCACTATCCCATGAGAATAAATTAACACAAAGCTTTTTGCGGTTTAGTTGTTGGGTTTTTTTTTTATCACTTTCATTATTTTCTTCTTGAGTTTATCTTAAATATTGCATTTGATGTGGTATCTAAAATATTCTGTATTTATGAGCAAGAAAAACTAAACCCTAAATTCAATCTACTGTCTTCTATCCAGGTCTTCATAATGCCAACGAACATTGTCTGTGAGACAGGAGGTAGATAGCAGGACGATTTTTAAATCTCTAGAAATTTATTCAAACATTAAGTTAATTGAGAATTGCTGTATATTCTAAACTGAAATTAAGCTGGATGAGGTAGGCACACAGCTTGGAGGAGGAAGAGGCAAATGGATCTCTGTGAGTTTGAGGCCTCTGTGAGTTCAGAGCCAGCCTAGTCTACAAAGTGAGTCCAGGACAGCCAAGGCTACACAGAGAACCCTGTCTCAAAAACAAAAACAAAAACAAAAACAAACAAAAAAAAAACCAGAATAAAACAAAAACCTCCCAAAATGAAAGGAAACATACAAACAAAAATAGGTTACATTGAAATTAAGATTTTAGTGAGCATCACAAAGCTACTTCTAAGTGCTTGAGAATATGACACAAAGGTACAATTCCATGATTCTTTGAGTCATGTGTACTCACTAGGTCTGCTGCCAAAGCTGTCACTGAGATTCTATCTATGTGGTAAAAATATTCAGAAGAAGACAGTTCCCTTCTTTGGGGTGTTTCTAGAAACTCTCCTGTACTTTACTATTAAGATAAGCATCATAGAACTGCCGTGTTGTCCTTTTATAGTTTTCATATTTTGTTTACCCAGTATTTCCTAAAGTCACCATGGTGCTTCTCTCTTTATAATTTTTGTGCTCAAAACATATAAAAAGCTGAAAATAGAGGAAGAATTTCCTTCTGCCAAAAAGAAATGAAGGAAGAAAAGAAGAACGGAAGGAAGGAAGGAAGAAAAAAGAAAGAAAGAAAGAGACTCCTATTCTCTGGTTATGTGGTATACATCAGCTATAGAAAATTATATTTTTATTGTAAACAAGGTTTCAAAGCAAGCAAGTGAGCGTGTATTAAGGATGTGGAACTAATTAGAAGAAGGATGTGCTTGAAAGTAAAGAGCAGTCATGACAAACTGCTGTTTTGCATGCTGCAGCCTGTCCTGCTTACTCTGAGTGGCAAGCAGCCTTTGCTGGTGCCCACATCTGCTGCTCTGCAGATTGTGATCCAGTGAGCAAACCTTTTTGTTTTCCTCTGCTTTGCCAAATAAATAGGATCAGAATTTCACACAACCATAGAAAGAATTTGAGTATTTCCTATTTTTCAAAGATGTTTAAAACAAAAGAGTACCCAGAGAAAAACAAAACCAACATTATTTCAAATGTGTGATCTCCCCAAATTAAATAATAGGTGAATGATTGATTTAGAATAGATCAGACAGCAAATGTCTCAGGTGTTAATTACTTTCTCAGAATTATTATTTTAGGATAATTGAAATTAAGATGTCTTTTCTAAGAAAAGGCAAGCTAGCATACTGTTAAAAGACCAGTTAATTTCATGAGGTTTCATAATTTTCAAGTTTACCAGAGACCTTCTATGGACTCATTCAGAAACCCCCAAGTGTAATACTAAACATAAGAAATAAGTGCCCATCATATGCCTCCCCAAATTCTATAATGTTTCCAAATGTGCACTGGTTTTCTAGGTGTTAAATGCTCTATTATTTCAGCAATTGAAAAATCTAACTACTACATTTTAGTTTTAAAGAAGAAATAGTCCCTCCTTTGGCATGTCTTTCTTTCTAGTCAAATTAAATCAACAGATGAGTGAATCCAATATGATAAAAAAAATATGTAACTATTAAACAAGTAATCAAATAACAAAAATTAGTATATAAAATGACAACATTGTGATTGCCTATGAAACTATTTTAAAGAGCATTAATGTGTATAGATTTTTTCAGTTGATAGAATATGGCTAATTTTAAGTAAACGGATATACTGTGGAAACAAATATGATGACAGAGGTTTTAGACCAGATTTACCATTTAATAACATGCATCTGAATCTCTAGCACTTCAATGCCTTCCTGATTTGTAGCTATGTCCTCTGGCTATGATGAGTAGTAGTCTGAACAAACACAGCATTTACCCAGTCACATGCATATCTCTTTATAGGTTACTTATCGCATTCAACACACACATATGTATTCTATTTATTTGGCATGCACATGTAGCATGGACTATGTTGGGTATTTTTTTTTTGGTACAACAAGTATTCCTTCCTGGAGGGAGGAGGGATGGGTGTTAAGGTTCAGAAAGTAAAGGAGACTAGCGAGGGTGCCAAATCCAAGCCCAGCTGAGAAGAGCCACATCCTACTCTTACCCATGCAGAAGCTCTTGCTCAGGGTAAGAGTCTTTGAGCAGCTGAGTTACCTTCAAGCCAACCTACTCATTGTCAGGTAATGTGTCCATACAGTTGCACACACGCATACAAACACAAACACTTATACAAACACGCGTACACAAATATAAAGGTAAAGGCAAATGAATATTTAAAATAGATTTTTGTGAATATTTATAAAAGTGATAAACTCACACCAAGATCAATCTTTTCAGAACACAAATAACCATCTCTGGAGTGCATGAGAGAAAAAAATCATAGGTTAGAAAATTTGATTCTTTATATGATGAGTTTTCTGGAGCCATCATTTGCCAAGACCTTAACAAGAAAAAGTAACCATGAATCCTCAAGAAAATATATAGGAAATTCTCTTGCCCGCTGTAGAGGGTTTTAGCTCAGAATATGGCTGCTCTTGCAAAAGATCACCTTGCCAGACCTTCCAGGTCTGTGTGATCTGGCTAGAATACAGACCACCTTTAATCCTAGGAGACAAAGGCAGGCAGATCCTAGTGCAGAACAAGTTTCAGAAAAAATAAAATAAAATAAAAGCTTAGGTCCAGGCGTGGTGGTACACGCCTCTAATCCCAGCACTCAGGAGACAGAAGCAGGCAGATCTCTGAGCTCTCCTCAGTGCTGCTGAGGCAGGTTGGTTGGGAGTGAGTTGAGAGGCAGTGCAGTGGACTTGCATTCTTGGCAGATCAATTTGTGGAGTTCAGAGGCAATTTTACTAAAGAGGGTTTTACAGAGACAGGCTGCAGCTGGAGAACAAGGTAGACACAGGCGACGACAGAAAGATCAAGAGAATGAGAAGGATCCGGAAGATTAGAATGGATTGCCAAAGTTAGTATGAGGCCGAACAGAGCAATTCAGTGAGAAACTGAGAGAAGCCAGTTTGAATCAGTCAGCTTGGAAAGGAGTTTGAGAAAGAAAAGCTGAGTTGAACCAGTCAGCCAGAGTTCATAAAGAGCTAGAGAGGGTGAACTTCTTTGCAAGTAAGTCTCAGAGTATGAAAACATCCCAGGCCTAGATTAGATTGAAAGGAAGCTAAAAGCTTCCAGGACTAGGCTTTAGGTTAGCAGATGGAGGCAGTAAGCCTCTGAGATGGCAAATAAATCAGGCAAATAAAAGATACTTTAACATCCCACCAATGACCATATGAAGGTTTCTTAATATGTACATAGGAAGAAAAGATACAGAATAAAGGAAAACTGATGAATTAGGCTTAAGGCGAAACTAGCTCATCACAAAACCCTGTATGGAAATTAATAGTTCGGCCAGGGACTGGGAAATAAGCCTACACTTTCTGTATTCACTTGCATCCAGAAGACACAAAACTTCCTTTAATTCAGCAATAGAAATAAGACGGTATAAGCAGATGGTGGACTTCAATAAACACTTCAGGAAGGAACCTGTAGAAGTCGTCAAAATACACAGACAACTTCTCAATCACGTTATCAAAGGCATGTCGGCTAAAAGCACAGTGAGGCATTACTGCCAGAATGACTTAAGAGATTGGCAAATGCTATAAATGGTGGCAAAAAAAAAAAAAGGAATTAGCCCGATATACTTAAGTGAAAGAGGCATACTTTTCATTTCAGAAACCTATTGAACAGTAAAAGTTTAACAGATAATTTGGTGCCTCCGTTGAAAGATAAGCAGATGTATGTAAGGAAAATAAAGGAATTTTTATGATATAAATATTGGTCTTTATCTTGATAATTGTATGAACTGCATAGTTGGAATGGATGTTACGCATTTTACTGTATGCATATTTTACCTCAAAGCCACTCAGAACATTTACTCTTAGGAGAGTGAAAGGGTAAAGGGCAAGGTAGAGGAGGGGATAATAAAGGATGAAAACCATTAAGTACATTATGAGTATGTATGAAAATACCAAAATGAAACCAATTACTTTGTATATTTGATATACGCTAATAAAAATCCTAAAACCAAAGAGAGAAATGAACAACTTCTAGAGCAGGTCTTACACTGTGAGGTAGTAACTACACACCTATACAATGAATGAAACCAGTCACTGTGGGTAACTTGTACCTTTAGTAAAATGTGCAATAAGTATGTACTCCCCACTCTGAGAGTCTTAATTTGGATATGTCTCAATTTGGACATCAGTGAAGATGAAGACATATGACCAACATAATTAACTTGACTTGATCCCATGTAGGTTCCTATAAGAGACAGTAACTTTGTAGATATGAATAGTTCGAAAAACTGTTTCATAAAATACTAGTAAACAAAAATCTTGCTAATAATATCTTCACCTCCTTACCTGTTCTAGGCCTTCTTAACCACTAGAACAATTCAATACCTTCTAGAAGTAGCACAATGCTGCAGTCATCCATTTAATGACACATCGACATCTCAGTATCTGCTCTGCTAGCAAGCTGTTTCTGAGGGCATTCCCCATGTGAAATATTAGAAGAGTGGTTACATTTCTCTGTTGGATACTCAGCCTCTGCCTTCTCCCTCCACCCCATGTGGACTGTGATAAACCTTCCTCCTGAGTTAGACCCCCAATGAGCAAGGTACCTGTTGCTTGTGGCCCAGTGATGCTTCACAGGACTATTTCTTGCCTGATCTATTTTCTCTTCCACTCTCCACCAGTAATGTTCCAGTCCTGTTCATAGCTGATTGCTTGTGGACCACATACCACTCATGAAAAGTTTTGGATGAAGAGGAAAGGCTAGTGTAGGGTGAACCAGAAGCAAATGAAGCATTCCCCGAGGTTCTTCATGGTTCCAGACATTCCCCCAGGATAGGTGCTGTGGTCTCTCACTCACTACCCCACCCAGGGGGACTTTATATTAGATACTTATCTGCTACATGCTGAAATGTCCTAGTCTGCCTAAAACACCTGAAGGCCACTGTGGCCATTGGGTGTTCATTCCCCTACCAGGAATTGGCTGAGGAAATTAGCTCCTGTATCTTCTCACTTTATTTGTCCATCTATCAAGTCCTAAACCAGAATAGCTTCAACAATATCCATCCAGACGCATTTGTTTCCAGAGTCCCATATTTCACAGGAGGACATTCACTCATTCCAGTGAATGAATGCATTGACACCCACCGACCCAGAGCACTGGAGAATACCATATCTTGCTCTTACAATAGAGTTCCCCCACGCTGCCTTACAATGTCCCTTGTCAATCCTCCTCTTGCCTCTTCTCCTTAAGAGAGTTAATACTACATCCATCACTCTCCTGAATCCTGCCAATTTGAGGTGGCAGGTATATTTTGCAAATGAGAAAAGTAAGCCACTCTGTGACATCTGAGCCCCCGGTTTGCACTCTGAGCTAACGATTCATGATTATGCTGCCTCATTATCGGTAATGTGCATTTTACTAATCTATAAAATATGTGTTACACGGAGTCACTATGACTCAGGGCTGAGCAACACAAAACTCTCTAATCGTCACAGAAGAAACACAGCTGTCTTTCTTCTTACGATGGTATGGAAAAAAACCATGAAATTCTTCTAAAGAAGCAAAGTTGCTTTCCTCCTAATAGATGTAACTGCAATTTGAATAGAAAATCACAGCATCTATTTGTAATCACCCACTATTCATGGTCTAGGAGAAACCTTACTATGAAAAGCAAAGAGGTAACCCCATTTGAATGCTAACTTGTATCTCTTGACTCCTGTTCTGTCTCAACCACATGTGAAGGCTGGAAGTCCAAAATCTGTTCCTCACATCCCCTGAAGAAGGAACTGGGGTACTGGCTGATTAGTACTTTCACAACCAGAAACAGCTGTCCATCCAACCAGCTGTGGCCCAGTAGTTAGCAGTCTTTAGGTAAGAGCATAAACACGGCATGTTGGTTACTTAAAAAACCAATGCCAAACAAACAAACAAAACCAACCAACCAACCAACCCCCCCCCCAAAAAACAACCAAAACAAAAAAACCAAAGCCATTCTGGCTAGTTAAGAAATCAATAGCTCTACTGAATGAACAAGGACAACTCAGTGTGACATAAGTAACTCCTGTTATTTTATTCCCAAGCAAAAATAACGGGAGCACTTGTGCAACCAGGCAATTGCTACATACATATAAGTGTGGTATTTTGAGTCTTTTAGCAAATCATTGAGTCAATTCTGAAGTAGGGAATTGATAATACAAACATATAAGAACCCTTAAAATGTAATTTTTTAATTTATTCATTCAAAAATAGTTATTGATTATAGTATATGTACTAGCAATTATACTAACCGTTTAAGTATTCAGAGGAAAAAAAATAGAAGTGTCAAAAATGTTTACATAGTTGGGGAAATGACTCAGTGGGCGAAAGAACCTATTGTGCAAACACGAGGACTTGCATTTGAATTCTCAGAGCAGTTGGAGGGATGGATGCGGTTTGTGTGTGTTAGTAATCCCCAAAGCTTCTGTGCAAATACGCAAAACAGATGCTAGAGCTGAATGACAGGAGAACCTGTGTCAAATATAGTGGTAGCCGTGGCCTGCAGCTTTCCTCTACATGCATGCCTTTCTTACAAACACACACACACACACACACACACACACACACACACGTGCACACGCATGGGGAGAGAGAGAGAGAGAGAGAGAGAGAGAGAGAGAGAGAGAGAGAGAGAGAGAGAGAGAGAGAGAAGGGGGAGGAGAGGGGGAGAAAGAGACAGAGACAGAGACAAGACAGACAGACCCACACACACAGGCACACACAGGGTGAGTTGTTCTAAATGACTAGTTTGGGGTAACCTGAAAGCTGATTATTTCAGGTATCATGTCAAAGGCAGTCTCTGAGCAAGCAATCATGAGGAAATAAAGGAGACGAACAATCCAGAAAATGTGGCAGAGACCTCTTTCCTGTTGCTCCTCTCCAGTAAGTACAAGTCGAATCTCTTGGAATGACATTAGAGGCGACTATGGAAACTTTTGAAAGGTAGTATGTGAGAGGTTAATGGAGAAGCTTGTGGTTAGATGACTAACACAGCAAAGGACCTCAGGTCCAGCCCTCCCAGCCAAAATGCCATCAGAGCAGTGTTCTCTGACCTCCAATGTAGTCATAAAGACACACCCAGGCGTTCATGGGATTAATGAAAATTCTTATGATGTCAGACCCATGCAACAGGGAAACAAATTATCTCCCAGGCTTCTAGGCAACCTCTAGTAAAGTGATAAGCATAGAAACGAAGATACTGCTAAGTGGAGTTGATAGGTGCACACGAGTGTGGTGTGCCCGTCTATAAACTGAGCACAGGTGAGTAGAATTTAGCCAATTTGAAAAGCACAGAACAAACAAAACAAAATAAAACAAGCAGAACTCAGAAAATTTTCAACTCATAACAAAAGACTATCACTGGGTGATATCACTGGGTGCTGAGAGGAAAAGAAGGGGCACATTAGTATTATAAAGAATTTGTGGTGAAGTAATGGATGGAAACTCCCCAAATTGACAAAAAGCTATAGAATCCAGAAAATAAGAAACCTCGAACAGGATTGTTTCAAAGACGTTAACACCACTATAAGAAAATAAAAAGAAAAGTCCATGAAACAGCCAGAGAAGCAAGGTGCATTCAGTTCATGGAACAAAGGTTTTTTGTTTTTGTTTTTGTTTGTTTGTTTTAATCTAAGACAATAGAGGCCAGGTAAAGTGGAGCATACTCTAAGTGGTGAAAATATAGTTTTCAATTTTATATTTTCTATCCAGAGAAATTACTCTTTAGCTAAGATTTTTTAAACTTTTTTTTTTTTGCTAGCACACTTATCTTTGAAAATTGGCTAAAGCAAGTACTTCAGATAGAAAGTGAATTATAGGAGAAAGAATTTAGTAGTATCAGGAATGAGAAAAGGAATAGCACATATAACAATCATACGATTTCTTTCTGATTTCAAAAACCACGTTTGAAGAGTGAGGCAAAAACTATCATCCCATCTGATACTCAAAGCATTTCTATCTGAAAGTGGGGAAATTAGACTTATACTAATAGGAAAAGTGTTTCTCACACTTCACTTCAAGTTACAAAATATTGATATTACTTAGTTGTAACAAGTCACATATTGACATTGTAACACACAAGCAAACACTTTGAAAACTATGCAGAGATAGATACACTGTCAAGTGTTTTTAGACAAGTAAAAAGGGCAAGCAGACAACAATAGAGACGTAGAGAAACAAAATCAAGAAGGAGTGTGTTTAACCAGAAAACAGACAATATGATTGTGTCAATAAATATCTTATAGGCAAATGGTCTAAACAAACTAACCGAAGGACAAATATTAGCTAAAGAGTAGACTAAATCCCAACAATATATATTATAGCAAACTCACTGCAAATCCAATGAAAAGGTCAGTGGAAAAAAAGGACAGAGAAGATAAGTCAAACATTGATTTTCTTTTATATTTATTTATTTAATCACTTTACAGCTGATCCTAGTCTCCTCCCTTCTCTGCTCCCAGTCCTATCTCATGAGTCCCTCCCCCCCCCCCCACCTTTCTCCACTGTCTTTCTTCTCAGGAGGCCCCCAAGGGATTTCAACACAGCCTGGCACCTCAAGCAACTGCAGGATTTAATGCTTTCTTTCCCACTGAGGCCAGACAAGACAGCCCAGCTAAGGGAAAGTGATACAGAGGCAAGCAACAAGTCAGAGACAGCCCCTACTCCCATTCTCAGGGGACCCACATGTTGGCCAAGCTCTACATCTTTTATATATGTGTACTGACTTCTTAAATAAAAATGATTAGCTGCACTGAGGTGTGATAAATAGACTTCAGAACAAAGAGACAACATAGTAACAGAAGATGAATCTATCAGAGATACACAATTGTGTCAAAAGTGTGCTACCATGGTCCTTAAGTTCATGACATATAACAGTGTGGCACTAGAAAAGGAGAAGAGACATTCCAACTCATTTTTGGAAGAGGTTCACATAACACCATACATGAACCATAAAATAAACATCTAATTATTTAAAACAATAGTTGTCATACACAATCTATTTTAGGAATTATGGAAAAATTCGAATCTAATTACTACTCATATTGCAGATTACTTCAACAAGTAATGAAAGTATCCATAAGTACATAAAAAATAAATAAAACCATTATGACACTGAATTTTTCAACTTTGGCATCAATTTATAAACAATGGTAATTTAAAGAGAAGAAAAAGACACACAAAATTAATATTTACAAGACATTAAGTCCTAGTAAGTGGAAAAATATATTTGTGTATAAGTAATAAACTGAAAGAGAAATGTTGCCATTTGGTTTCTTGTGTTTTCATCCAGAGAAACTGTTATTCTTTTTCTCTATTCAGTGAAAAATGAATAAGGCTTTTTAACATGCTGCTAGAATTATGTAGATAATAGATTAATGCCTCCAAGGATACCTTCTTAAAATTCTAGATACTAAAAAGGGTCTTAGACCCTTGATAACATACAAATCCTCTGGGATTAATACTTATGAGAACTTACGATACAAAACAAAAAACAAAAAAAACCTCTTTTAAGTAACGTGTGTTCTTGTTCAGTGAGAAAACATTTTAGGCAATTATATTTTAATTTTAAGGCTCTAATAAACAAGCATAATTTTGGACAGGGAAAAATGAGAATTAAAAAAACAGACATAACATTACTATATAAAGATAATATAGTATCATGTTATGATTTGGCATAGTTTTTTCTTTGCAATTTTTATTATATTTCTTTTTTTACATATACATTTACATTATTACACATAAATACAGTAAACTACATACAGCAAGAAGAACCATGAAAAAATCAGGAATTATATAAATGTTACATTCATACATTCATAGTGTTTTGGTTATTTGTATTTGACAACCTTGAAGAAAACATATTTCCTCTCTTGGTGAGTCTAAATTTCTGAATGAAAATCAATATCTATCATATCTCATCTATTTCAACTTAAAGCATCTATCTAGACCTAAAAACATCTTAACCCCAAACAGCTAAGTTAAATTGTAAAACTAAACTATCTGGCCTTCAACCCCATCAGAGACTAAAGAAGTTATAAAACTTAATTACATGAGTAAAAAGGAAGTGCAGGTTAGCAGCTTCCAAAATGAGAAAATGACAGAAACAGTTTGCTGCCTGAACAGTCACCCAAAACTCACTATAACTTTGAAGCATCCTCTTCAGCCTTCTGGCCCAGTATATCTGACAGACATGTTTGTGAGGCAGGAACTATTGAGGACTTGCTTACCCTGTCTTGGCAGTTTGGCCATCCACTCTGCTTGCATCCAAGCTTGCCCGTTTTTAGGCAGAATTCTGTCTGTGGCAGAAACGATGGCATTTTGCCCAGTGGCTTGTTTGCCACATTTGAAGCCATCTCCATAAGGCAATTCTTTAATGTTCATCATCTTCTTTGAGGTAGGCTGGGTGTTGCCAGAAGTTAACCTGTCTTGTTTTCCTAAATAATAGGAAAACATCTTTAAATGTCATATTTTGTAGGTCTCTGAGGTTTTTTTAAGACCTTTTATAACTTTTTTACCATGTATATCTATAGAATCATATCTATCTGTGAAACCTAGGATGTATATTCTTGTGATTAAAAATAGACCAGTAATTGACATGACCATGATTTGATTAATTAACAATTAGTTTGTGTTACTTAATTATCCTAAACAGCCTACAATACCACTCTGAAGGTGTTGGAAGTAAACCTTGCATTATAATTGAGTTGTATTGGTATAATACCTCATATTAGAGTAGAAATATACATAATGTGTGTGCAGAATAATCTTAAACTTGAATTCCATACAATATATCAAAAGTAAACTTATTTTGCATCAATATACAAAATTCTATACCAATTGCTTCAAAATAACCTTATTTGTAACAATTAATGCCTTAAGTTCAAGAGTAGATTCAATAATCTACTTTTCGTCCTATCATCCCTATATATTTCTCTATTCCCCCTTCATTGTTTTCAACCCCTATCTTTATACCTACAAAAGAAAGATAAAGGAAAAGAGAGACATCCCTGAGTCTAACCTCTTTTTCTCTCTGGATAAGACCAATAATAACTTATAACCAACTCCCAATGAAAATAAACATCTGTAGCCCAAGAGAGAAAAAGAAAGAAAAAAAAAAAGAAAAGAATAAAAATTACCTACTCAAACCCCCTTTAGGAGAAATGAGGTATCATTCTTTCAAGGTTTCTTCCAGCTGATTTGGGGCAATTAATACCCTTGTTGGGGCCAAATAAAATTGGGAGAAATGGTTAAACGAGCCAGGAATAGCATTCATGGTTCAGTTTCTAAATGTTGAGAAATTCTAGGCCTAATAGGAGTCTTGTGTGGGGCAGTCTGAAATGCTGGACCAATTGGGATTGGAAGCTTTCTTTGACTCTGTCCTGTGCTGATGAGTTACAGCAACTGAGGCGCCTGGGGCTGGAACATGGAAGATGCAGGATGTCATGTCCAGCATGCTGAGAGGAATGAGTCCTGTCAGGTCTGATCCAGCATCAGTATCTGGTTCTTCTGTTCTGAACATATATAATTTCTCACTAGCATTATACAGTCCTAATATTATAAATGTATGAGGTGTGTGGAATGCACAGAACAATTAAGGCTGGCTCTTTGCTCTCTGTATGAGCAGAAGAAAGACAACTGAAAATCTTTGTTCATGCCATATGAAGAATGGCATCTCATAATAAGTCCCAGGGATTCTGTCACCAACAAGAAACGTTGCCTAGGTATAGACTTTCATGTCTCAGCCAGTCTCAGAGCTATTCCTATGTAGTAAGATTAGCAATATAAGTAGCATCCCGATTGCAGTTCCCTCCCTCATCACCTCCCAATCCTATCCCTTCCCACATCCCCCCTTCCTCCCTCCCCTAGTCCTCAGAAAGGGGAGTCCTTTTCTTCTAACGTCTGACCTCAGCCTATCATGTCTCATCTGTTTTACATGAGACCACTTCCTGCCATAATGGAAGTGGTCAGTGTTGGAAGGCCAGAAACCATGTCGGAAGTAGTCCCTACTACCATATTGTGGGACCCACAAGGAGACTGTGCTGCCTATCTACTACCTCTGAGTAGAGGGTCTAGGTTCATACCATGCATGGTCCTTGGTTGGTGCATCAGTCTCTGTAGTGTAATGTGGTTATCCTGTATTAAGTGGCTAATATCTGCTGATGAGTGAGTATATACCATGTGTGTCTTCCTGGGTCTGGGTTACCTCACTCAATGACAATGAAATTCAAAGCTAGGAAAACCCAGCTATCAGGATCATTAAAGAGTTATTTACATGAATGAAAAATTAAGAAATTTATTAAGATGTGAAAAGACACAGTAGTGTCACACTTAATTGAATGTTTATTTAGAAGTCTCATAAAGATGATAACTTTTTAATATTAAATACTAGTTACTTTTAAAAAGACATGACATTTAAAATTCTATATAAAATTAAGGAATGGCAGTTAAGATATAGATAACTGCAATAAACCAAGAGCCCTTTAAAAAAGAAGGCTACACTGTAGCAGAGAACTTCTGTAAAAGTCTTTATGTAAGTTATTAAAAACTTAAAAATTCAATTAAGTAATCATATACAACCCCAGATCATAATAAAAATAGAACATGTGGCAAATTTTTGCCCACCATCAAAATAATGGCAAAATTGAAAAGGGCATTTGAATGAGAAAAAATTCCAGTTAAAAGGTCCTGCTCCCCTGGATGGGGAGGCCTGGTGGCACTCAGAGGAAGGATAGCAGGCTACCACGAAGAGACTTGATACCCTATGCGCATATACAGGTGGAGGAAGTCCCCCTCAGTCACAGTCATAGGGGAGGGGAGTAGGGGGAAAGCGGGAGAGAGGGAGGAATGGGAGGATACAAGTGATAGGATAACAATTTAGATATAATATGAATAAATTAATAAAATATATTTTAAAAAGTTTGCTTCTTATTGCTATGATAAAGGCTATAACGAAAAGCAAGTTGGGAAAGAGGAGCAGCAGCTGTGTCTGACATGGACTCTGTGGCCTGCTTTTGATCACTTCCCCCTGACTGCCTTGCCAGGCCATGGAAGTAGATGAACTCAGTCCTGATGTGACTTGATGAGCTGGCATGGGTGGATGGGTAGGGGAGCTCCGCCTTTTGGATGAATAGGGGAGGAGGGAACAAAGGAGGGACAGTGGGGGTGGGAGAAGAGAGAGGGGAACAAGACTGGGATGTAAAGTGAATAAATAAATAAATTATTAAAAAAAAAAAAGGAAAAAGAATGAACTAAGAAAGAAAGAAAGAAAAAGAAAAAAAGCAACTTGGGGACTAAATGGTTTATTTATCTTACCAGCTGCAATCAGTCATGAAGGGCAGCCAGAGGAGGAAATCAAGGCAGGAGACACAAACAGTGAAGCAAAGGCCATGGGAGAATGCTGGTGACTGGCTTGCATCTCGACCTAACATCCAGCTCGTTCTTCACCTGCCCAGGACCATCTTTGCAGGGGTTTTGTGGCATACTGTGGGCTGGTCATTGCATTGACCCTGCAGGCCAATCTGGTCGGGGCATTTTCTCATCTGAGGTACCATTGTCCCAAGATGATGTTAATTTGGCTCCAGTTGACAGTTGTAATCAGGACAGCTACTATATTTAAAGTTCTAAGGTTTGTGTAAGCTTCACATTTTCAGAATTTATATATATATATATATATATTATATATATATATAATATATATATATTATATATATATATTTGTTTTAAGTTATCTATTTGATACTCTATACCAAAGAGTAAACACAGAATAAAGTATGATCATTTTTATACATAGATTTCTAAGCAAATCCATAATCTATATTTGATTTGAGGCAAAATTTCTACTAAATTAAAAGGACTTTATGGCACATTAATGTGGTGAACAATACACACTTCAAACCTATATTCAACAGACTTGCTGAAGTAAGAAGAACAGAAAAATGTTCATAAAAGCTAGGCTAAAATAAAAACATTATTTTTCACTAACTATGTGGCATTTTGTCTGGAAATTCTAGCCAATACAACAAGAAAGAAGAGAAATGAGAAATTTCAGGTTGATAACATGAGAATGTATCACTCTTTGCAAATTAAAAAAAAATAGCAGCCGAAACACTATTATAACTAGTGGAAAGGCTTATTATTTGTTAGATCAGAACATGACAACACCAGAAGTTTCACCTTCTTCTTTGTTAGTCCTTGGAGCAGGGGACTAAGTTCTGTGAAACTGACCAATAATAGAAACGAGGAAAAAAAAAACACTTTGTAAAGGTTCCAGTACCAAACATTTGAGTAAATAATGATGTTTCTGAAACATTTCCTGTGATTTTGCTATCATGTCCTATAGAGAAGCACTTGTTTATGACATCCATTTCTTCCCCTTTCAACAGAGAAGAGACCTTATCTTTGAGAAAAGCAAAAGGGTTTTAAGGTTGCAAACTCTGGAAAGGATTGAGATTCATAGGCTGGTAGTACATACTTAGGCTGTAGGATGTAAGCCCAACACAAGGAAGAGTTCATCTGGCCTTTTATTCCTATGGGGTTTTTCCAATAAAATGTGGTTCCCAAAAAAAAACACTAGCTGGCAAAAGAGCAAACATAATAATAGCTGCTGTGGTTAAAATACATCTGACTCCTTCCAGATAAGACCTCCCAGAATGCTCTGTGAAGAAACTGGTCAAGGGTGAGCCAAAAAGACATAGCTCTGTTTGACACACATATCCTGCCTCCAGCATAACAGACAAGTTGTGTGCTCTATGTGGACCTGTGTCCCGTTGAAAGATGGTTGGCCTGTACCAGTGACAATAAAACAGCCCCATTATGCCTAGAGAAGTGAAAGTGACCAAGGAAAGGCTTGCTTAGTCAGTATGCATCGTGCTACATAAAAGGGTGACCCAGAGCCAAATTCAGTCTGGCTCTGAATTTGCTGATCTGGAGCTGTCATTTGCCACAGAAGAAATCCCCTGGTCTCCCCGCAGTCACCTGATGCTATCGAGTAAAGTGGAAGAACCACCACAGGCTGCTATTTAACTTTCCGTCAGTATCAATGACAATGTCTAGGAAAAAAAAAATCCATCACAGCAGAGCATAATTTGATAAAATAAATAAAAAGACACCCGGCCTCATTTGCACTGTATACCATTTAGCCACCAACTTCTTACACTACAATGATAGCATTTCAAATAAAGATGTATTGTGTAAATCTAATTAGTAGAATGGTATTTTTTTAACCTGATGAATAAATTCCAAAATTAACCTGAAGAATGAATGTTCAAATAGTTAAAAATTATGTTGACCGAGAAATAAGACACTGTGACATGATCACAGAACCATTATAAGTCCTTGGAAAAGAAAGTTAAGGAAAATGCCTATGAGTAGCACCCAGACTCCAGCACCCAGACTCCAGCAAATAAATATTTGTTTTGATACCTCTTGGCATTACTGACAATAATTTTGTAATGTCCTGATTTTAAAGAACAAAATGAGTTATGGATTACTGTTACTAAAGACTTGGCTATTAATTCTACCAAACAACATTTACACAAAGTCTGAGTTAGAAAGTTATATTTTTTTTCATAAAGAGTAAATTATTAAAAAGACATAAATTGGTTTACATGTTCATCTACAATATAGAGCATTTGAAACATTTCTTTCAGCATGTAACAATTAAACTGGTGATACATCAGCAGACACTTGCTTCTAGTAAGCTCAAGAAATATAGGGCTGGGAATATAGTCTCAAAATTAAAAACTAGGAGTGAGCCACTTCTCTGTGTAAAACATGTAAATAAAGTCATCCTAAAAGATTAACTTTAAAACACATTGTAGAATATGAATGTGTTGGGACAATTATAATGCTATGATTTGGATGAAAAAATTCCCAAAAGAGGGTGGCTAAGAACAGAGGGCAGACCTCTTCAGTATCAAACATGGAAAAAGCCTGCTGAGCCAATAGCCTAAGATTAATATAAGATTAGCATCCATGCAGCCTCAGAGGGGAGCATCTGCACTCTGCTGCAGACCCCTCTTTCAAGGTCACACCGAATTGTGCCTTTGCTGAAGAATCTATTAGCATCAAATACTAGCTAAGCGAAGGTTACAAACTCATGCATGAACTAAAGAGCTTAGGCTCCAAGGGCCTTGTATGTACCTTTTCTATTCTGTATGCATTCAGAGGTATGAATATAAAAATCAGATTAAGCTAAAAAAAAAAAAAAGATTAAAAAAAGAAAAGAAAATTGATCCATGTATGTCTTTGAAACTTTAAAGATTATTTTAATTTTAACAAATTGTAGGAGACACTTATTTTCCTTAGGGTAATAGTACATACATACAAAATAAGCTCTTCATGTCCTGGCCAGGGTGTCAAGATCCATAATGAGATCTAAGGAAGACACTTGTAACCTAAATTTGCATGAAACGTGAGAAAAGAAAAACCATAATCCTCAATTTACATTGAACTGGAGAATTAAAGCAAAGATTGTTTGAAAAAGGAGTTGTCAAAGCACAAACAGCCGCACTCTTCTCAAGGTAAAGAGGCTTTTCCTGTGAAGTCACCGGACTGAGGAATCAGAGTGACAGCTGTTGGGAACTTCTGGAGTGGGGGAACAGTAAGGGGAGCAGGAAGCAAATGTCCCTTGGAGCCTTAGAGTGAACAGAAAGAAAGATGAAAGCAGTGGAGAGTGGGGAGCTCACGGGAAAATTTGAAGAATCATAATAGCTGACCCGACAGCTCCTAAAATAATACTTCTGTGTACCTCTGCAGAGAGATCGCTGGAACTAAGAAACCTGGCGAGTCACATCCTCCGTGGGACTATTTGCCATTACCAGCGAGAAGCCCGAAGCTTTAGAAAGAACAGAGTCACATGTCCTCCATATAAAGCTGCTTAAAAAAATAAAGAAAGTGAAGAACATGTTTCATTAATAAAAATATTTCTTTATAGCATAAAAAAGTGATAAACTATGAAGTCAATACCCTTCCTTCACAATAGCACTGAATCACTGCAGCAATGAAAAAATAATCTGTAAATGGCTTCATAATATAATAAAATAGCAAATGAAGTATAATTTTAGAAATTATCATTCATCCTGAATATACTTAATTTTAATGCTTACACATACAAAATTAATAATGCTAAACAAAATGCAAGTTCAGCATCACCAACAATAACCATTCTCAAATCGGTTTCTTAGAGGGCTTTTATGTTTGTTTCTACAGTTTTAGTGATTATAATCTTTATTCTTTGTTTTACAGGCTCACTGGTGTAAAGAAATGTAACTGATTTTACTGTGTGAGATTTGTATCTTTCTACTTTAGTGACTTCTAAAATCTAAAAGGGATTTTGGCAACCTCTAGAGTTTTATAAATATAAGTTCATGACATCTGTGATCATGACTAAAGCCACTTCCTTTTTTTTTTTTTTAATAAAAACTTAGATATCTTCTGAGTAAATGCACTAATACTTCAGAAATCATACATGAATAGAAAAACTTGAATCAAGTCTTAGATGAAAAGGTGTCTGTTTTCTGCTTGGTTTCTTTTTTCTGTGAACTTTGCATAAATGGATTTTATTCACTGAAAAATTTCCTTCGATAATTACTGGCTGAAAATTTGTATGACAGGCTATTGATATCTACAAATACTTTCTGTGCATCTGTTCCAATGACCGTGCAGTTTTTATCATTCAATTGCTCGATATAGTCTATCGCTGTGATTGATTCTGCAGACGTAGTATGAAGGCTGTTGCTGGTTGTCAACTTGACCATATCTGAAATGAACTACAGTCCCGAAATGGAGCACACGCCTGTGTGCTCTGGATCTGGAGGCATGAAGACACGCCTTTAATCTGGGCCACGCCTTCTGCTGGAAGCCTATATAAAGGTAACGAAAGAAGAAAGGTTACAATCTTCTTTACCTGCTTGCCCTCCTCCTGCTCTCATATTCATCCCTTCACTGGTGTTGCAGCCTACTTCTTCAAGACTCCGGCATATACAGACGAGCAGCCAAGGCATCCAGCTTTGTGGGACTGAGAAACTACTGGATTCTTGGACTTGTCATTCACAGCTAGCTATTGTTGGATTAGTTGGACTGCAGACCGTAAGTCATTCCAATAATTTCATATATAGATATATATGAATATATGTGAATATATATATGAATAGATAGATAGATAGATAGATATTTGTTCCATAAGTTCTGTGACTCTAGAGAACCCTGACTAATATGGTAGGCAAAGATATATATACACAATAAATAATTCTTTTTTTAACTTTTTGATACATTTTAATGTCATTATTATTTAAGATATAATTATTACTGTATCTGGTAGGTAAGTCAATTATTATTCTACTATTAAACTCAAAGACCAAACTATTAAAGTAACTGTGGCTAAATAATGTTAATAGATATATTACAAAAGTACTCGGAAATTGTGACTTCGGTGAGTATAGTGTGAAGGGAAGAGCAGGTAAAGAGGAGAGAGTGCGTGCAAATTTTTATTAGTATGAAATAGACTGCTGCAACTATGAGTTATATTACATAAGTCTGTTGGTAAACACACACACAAACACATACACACACACACACACACACACACACACACACACACACACATGTGAGAGAGAGGGGGGGGCAGGAATGCACCAAAGCAGGACAGTAATCTTATTAATATCATCAAATATTACATCAAAAAATAAATTTAACAGAGCCAACTAAGCAAAGGTCATAGGGGCTCAAAGAGATAGAAGCGTCAATCACAGAGCCCGCATGGGTCTGGCCTAGGCTCTCTGCCTAGGTTGCCTCTGATGTGGCTGTTTAGCTCAGGGTTTTTTGGGGAGGGGGATGGGGTCAGGGGTCTCCTAACAGCAAGAATGTCTCTGACTCTTTTACCTGCTTGTGGGATCCTTTTCCTCCCACTGGGTTTCATCATCCAGCCTTGGTATGAGGATTTGTGTGTTGTGTGTGCCTGGTCTTATTGCATCTTGTTATGTGGAGTTCAGTTGATATCCCTGGGAGATCTGCTCTTTCCTGAAGGGAAATGGAGGAGCAGTGAATCTGGGGGAGAGGGGAGACGGTGGAGAAACTGGGAGAAGAGGGGGGAGGGGAGGCTGTGGTTGGGGTGTATTGTATGAGAGAAAAATAAATAGAAAAAAAATAGATCTAAGCTAACATGCCCTTTGCTGTGGAACCAAAGCAGAATTTGATAGCTGGAAGAAAGTAAGTTGGAAGTGAAGGAAGGTATTTTCAGGTCTGACTTGTAACAGAAAGAAGAGAAAATTTGTGATTTAACGTATAGGTGCAGGTATTAATGAAGATCTAGTTTTTAAACAAACATGAAAAAAACAATTTTAAAATTTCACAAATAAATCTAAAGGTCTGTATACTTAAAACTATGAAATATAGATTAAAGCAGATAGGAATCAGTAGAAAGATACTTTGTGCTTGTAAACTAGAATAATTAATATAGCTAAAATATCTATGCTACTCGAGGTGATATATAGATGCATATCAAAATTTCAGTGAATTTTTAAGCAGTGACTTTATTAAAAAACAATTTTGAGAGAAGAGTCAAAATTATAGGTATCACATTTCTGGCCTTTAAGTTGTAGCATAAAAATAATTGTCATAAAACTAGATAAAAGTCAAACCAATATAATAAAGCACACAGCAAAGAAAAAAAAAGTACTACATAATCAATTAATTGTGACCAAGCTTATCAGGAGGACTCAGTGTGAAAGGAACAGTTCTTTCAATAAATAGAACAGGGAAAACATACATCTACATAAAAAAGAATAAAACTAGATCCTGGTAAAATTTACTCAGGATAGATTAAGAACCTAATATTAAAAAATTAAAAAACCCAGGGATGAGGAGATGGCTCAGTGAGTAAAGGACTTTCCTGGCAAGGCTAAGAACCTGAGTGAGACCCCAGCATCTGCCTAAAAACTAGGTGCATGGTGGCATGTGTCTATAATCTGTATTTTGGCGAGACACAGACAGGAAGATCCCTGGAGTCTGCTGGACAGCCAGTTTAGAGGACCTGGTGACCTCCAGGTTCAATGAGAGAATTTGTCTCTAAAAATATGACAGACATAGATTAAGGAAGACATCTGCAACCAGTCTTTGGCTTCTATACACACAGATACATATGCATTGGTGCTCTTGTGCCTGTGCGCGAGCACACACACACACACACACACACACACACACACACACACACACACACACACACACACACACATGAACATATACACACACGTATACAAAGCTATACAACTCTGAGGAGAAATGCAGGGTGGGTGACGTCTTTGGAGCTGGACTCAGCAATGTTTTCAGCAAAAGTAAAAGAGGAGTGAGTTGGACGATCAGGGCTAGATCACATTAAAACATGTATGCACAGCAAAGGAAACAATAGACAAATGGGAATCCGTCCTGTGAGATGGGAGAGACTCGGTGTGTGTCACATATCTGCTATGGGTTAGTGTCCAAACCACATGGGAGAATGTATAACTCAATAGAAAAACTGAAACAAGCAAAAACTCTGGACAAATATTTTCCCAAAGAAGCTATAAAACAGTCAGCAATAAAATGAAAAGATGTTCCAGATTGCTTTTCCAGGGCATGACAATCAAAAACCACAATGAAGCATTACCACATTCCCATCTCTTAGCTATCACCTATACGTCCAGAAATGCTAAGGTCATGGAAAAGGCAAAGAAAAGGGAACCCCAACACACCTTAGAAATGTGTGTTTCTGAAATCATTGTGGAGAACATGATGGAGGCTCTGAAAATATAACTGTCAGTAATCCTTCTTCTGGGCATGCTCTCAGAGGAAAAGGACCAAAGTACCACACAGACACATCTGTATGCTGCTGTTCACTGCAGCATAGTGCCCAGCGGCTAATCTGTGGAAATGATACAAGTGTCTGTTAACTGATGATCAAGGAAATTGTAAATATATTTCTGTCTGTCTGTCTATCATCTATCATCTATCTATCATCTTTCTATCTATCTATCTATCTATCTATCTATCTATCTATCCATCTTTCATCTATGTATCTCTGTCTCTATCTATCTATCTATCTATCTATCTATCTATCTATCTATCTACCTGTCAATCAATCGTATATCATATTCAGCTCTGGAAATGGAGATGCTGCTAGCTGCAACAGAATGGGTGGCCTTAGAGTACATAAGGCAAGGATATATATAGAAAGAAAAATACTACATGATCACACTTATATTGGCAACTGGCAATATAAACAAAATTCAAACACTGATTAGCAGGGGTAAAGGGATGGAAATGGAAAACGTTTAAATAGAGAATGCTAACTTGCAGTTAGGTGGGGTAAACAAGCCCACGATGATTGCAATATATGACAAAAGGATTACATTTAGTAAGATTATGCATTGAAAATTGGCTGAGACACTGATTTTAGGTGTTCTTACCAGAAAAAAAAAAGTTAACAATGAAATGTGACACATATGGTAAGTTGATTCCCCTATGGTCATTATTTCAGGATATCTGTATGAAAATATTTGGCTGTACATCTTAAATTCATATAGACATAAGCTTAACCTCTGTAATAATTTTGGAAACATCAGTCAACCACAGATTAAAAATCCACTTTATCACAAGGAAGTGATTCATTTTTGTTATACCCACTGTATATGTCATATTTGAACAATTGTAGTTGGAAACAAACCAATATCATTTATCAGTATAAACTGACAAAGTCATGTGGCTCTTTACTCAATGACTTTTACCTCAAGAAAACAGAAATGTGCTTATTAATCACTTGGTCAAATTCTGTATTGCTTCATTTTTATTTTTATCTTTTATTTTCTACATATTATACTGGGAACATGCTAATACATTTGAAAACTGAAAAAAATCTATTAAGTTTGCATGAAAACCATATTCCTCAATAGAACTGTTAGGAAAATAATTCAATGCAGCATGAGTGTAACTAAAAATTGGTGCAGTTGGCCAACTTCTTAGGATCAATGATTAAACCTGTTTGAAGAGGTCTAGGACTATTTTGACAATTCAAGGAAGACTCAGTTTATGAGATGTTTCCATGAAAGAAGGAGAAGTCTTCAAAGACAAAACATATAGTAAAGCAGGAAAGCATGTTTCTCAATGATTTACCAAGTGTCCATCCTAACCTTTCAGCGTCATTGTTCACCATATGCATCTTTACTGGCACCATCATGTCACAGACTGAACTGTCAGGATTAATGCACATATGTAAATGCCATCTCCAGCTCCCTGTATCAAACCTCCTGGATATGGAGCACATAAACATACAAAAAAATGTGAAAACCGCATTCTATATAGACTAATTGAGAATATGTGTTTATAATGCTAGGACTGAGAATATGGGTCTCAGATACAGGATGCTCTACTCATAAGCAATACAGTAATGTCCTGGGGGCTAGTATAAAGATTTAATAGGAAAAATAGGTAGGGGAGGTGGCTGGTGGGTAACTGCTGGCTGTGCGAGCATAAAGACTTGAGTTCAGGTCCCAGGACCCATCCTAAAGCTGTGTGAAGTAGCACATATCTGTAAAGCCAGAACGCGTGTGTGTGTGTGTGTGTGTGTGTGTGTGCGTGTGCGTGTGCGTGTGCGTGTGTGTGTGTGTGTGTGTGTGTGTGTACGCACACACAGGTGGATCTCTGGAGCTCATTGGCCAGTCAGGCTATTCAAACTAATGTACCTCTCTAAAAGATGCTCTCTCAAAAAAGTAAGCTGGAGACTGATCAAGAAAGACATGTGATGTCAACCTCTAATATATGTCTATAACGTAGGACACATATGTCCTACACATACACTCACTTGCATGCACACATGTAAACACTCATGAAGTGTATGTACAGCACACACATACACAGTGATTTAATGTAATATAATAACATTACAGTTTTAACAAATGAATAACATGATCAGCTTTTCTTTTCTGTGAAAGTACCCTGGTGTTAGTGCGAATAATTGGATTTAGAGGAAGCCTCAGCAGGAAGGGGATGGGATTGTTTTGGTTTTCACAGCATAAGAAAAGAACGGTCATAACAAAATTAATTGCATATACTTGATAAATAATTGTGAGTGACTATGTCACTAAAGGGAAAGGAAATTATCCTGAATGACTGTGATTCTCTGCTTGCTTATCTCCGTGTACTGGCGTATCATAGTACACAGACACTCCTAAAGTAGAACTTGACACTTTCATATGTTTTCTCATTTTCAAAAGACACATTTTCAAAGAAGCAGAAGCCTGTAAGGATCAATTCTTGTCACCATAATGGTGCTCACCAGGTTGAAAGAGGACCAACAGACATTGTTCAAGTGAGTTTATCTTACATCTCCTCTTCAGGGTCATTTTCGACATTTATTCCCCATTGCACCATCTCGGAGATTTTTTACAGCCCCAGAACAGACAGTCCCTTACTGGATAAGACCATTAGCTGTTGGTCTACAAGGCTTGGAAGCCAGATGAACACCTGGAGGAAGCACTGCACAGGGGATTTGAAGCCCTGGCTGTTTCAGTTTGCATGGCTGTTACAATGTTTGTGATAAAGGGGATGGGAGTCATGACACAGAATATTTTAAATAAGCACCGCATGCCTTTTGTTTGTATGTGCCTGCGTGTCTGTGTAAGCATGTGCATCTTGTGTTACAGAAGGAGACAATCATTTAGTAAGTCTGTCTGGTAAAAACACAACAGGGGAATTTTTCTCAGGCTGACAATGAGTGCTAGGAAGGAATTTCCCTCTGCCTGGAAGAAGTTTCATGGCCAGTTTAATTTTCTTTCATTTTTGAACTTAAAGTTACCTCACTTTCAGTGTTTAATTGGCAAACAGTGGTTATGTTGGGCGTGTTTTTAATGAAGTGGCAGAGGCCTGAGCTTTTAGAATGGCTGTGGTTCTACCTGTGACCAGGGATCAACAGATGTGTGTCCATAGACTGATCTGAGCCCATGATCGCCTAAGAACTTTGATGCTCATACCGTCTCCTTTTGCGTGAGCTACTTACACAATTCATCAGCCACTGGCTGCTTCCTGAATTATACATCATGTGGCCCAGTTTCCTCTGGATAGTTCCTGTGTCCGACTTGGGTTTGGGGACTTCTAAGCATTCTGATTCTTGATAATACAGTATATTATGAGGAGAATAAGAGAGATGAGCAAGTGTGCTTAGCACAACGGAGTTGTCACTGCTTTTGGAGTTTTAGGGGAAGAAGGGGAAAAGCATCCTCAAAATTCATGGAGTCTGTGTTTATAATAATATTTCCAATGAAAACTTAAGTTTTTTAAGATTTCTTTTTTAAAAAAAAAGTATGCTTTTTCTCTTGAAACTATAAAACTTGACTCCAAAGAAGTCTCCAGTTTTATTAAATACATAGTGTAATAAAGCATCCTATACAATGCAGGTTAAGAATAGCAACACTGTTTAGTAATAACTAATTGCAACTAGAGTACTTTTCAATACTTTCTCTGATTTCTTTAGAATTCTTAGATCCTTAGGTTGTATACTGCCAAGGATTTATGGGCATAGACTGGTTCTGAAATTGAGACTAGATGTTCTGTGTACTTATTTTACTGTTCAATAGTTCCTTGGGTTCTCAGCTACATTTTTTTCAATGTTCAAAAGTGCCTCTTTTTTTTTTTTAGCTTGTTAAAACTTATACAAAATATAACATGTTCCAAAGTAAAACTACAGAAGAAGGTTCATTTATCTAAAATTTTTCTCGTATCCATTAGCTTTTTGTTGCCTCCATCCTATTCTAGGTAATTATTTTAAATATGCCATTTTTTTCCATGGCATATGGTTGTGTGTGTTTGTTCTTTTTTCTCTGGTCCCTCTCTCTTCACTTTATTCTTGGCTCTGAAAATACACACACAGACACTCTGCTCACACCTCATGTGTCAATTTCTCGGTCAGTCTCATTCATACATCTGGTTTGCTTCCAGTTTCCTGCTGCAGTCAATGTTTCAAGCATACATATGTTTTCAAAATAACCATCATAGGTTTTTAGATAAGTTTCTTCTCAGGCAAAGATGTGCTTGTAAGTTTGCTAAAGAGTCACTTTTAAATGTTACATTTACTAAAAAAAAAAAAAAGTACGTTTTTTTTTTTTTTTACAGAGAAAGAAAATGAATATCTTATTGTAATAACCACTTTTAAAATAGTTTATTTGTGAAATTCAAGTTAAATCATACATGTGTTTTGGTGCAGGATACAAAAGTACAAAAGATTCAATAATGTCTGTGTTCCCCAAAACATTTTTGCCTGAGGAAATATTGCAACACATTCTGCCAAAGAAGATTCTTAGCTTGTCAAGTATGGCAAAACAAAGAAACACAGAATTGCATAGGTAAATTTTTTCTAGGAAAATGTTTTTTTAATCCATCCAATAGTAATTGTAACTTTGAGTTATCTTCCCTTCTTCACAATATTGCAATCTGGAAGTATATGTGGAAAAGTAGATTACCCAGTGGGATGGTTGACTAAAATGTTCATAAGTCAGCAACTTGTCTCCTGGAGCCTAATATTTAATCCAAACCTTTAAGTTCATAATGAAATAGGTTTTCCATTTCCATTAATGCTCATATATGGTAAAATTGCACAATCATATTGCCTTCTGTTATTTTAGTAACCACTATCTCCTGAAAATAGCACTAGCCACCCCAAGAACTTGAGTGAGTCATATTCACATTCATATCTGATACACTGAAAGGATTCAGTCTCTTAAACATCTGAACAGTAAATTAAAAACTGTATTTTCACATTTGGAAAGCAGCTTGTTAGGAGTAAACATACACAGGTTTGAAAAAAAAGTAGCGTATAAGTAAAATCAGAGGAACAAATTACTAATGATTTGTTTCTTTAAGCATAAGGAAATGCTTAAGAACGTTGCTTCCAAAATCTGGGCCTTCTTCTGGGTATGAAACTGCTTTTTGTCCTCCTTTTCTTGGGCTTCGCTGAGGCTAAAGACAACAAGATAACAAATAGTATCAAATGGCTTCAGTCTGCCACTCACTTTAAATCAACATTTCCAGTATTCTTCTGATTTTGCCTCATTTTTATCTATCCTGTTTATAAAGTCAGGTTAGCTGCCCTGGATGGGGAGGTCTGGTGGCACTCAGAGGAAGGACAGCAGGCTACCAAGAAGAGACTTGATACCCTGTGAGCATATACAGGGGGAGGTAATCCCCCTCAGTCACTGTCATAGGGGAGGGGAGTAAGGGGAAAATGGGAGGGAGAGAGGATACAAGGGATGGGATAACCATTGAGATGTAATATAAATAAATTAATAAGATATAAATAAATAAAGTCAGTTTAGCTCATTGAGCTCACTATAATGACTGTGTTTCTCAGCTAGACAGTATATGACTTCTTTCTGGCCAACCAAGTCAGCACACCAGTGCTATGTGTGTAGGATTAGCCTAGAAGTAGCCGTTTGGCACTAGTGAAATGGATATAGAAAGCAGAACTTGCCTTTTGGATTATTCATTATCTCTGCTTGATGAGTGAATAAGAAAAAGTTTACTACCTTTAATGCAAGCACGGTCGCAATCATCCAGGTAATAAAAGTTATTTTCATTCCCACCACAGCCAGTATAGGTGAAGGTTTCACAGGCTTTGTTTCTTGTATTAAAATAATAGCGTGTCACATTGGCAGAACACAGGCCTTCATCTTTTGGACTGGAGCAATAGGAAGGAACTTTATGAAAAAGAAAAAGAAATTAGAAATGGTGTAACATCAAACTAAAAGGTGCTGATAGTTAATGGAGTCACTGAAGAAACCCACATTGGCCTCATTCTGAATAACAATACTGAACCATTCAAAAAAGAGGTGTGTCTAAGTCCACGGGGAAGCTTACCTGCTTTATTTTGATCATTCTGTCTTTTATTAAATACAAATTTTAAGTTCATATATATATATATGAATTTATATATTATAAGTTCATATATATATATATATATATCATTCCCCCTCAGTCAACACTTCCCTTACCCCTCCTACTCAATTTCATCTAAAACTGTGTCTTTTACCCTTTGGGTGTAAAAAGAAATTAAACCTACAACTAGACATGCTAAGATGAACTTAGCTTTAAAGGACTGTACATGACATACTTTGACAAACTTTCTTGGGCTGGTACCAACAGCTAGAACATTTACATACAGTCAATACTTGTTTGTGTATGTTTACACAGGAAGGCAACAGAGCTCTACCAAAACATTTGATAAGGAAGATTTTATGAATCAAGTATTTTATTTTAAATCTGTGTGTCTGCTTCATCTGGTGGAAATGGCCAAAGAAATGGGGGGAAAGAGGTAAAGAAATAATATTTTTGGTGTTATAATTTGTAATTACCAAAGAACGCAGAAATTTAACCAAAGTCTTAGCCCTACATATCCCACTACCTCATATACAAAGCTAGTTTTATGTCTTCTAACCGAGATTGAAAATTATTTAATGCAAAATATTAGTGCGCCTGCTTTTTTCACTGTTACCCATCAGATGAGATTAGGTGTGGAAATTTCCATTTGAGAAGCAAGGTAGGTGTTTAAAAGTTTCCGATTTTCAAGTTTTCATATCTCAGGTTTTCTAGTTAGAGATGATCAATTGGTGTTCCCCAGAAACAGGAGAAAAAGTAGCAACATTTTGTTCATGGCTTTGTCACAGTCCAGCCCGGAGAATTTTGCACATCCTTAACCTTCTGCTTGTACCAACACATGGAGAAATAAGGGCACCATGCTTCCAGGATAGTAGCTGTTAACATCAACATACTCTGGATTTGATTACACACACACACACACACACACACACACACACACACACACACACGTGATACCACGTTATTGTGTACTCACCAGCATGTAAACAACTCATTTCATATCAAGTTCTTGATTTTCGCCTAAAAAATCTTAATAGGAAACTTGGATGAAAACCACTTACTCTGATGCGGCTCACAGTACCCCTTACACGTCTCTTCATCAGGGAACACGTTGTTCGTCATGCTGCACAATCCAGGCTTAAGGATCTCGCATGTCATGGTGTTCAGATTGAAGAAATACTGTGTATTAGGCTTATCACATGGTTGCGTTCTGAGTGCTAACCGACAAATTGGACGGACTTCTGGGGAAGGGAAAGGCAATAAAAGATGCTGTTCAAAGTAGTCTTCTTGGGCTACTATCAAGAAAACAACAAACAAGTGCTGTGAGGTGTTGGAGCAAGAAGAAGGAACAGTTGACAAGAGTGCAAACTGGGGTAGCCACTATGGTAGTCATCGGGAGAAGGCCCTCCAAGAGCTGAACCAGCCCTATTGTATGACCCGATTCTTTCACTCAGGTGTGTAGACATCCCTGAGCGTACACATCAAGAAGAAATAACCTGCATTTACGTCTCTATTCATGTACTATTCGCAATAGCTAAAGGACAGAGACACCCAAGCTGTCTAACAACGGATAGACTTTTAAATCAATGTGGCTGAATGTACAATGGGATGTTTTTCAGATGAAACTAAAAAGTCATGATGTTTTTCGGGAAATGAGTGAAACTGGAGATCATCATGAGAAGCCAAGCAAGCCACACCGAGAAAGACAAATACCACACATTTTCCCTCTCACATAGAGAATCTAGGCTGAAGTTGGTGTATGAAGAAAGTAGAAAGGCAGACAAACGAGGGAAGGAAGAAAGCTAGACGTGGCAAGAGGGGCAAAGAGGGTATTCAGGGTGCATGTGGTGTGACAGCTGAAGATGTGACTATTGGGGTTGGGGAGAACCAACGGAAAGAGGCAGAGGGTGAGAAAGGGGGTGGGGGGAGGAAAAAGTACAATGGCATGTGTGTAGGAAGGAGCCTGGTGAGGCTCACTGTTTGGTATGCTAACCTAAGAAATTGACAAAATGATAATAAAAATCAAAGCCACCTTCTTAGTAGTACTTTCAAAACTTTACCATAATTTCTGAAACTACTGGGGGACGGTAACCTTATTTCGTGCTGGAATGATAAATTCCAAAAGTCTTTCTGTTCACTTGAAGGTGAACTTTTGATAGTGTGAGCAGGCTTGGTTCAGCTGAGATATGGCTTTCAAGTCCCCTAGGAAGACTGTTCTCGGATTGTTTCTGTGTAAAAGGTTATTCACACCAATACACATTTCTTCCTGCCTACGTTTGTTGACGGTCCCATATCATCTTTAATAGAAATAATTATAAAATGACAAAGTGAAAGAGAGTTGACTCTTGTGAGGCTTGACTGTCTCTAAGTCTACACCAACCCAAGAATCAGGTAAGGGAAAGAAAGTTGCATAGTGAGTTAAATCACACTTCAAGGGTATTTCAAGTGATGGGTAATTGACAGGAGGCAGCGGTGGCCTCAAAGACCGTATTTCTGGGACTGATCAGGGATATAAAAGAGCACTGATGTCCTCCACTTGCATTTATGATGGCCTGAGATTGGCGTATCCATCTTTTCCTGAGGCCATACAGACACGCAGGCGCAGTGGAATCCGGGCGTGAGACGAACTCCATTAGTGGTATAGATTTGGAGTTACTTTGGAGAAACTTAAAAGCAATCAGGTGGGAGGTGGGCACGAATTCCCACCCCTAACTGAGGAGGTGATGCTGGGGCAAAGTTAGGTTTTGTTTGGTTGGTTGCTTTTTGTTGTAAAATGCAGCCCCAGATGGGGCGACCACTCTATAGTGAAGGTCACACATCCAAGAGTATATGGACAACACAACCTCTACTCTGGGCTGGGGGTGGGTGTGGGGAGCACAAATTTGGATGGGTAAAAAAGGGGGCGAGGTGAAAATGATCCAAACACATTAGCTGAAATTCTCAAAGAACTAATTACAAATGGGCGGCGGGGGGGGGGGGGGGTGCGGGGAGCGAACCTGTGAAACTTGTTAAGCAAGTTGGAAACTTTAGGCTACAGTTACAGGACACAACTAGACCTGGAAAATCGGCTGAACCCTCCTCCCCTTCCTGAAGATGCTGATTGCGGCCAGTGGTCCGCGGAACACTTACTCTCAATACTTCCACAAGTCTCTTCACAGAGTTCTTTAGTGTAGAAATTGTTGGCGTTGCCCATGCAGCCTCCGTAAATAAATTTGATGCACTCCTGCTGCTTCCTATCATAGTAGAACCTGGGAAGGGCGGCCCGACAGATTCCCTCTTCCCTGGGCAAAAGGCAGGTCTCTAAGTTATTCCCTGTAAGAGGGTCAGAAGGAAAACAACAGGGCAGAAGATCAGATTTGGAGTCTGGCAGAGGCTGCAAAGTCTGGCCCAGAGATCACTACAGAAGTTTCTGAACCAACTAGGGCAGGGCGTGATTTCCTCTTGGCAGCGGCAGGGACCTGGGCACAGCCTAGTGAGGAAGCAGGTCCTTGGGAGGCAGCAAAAAGGGGTAAGTGGGATGCTAGTCCGATACCTTGGGCGGATACTGAAGCGAGACTGTGAGCAGAGACCACCAGGAGCAGCGGCAGGATCCATATCCGCAGGGGCGTCGCGGGGTCCATAGTATCCCGTAGAGCTGCGCCTCCCTAGGTGCACGGAGGGAAGAGAGCGCTGGTCGCTAGCTCACAGGAGAGCTGCCTTTAAGCTAACGGCCTTCCCCGGACCCCCGACGGGGCGGAGCGCAAAACTGTGGCTGATTCAGGCCTGGAGCAGTGGCCCATCCCGCCCCCGCGCGCGCGCACAGTGTGTACTAAGAGGAATTTCCCGGGAGTTGAGAAGTTGAGCCTGATTCCCAAACTTTTGCCTGCAGCCTGGGGGATGCGGGTGGAGTGCGGATGTCAGTAATGGGAAACTAGCTAGCCACAAGGAAATGACCTACTAAGGATTGCTTCATGCGACAGCTTGCACCTTCACCGCAAAGAGAATCTCAGAGCACAGAACATGAGGGCTAGGGGCCTGGGGGAAGGACAAATAGTTCTTAACCGACGCTGGTTCATCATCATGGACTCTGAAGTTGGAAATCTGTGTGTCAATGAGTGGATTCCAAACGGATTCCCCACCCAGTAGAAGTTGGACTCAGTGGAGGTTTTAAGGGTAGAGCTAGTGGAATGGCTCCCTGTAAGAAGTCACCACCCTAACCAAGAATCACAACACATTCTTTTTTTCTTCTTTCCTTGGATCCTAGGCTGGCTTTGAATTCACCACATAGTCAAGGATGGCCTTGCAATGTTAGCCTCCACCTCCTCACTGCTGAAGAATTGGAGAGTTTTCATCATTCTGAAAGGTTCTTTTCTTTGGAAGCTCCTTCTGAGATACTAGCCATGCCAAGGCACGGCAGCTGGCTGGCACCTTTGATTTCTGTGCCCATTGTTAAGTTTTGCTCATTCTTATATTTCATAGGCATCAGGTTTTTAAATGAAGTGCTCCTTCGGTTTATGGTTTTGTTTGTTCTAATTTTTTTAAAAGTTTGTTTGGTTATTTGTTTATTTATTTATTGCTTTTTCTAACAGGATCTAATGTTGGCCACGTTGACTTCCAATTGGCTCTGAGGCAAAGAATGAGCATCAACAAATGCTTGAAACTTCTTACTCCACCACTTCCTTAATGCTGACATTAGAAGCCCCCATGCCACTGTGCCTTATGGTTTGTGTGGATTTTTTTCCCTCAACTACTTTTTTTTTGTAATATATCTATGTTGTGTTATTAATAGTTCAATTGTTAAACCCAGCATACAAATGCCATGCCACAAAGTTTCTGGCTTGTATCTGTGAATGAAAGTGCTTTGTGTGGAATGGGACTTTCGCTATTCTTGCATAAAGAAGAATTAGAAACTGCCGCAGGAATTTCCAGGATGCTCACTACACTTTTACATCCTGAGTACAATGAGGATCTTGGCAAATGGAACATAAGGACCCAGAGAGATCTTCTTGGTGGATTTTGAAGTTTTCGTCAACCCCTTCCTACATATCCCTATCCCTAAGAAGCACAGCTAATAAAGCCCAGGAATTCTTCTGATATATTAAATTATGGCCAACATTTTTTTTATACAACATCAAAGTCAACACTGAAATTTGAGTGGAACTTTTAAAGAACTCTCTTGATAAATGGTCCTGCCTTCTGCCCAGTTTCCTCTTGTTCAACAGACATTCTCTAATGAATGACTGTCCCTGATATTTTTTTTCCCCTGAAAATACTAGGAGTTTAAAGAAGATCTCTTTCAAACTTCTGGAAAATTCTGAAGAGTACAGCTCACTGGTTCAGAGTAGGTCAGTACTCTGGGGGTATTTTTGCACATTTTAACTTGTCCTGTTTTCAATTTCTTTGCTGTCAAAGGATGGAGTCAGATCTTGTCTGCAAATGCTGCCAGTGCTACTAGACAGCAGTAGTTAAGAACAGTCAGAGCTCACAGAGGAAGCTTAACCACTTACATGGTGGAGAGGGGAAACCCGGAGAAAGAAAGGGGCGGGACATTTGTTTCACTCATTTACATATGGTGATACTTTCCAGGTGGCCAATTTCTTTTTTTTTAAATTAATTTATTCATATTACATATCGATTGTTAGCCCTTCCCGTGTTTCCTCCTATTCCTCCCTCCTTCCCTCCCACTTCCCCCCTTCTCCCCTCCCCTATGTCTGTGGTCAAGGACCAGGTGGCCAATTTCAAGTCAGGGCTGCAACTTCAACAAAGTAAGAGTTGGGTAGAGGTGACTATGATCCACGAGCCAGCTAAGTGTGTGAATCACAGAGACAGCCAGCAGGCGCTGAAAGAGACTCACCTACTCCCACATTCTAGGGAAAAGAAAGGGATTAGTCCCTCCTGTTGCATTCTGCATATTATCAGGAAAGGGGAATTTTAGAAACAGGAATTTTCACTATTTATGTGTTCCCTCTCTGAGTACAATGGCAATGTATCATATATCTCCAAACTGGAAAGACATTAGAATCCAGGCAGCTTTTTTTTTTTTTTTTTTTTTTTTTAAGTTGAATGCTGTGTCAGGGAAATAGACTTAGAACTACTAGAAGAGAGATCTGGACTTTATTACTTTCTGAGCCTCCAGAGTTTTTTTCAGTGAGAAAGGTACAAAGCTGTGTCAAGGTGTGTGGGGCAGGTTAGATGTAAAGTGTCTGAAGAACTTGTTAGCTCCCTGCATGATGTCAGAGAGATCATTCGCGTCATACCTAGCCAGCTTCCCATTGGCAGCCTTGGCGGACTGCTTTACCACTGTTTGTTAGCCAGGGATCAGGAAACAGCAATAGGGAATGACCTTGTGGGACTGACAGCTACAGTCTTCTGTCCTCCCCGCTCAGAGGTTGGCGCTGCTTTGCATAGGAAGAGTCACACTAATTAGACATTACTTTGCAGTGGTCCCCAGGGAATGCTCTCCTAGCCAAGCATACTCCATCAGTGGGGACCCTCAGAGCAGCTCTCAGACAGAGAGTGGAGTTGGGACTTAGGACACCTCTTCTTTTTCTATAGTGTTGCATCCTTAGGCACATGTTAGGGATACTAGGGGTATTGTTAGTGTCTTCCCCCTTTTCTGTCCCAAAGCGGGTGAATTCTGAAAGGTGCTGTGACCCTTGACCAAGGGAGAAAAGTTGAACAAATTACAAGTTTGTGTCCATCAAGCCAGCTTGTCAGGGAGGAAGTCATGCCTAATAGTCGAAGAACACATAAGAAGGACATCTTCCAAAGTAAGGGAGATTTCAATTTCTGAGATGACTCTAACATTACAAAACTTGTACTTTGGGACATGTGGGAGGAGAAAAGTGACTTTCATAGCCATGTGTAATGTCATGTCTTTGTCCTTAAACCTCTATCTAGGTCAAAGGGTTTCCACAAGGAAAATGGTTCCTTTGTCCAGAGTCAACAGGAAGAGGAAAGCTGTGAGGGAACTAGGAAAATGTCTTCCTGAGTGACTCATTCTTATCATAACACCTGACACTCATTGGTGGTGGCTGTGGCTAAAGAGACACTCAAAATAGTCTGGAATCCTGTAAAATACATGTCATGGGGTTCTGATGTTTTCAGTAGCACAAGAAACCAGAAGTAGGTTGATTTTACAGAGGTATAAACTGAGACCTTGAGTCCTTAAGTGCCTGGTCATGTTTAGAGACAACCGTAGTTGTCTGTAGAGCCGGAATTAAAAAGTCTCAGCCCTGTACTCATTCCAACTTCTAGGTCTGAGCTTAGTGTAGAACACTAAGCACTGGATTTAAATACAGATCTCTGAGGAGTCCTGAGCCCCTCTAGGCATACCTGACATTTCTCCTGATTCCTCTCACACCTACCACGGCCATAACAAATGAGTCTGAAGGAAATCTGCATTGTATGCACATCCTACCATCCTTCACAGAATGCCCATACCTCTAGCAGTCCAACAGCTTTCCAGTTGGCAGAGAACTTAGAGAAAGAACTGAGACAAATGGTGTCTGTCCTCGTTAAGCACCTTGGAGAAGAGCACCATGTCTAGGTCACTAGTGGACGATGAGAATTAGTTGAACTATGTGACTCGGGCTACACTCTTTAACTTCATTTCAAGGAGTTAGACTGGTAATGATGTCAGCAGCAGAAAGGTCTTTCTATCTGTTAGTGAAAGCTGTCAAGGGAAGATTGGAAGTAAGTCCAGCATTTACAGGAAGTGTTTACAGGTCCCCTAGGGAGGGCAGATAATCTCCTCTAAGAGATGGAAGGCAGGAAGGTTTTGTGAACTTCAGCTCAGTCAATTCTACATTTTCCTAGTGAATGGGATCACATGGAACATAGTTTCTCTACTGCATCCTCTGCGAGGCTGCAAGCCCATGTGAGAAGAAAGCGTAACAAAGATCCAAGCCAAATGATGTACACTCTCCATGACTTACGGGTATCAATCCTGCTTTCTCTCCAGAGCAAGAGATAACAGAGTATATAATATGTCTCCGACTGTGGTCATTTTTTTTTTACAATCACTGAATAAAAACAATGTGGCTAAGTGTTTAAAATGTACCAAACTTTGTCTTATTTTTTTGAGATAAGGATATAGAAGAAACATGTCAGAGATTCCATAGCATAACAGGGCGCCAAGATGATAACTACATAAGCAAGCTCACTAGAGTACTTTTAATAAAATATTAAGAACATTAATATATTCCAGGTTTGCTCATCAGCAAGTTGATTTTTTTGCCTGTTGCTGGTGTTTTATCTGGTGTTTTATCTGAAATGTCTTGGGGATTGGACTCAAATGTAAACCCAAATTTAATTTTTTCATTATAGTTTATATAGTAGCTAGAAGATAACTTTACACAATATTTTAGTGTACTTGCATTTTAATCTGGAGTGTGTGAGAACTTTATAACTATGTCTTAGTTGAAATCACATAAAAGAGCTTTCAAGGCTGAGTGTTAAGTCATGTCCTCTTTGGCCAGAGGAAATGAGACAGATTAATTAAAACGGAGCTGTCAATTAACTAAGGACAAATATGGGAATGTGACATCAAGAAAAATAAGAGAGATGGTTCAACAACAAGGAGGAAGAATTTAATATTATCTAACACTGGTTTAAAAAAGTTAAAAAAAGACATAAATAGAAAAATAGTATTGTGTGACCTTAGTGACAGTTCTTTTGAGTGTCACATGTACTGAGCCATCCTTTAAAATGTTATTGAAATACGTGTGGAGGTTGAAATCAGGTATGGAATTTTCCACACTGGTGGAATCGTATCAGTGCTTGGAAAGTTTCCTATTTGGGAGTATTTTGCATTTGGGATTTTAGGATTAGGGATGCTCAGGTAGGACATGTGCTATAACCATAGTTCAGTACCAGGGTGGTGCTAACTCAAATGTCTTTTACCCAACCATGAAGTTCACAATCCATTTGGAAGCAAACAGATAGCAACACAGTAAATATATTGCCATAATGCTCTTGAGGAACATCTGCCCACCCTGATAATCAGATTAGAGGATTGAGAGAGCTAATCAGTAAAGTCCTCATTTTCAGGGTTATATTTAGCACAAAGCAATAGACCTTGACCTTTCAAATGTAGACAACTTTTCTGGTAAAAAAAAAAAATATTGTCACTTTTGTAATTTAGACAAAGTCTGTGTTGGCTATGCATTGATTGCAAATGTTGTATGCCTTATAAATATTCGTTTGCTTTAGCTTATGTGGGAAAGGTTTTATGTCTTACATTAAATTCAAGAGGTAATCTACCATCTGTGTGACGGAGGAGTCTGTAGGCACATCTGAAAGGAATCTGCAGCTCCTAGGACTGCCAATGCATTTCTCTTATGATTATTAGATGACCCAGAACATCTGCATTAGAAAGAGTTGACTACACTGGCCTGTGCTGTGTCTACTCCACCAGCAGGGGATGGGTGAGATGTTCCTGCTGTTCAAACAAATCTCCTACCCCATCTTCCTTCCCCTTATAAAGGAAAAACTGTAGTTTTTTGTGTAGAGCTGAGGACTCCTACCGTTCTCCCAACATCCATGTAAGCATGCAGGTTGTTGCTCTACCATTCGACTTATGTTCCCCCAGGAAAGAGTACACCCATTGGCTATCCAATACCAAATGATCAGCTCGGAAAGCACACTTACAAAGCACAGACAAAACAGGCTGTCTTTATGTAGTTAGGAATATATATGCACATATATAAATGCAACAACGGTTAAGGAAAAAAAACGAGGTCATGATTTGAAATGGAGCAATAAGGGCTATATGGGAGGTCTTGGAAGAATGAAAGAGAAATGCAAAGTGAGCTAATCTCATTTCATAATCTATATCACAGATTACTATATTTGTTAGAATTTCAAAAATAAATACTTTAAAGGAAAAGCTATTCTTGCCCAATTTCAGATCGGTTCTTTGACTATTATTTGGAATCCTTTCCTCTCTGGTCCTTTCAAAAGTCTTGCTCCCTTGATTCTTATAAAAATCAATTCTAGACTTTTTATATCATTTAGCTAGCATCTTTTCCAGGTTTTAATAGTTAGCCTATCTCTCTCTCTCTTTCTCTCTCTCTCTCTCTCTCTCTCTTTCTCTCTCTCCCCCCCTCCCTCCCTATCTCTCTGTCTGTGTGTCTCTGTCTGTCTGTCTGTCTGTCTGTCTCCCTCCCTCCCTGTCTCTGTCTGTCTGTTTCTCTGTGTCTTTGTTTGTCTGTCTGTCTGTCTCCCCCCTCTTTCTCTGTCTCTCTGTCTCTCTCTCTCCCTCTCTCTCTCTCTGTCTCTCTTTCTGTCTGTCTGTCTGTCTCTCTCCCCCCTCTCTTTCTGTCTGTCTATCTGTCTCTCTGTCTGTCTCTCCCTCTCTCTCTCTCTCTCTCTCTCTCTCTCTCTCTCTTTCTATCTGTCTCTCTCCCCTCCTCTCTCTCTTTCTGTCTCTCTCTGTCTGTCTCTCTCTGTCTCTCTCTCTGTCTGTCTCTGTCTCTCTGTCTGTCTGTCTGTCTGTCTGTCTGTCTGTTTCTCTCTCTCTCTCTCTCTCTCTCTGTCTCTCTCTGTCTGTCTCTCTCTCTCTCTCTCTCTCTGTCTCTGTCTCTCTCTCTCTCTCTGAAGCACTTGTTACCCAGACTGAACGTTCATTTGTCCTTTATGTTCTACTAGAGCTTCATTTCATGCTCAAATTTTTAGTCAAATTTACCAAAACTGTTCCTGGTTCTATCTGACGCTACCTCCTCATCTCCTGCTTTCCCCTCCACATTCTTTTTCAAATAAAGTTCCATATTATGGAGAGACTGAATAGGAGCTGCTTTTATAAAAGACAATAGTTGTTGTCACATTGTCCAGGACTTCTTGGTACACATAACACCCCAAACAGTTTAATCAACATTACCCAGGACTACATTTCTATTTTGTCTAACCTTTATGTCACTGCTTGACAACTGTTAATCCTTCCTCATATTTGAAGTGGTTTTCTTGGTCTTCATATCATATTCTTCTGCCTCTCACCTTCTTAGTTACTTCCTACTTCTCAGGGGAGCTGTTCCTTTCCTCTTGGTAAGCAGTAAAGGTGGTGAGAGCCTTGACAGCCGCAGCAAAGAGAACTCTTTACAATGTATAAACTGTGAATGCAGGCACAGACGGATGCCTACATCAACATGTGATGGGGAACGGTCTTTATCCACCCTTATATCATCAACATTGCTTACTTAGCAGCTCCTTAGTGTCCAGTAGAAAACTAAGAACTGATTAAGAAAATATTAAATGTCTTAAACTGATGTTTTATTAATATACCTTCACTTTTTGTTATTATGTATACAGTGCTCTGCCTGCATGTACACATGAAGACCAGAAGAGGGCATCAGATCACGTTATAGATGGTTGTGAATCACCATGTGGTTGCTGGGAATTGAACTCAGGGCCTCTGGAAAAGCAGTCAGTGCTCTTAACCTCTGAGCCATCACACTTTTAAAAAATAAATAAGTGACACTTCTATGAAGCTGCTTAAGGCATGGTCTCTAAGTGTGCTTCCATATGGCTTTTCAGAAGACAGCTAGTGTTACCTTTTCCTCACTGTATTCTGTCCTCTATGGTGCCCTCACATTCCCCCCATCTTTAATCCCCATTTTACTTCTCTCCCTTTACCTCTCCTGACATTGTATTCTATTGCCCTTTCCTTGGGTGACTCCCCCAGCCAGTCCCTGACTTGCTACCCAATCTCTGAGGATCTTATAAATTCAATAAACCTTTCAAGACACAACAGAGCAGATGCACATATGAACTCACAGGAACTTTGACACGATGTGCATGACAAGCTTAGGACAGACAGCATTCCAGTATGGAGTCGGGGGTGGGGGAAGAATATGGGTATAGCTTCCTATCTAGCCAAGAAGCTATTCTAAAGTGATAGCTCCTGGGAAAGAGAAAATAATTAGTTTTATTTACTGGAGTGACACTGAGCATACCAACCACACAGGAGGCAGGGTCCGTGCTCAATAGTTGCCATCACAAATCAAACTCCATATTTTTTTTTTTGAGTGTGTGTTTTTGTTTTTAAAGAGAAAGACCATGAAGTTGAGGTGGGGTGGTATGCTATGGAGGGGGTAGTATTTGGAAGAAGCTAAGAGAGGGGAAAGAATATGGTCAAAGTATATTGCATAAATTTCTCAATGAGCAAATGAAAACATTTTACCAACAATCAGTAGTTATGGTACTCCTGCCTCAGAATCCCATTTTGATTTGCCAGTGTCTTTTAGAGCCAGATCCATCAGTTGCTTGCTTTATTTGTTTGTTTGTTTGTCTTTTTTTTTTTCTTTCTTTCTTTCTGGGTTTAAAGTTGTGCACCAGCATACCCTGGGCTACATTTAATTGCTTATATTGTTACCTTGGTAACATATCTAACTAAAAGCAACTTGAGGAGGGAAGGAAGGAGGATAGAGTTTATTTGGCTTCCTGTTTTAAGAAAGGACACAGTCCATCTAAGTTGAGAGACTGTGATGGCAGCAGTGTAAGATGGTTGGTCCCATTTCCTCCTCAGTCCAAGAGCAAAAAGAACGAACTGCTGGGGCCAGGCTCTCTTGCTCTGCCCCGTAGTGTAGGCCCACAATTGGGGGGTGCTGCCCACACTCACGGTGGGCCTTCCAGGCTCAGTTAAAGCCTTCTGGAAACACTTTCATCAACCCACGCAAAGACATATTTTCTTCGTGATCCTGAGTATAGTTCAGGTTGACGGTGAAGATTAACCTCATACTCTTCAAGTAACCTGTGTAGGTTAAGCCTATCAGCTCCCAAGACACGACTGCAGAAGTACCTTATCCAAACTCTTGTTTCCCAGTCAACCCCACAGAAGTATAGACCGTGTGTCACAAGATGCCCCTACTTCAAAATCAAACCAAATGCCTTCAGGGATTTCTCTTGCATTTCATATCATGATTTTTGTTTGTTTGTTTTTTTCAAGACAGGGTTTCTCACTGTAGCCTTGGCTGTCCTGGACTCACTTTGTAGACCAGGCTGACCTTGAGCTCACAGAGATCCACCTACCTCTGCCTCCCCAGTGCTGGGATTAAAGGCATGTGCTACCACACCAGGCTATATCATGTTTTTTGTTTTTTGTTTTTTTTTAAACAAGACCCAACCTGACCCAAGCACTGTCTCCCTTACTAACCTCAACCCATCACACCATCCTCATTTGATCTGTACTCACATTACATAGTGTTTTCTATTTTTCCCAGTTTTGCAAGTTCATTCCAACTCCAAGGACTGTGCAAGCTGTTCCCTCAGCATAGCCTTTGCCTGCATGAAGTGCTCATCTCTTGAGCATTACTCCTGTTCCTCCTCAAGCTGAGAGCACAGCCAGATAGGAAAGATGGCTGTATTTTATTTTACTGTGTTAACATCAAACACTCATAGGGATGCTTGGCCATGATAATTTCGGGATGGGGTGTAAGGGGAGGTAGTCGGGTGCTATATTTGTTTCAGTTTAGAAAGAAAACAGAGCACACACACACACATACACCACACACCACACACACCACACCACACACACACACACCACATACAACACACACACACACACACACACACACACACACACACACACACACACACATGGAAGGTGGTAAAGGCAGGAACCATTTAGCTAGTGTCATCTCATTATTTCCTTGAGAAAGCAAACTCACTCTTCTTATTCATTTCATCTCATCTCCCTACTAAAGTGTGAGCTGCAGTTTAGTGTTGTGTTTTCTCGTCCCTCCCCCTGGCGTGTCCCTAAGCTCCTCTTCCGCCAGTGCTTTCGGCCACCAGACCGCACAGACTTAATATTCCCTTCTCATTCCCGTGTCCTTGACCTCAGAGTAAAATCTCTTCTTTCTGTTGGTGAGGCCCAAATCCTCAAGTTTATCTGACTTTCTTTCTTTCTTTCTTTCTTTCTTTCTTTCTTTCTTTCTTTTTTTCCTCATCCATGTTCATTTAGCAATAGGTCCATCAACACACCCCATTGAGTCTATTTTGAAAGTTTACCTGGGATCTCTCCTCCCGCGCTGGCTTCCCCTCCTGTCCGGGTTCAGTCATCACTCTTTCAAACCTCAGTTACTGCGCTTGTCTCTTTTCTGCCTTTACCTTTCAACCTGATTCTGCCAAGATGCTGGTAACCCTGCTAATATATGACATGTAATGGCACCCCAATACCGAAAACATCCCCATGTTTCCCAATTCACTCAGGGTAAGATAAGCCTTGGGAGTAGCTCGCAAGACAGAAGTGTGTGCTGCCTCCGCATGCTACCCTCTCGTGTGTTCACGCGCTGCACTTTGTCACTCCCTTTGTGCTGTCTTTGGCTTGACCTTGGATGCTCTTCTTCTCTTAGATGCCCAGATTGGTGCAAAATGACAACTCTCACCTAACAGGAGTAAGAGTTTATTCTGGAGGCAAATATGAATAGCCATGGCCCAGAGACATAGATTCAGGTTACCTCAAGTCCATTTTCCAATGTGACAGCACGGTTTGTGAAGTTTTTAGAGTAACAGAACCAGAATCATAAATCAAGGCACCTTTCAAACACATTTGTAGAAGCATCAGCTGGGGGAGAGGGGAGAGAAATCTGGTCTGTAAGTCTCAGATGCTGTCCGATGGCTCTGGTGGAGCTAATGGCCTGTTTAAATGATGATTTCCAAGATGCTTCATACCTTAGTCATACAGGTGTTATAACTGACAGGGAGGTGGGCAAGGGACTGTTATTAAGGGAGCTAGAGATAGCTCAAGATAATTGTGTCAGCTCTAGACCTGCAACATTCCAACCTCCCCACAGTCACGGCAGCTATAATTAGTCAATAATCCTTGCAGGAAGCTCAGGGTAGGGCATGGCCACACGATGTTTCCCACTATGGCCAGACATCACACGTTGTTCATTGCTCCCTCTCCCTTTTTCAGGAAGGCTCAATCCTTGGATCTGATGTAGATAAGGATACGTAGCAGGCAGCAAAGCAGACTTTAGAAGAGAAGAAGAGCCTCCTGGATTGAATAAAGACAAGTATGAGCCACCACTATCCAGGGTCTTTTTTGTTTTATTTTATTCTTTTTTATAACATGAGGCACATAATAGGAGTCATTTGTCTAAAATTAAAACTACTAAGAATACGGTCCAGCCTAACAAAGTGGGGGTAATAGATGAGAGATATGTGATTTAACCAATCAAGTTATATTGTCTTAAAACTTACTATATAGTCACCCTATATCTATAATTATTTGTGCCCTATTTGCAATGTTTAAACATATTCTTATCGCTTATGCTATTTATTCCAGTTGATTTTATATCTATACTCTATATGGAGTATCTGTCTCTATGCTTAGGAAAGGCTGGCCTTTGATATCCAATTAGTTTATAATTGTTATCTGTGGATGCTAACTTGATTTATTACATTTGTATTGCACCAGACTCTTAGTATGAAAAAGAAAATGGAAAAATTACAGAAGAAATTAAATAACAATACAGGTAAAATTTCACAAGATTTTGTTATATTAAATAATACTAATAATGGTGATATAAACAAGAGATTAAACCTGTTACAAACCAAAATTCCATAGACAGTGTAGACATAATAATACATTTTTCTTTTAATTCTTAATAAAAAAGAAAATTAGACTCCAGAAGGCGTTATCATGCTATTATCTACTTTCTTTTTTTATTAGTAAAATGTGAATACTGCTTAATTAATTTTTAAAATCCTGGTCAAGATATAGGGTATCTTAAATCCTCAATCAAGAAACTAACTTTCCAGGTGAAGAACATTAAGAGTGTTGTTATCATTAGAAATTGGTGTCTTGGCAGGAGAGATGGTTCAATGCACTTAAGAGCCATTTCTGCTCTTCTAGAGGAACTGAATTCAGTCCCCAGAACCAATGTGAGGAGTCCAAAGCCTTCTGCAACCCCAGCTGCAGGAGATCCAGTGCCTCTGGGACCTGCACACACCCACATGCAGGCTCACATACTTACATATAGTTAAAAATAACAACACACACACACACACACACACACACACACACACACACACTGTGACAGGGTTAAAACAGTGCACAGGTTCCTCCATCTTGCATTCTTGCTGAAGCCATTCTAGGTTTAACTAGAATGATCTTCCTGAAGAAGAATTCCATGGAAAATTACCAAGCTCTATTCAAGGATCTGAAGGTCAGGACGTCCTAGCTGACTGACCTTAGCTTCTGATAAACTGCCAGTTTATAGAGAAGCCCCCTTCGGCTATCAGCTTATCTTATCTTCTGTCAAAAGTGCTTGGTTCAATGTGCTTGCTTTAGTAAAGGCTCTGCAGCTGCCCAGTGAGATGCTAAGTTGTCCTTTCTGTCTTAAAAAACCCAGTGTTGTGGACCTTCAGCACCACACTTGGGTCCCCGGCACTTGGGAGTGGTCCGGCTGGCTGGAATAGACTCTCAACTGGCTATACATTGTGCCTGCTGAGCATCACCCCACCCCCAGGTGTTTCTCCATAAACCTTTCGAAGACCCGATCAGTTCTCAAGAAGACCTGATTGTCTTAATCAGAGAATTAGGCATCAGTTTCTTTGAGTTTTGACCCTAAAAATGTAATGACCCTTAATTCTAATCAACTTAGTTATAACCACATTCACTCTTTTAAAGCTTTTTACAGTATTTTACAGCATACTATATCTTTTAGTTTTAATCTATTTTCACATTGGAATAATATTTACTGTGTAAATTCTTTCTCATCTAAAAGTATTTTTCTTTTGTTTTTTCTTTCTTTTTTCTTTGTTTTTACTTTTATCTGCATTAATTGTATGTTTTTTATTCCCAAGCCATCAGTTTTTATTTCTTCAGTTTCTTCTGGGATATCTATTTCTTCTGGGCCACTTCCTTTTCTGGCTTTGGGACAATCTGCTCCTTTTCAGTGAGGATCATCTCGATGTGGCAGGGGGAGCTCTGTGTGCGGGTTATACCAGCCTTGGGCTCTGTAAATTCATAGCACATCCACAAAGTGAATCCAGGACAGCCAAGGATACACAGGGAAACCTTGTCTCGGAAAAAAAAAAGAAAAGAAGGAAGGAAGGAGCTTTTGATTGTGAAAGTCTTAATGTAGAATGGTATCTTTCTCTTTTTTCCCCTCAGTTTTTATTCTAAAATAGGCCATAATGTGTTTATGTGAAACTGATTTTTGTTCTTTTAGAAAATAAAGAAAAAATGTTCAGAGAGATAAATTAAGGATTTATTTAGAATTCATCTCTAGTTTTGATATAACCTCTAGATATTGACTTTTAACTTTAAAAAATTTTAAGTTTAGAGGTAGTTTTTAGAGCTTGTACTAACTTGTAGATTACCTATTTCATCACTTTTTTGTAATTTTGAATATTTGTTAAAATATTTGTCTATGAATGATTTTTTATTTTATTATCTAGTATATTTAGTTAAGTGTGTGTGTGTGTGTGTGGATAGGATATATCCACCATTCAGGTAAATGTAAAGCCAAGTTATTTTTAATCTGATTTTTAAAAAATACATGTCCTGGGGGTTGGGGCACACACCTTTAATTCCAGCACTCAGGTGGCTGAGGCAGGGCGATTTCTGAGTTTAAAGCCACCCTGGTCTATAGAGCAAGGTCCAGGACAGCCAGGGTTACACAGAGCTGAAAAAACAAACAAAACTAAATGCAAAACCAAAACCAAACCAAACAACAACCAAAACAACCTAAAACATATAGGTTAAATTAATATATGTCTCATATATGGAACTAGTTGTGCTAAATCTGGCTTTCTTCAGACATAGACTTCTTCTCTTAAATCAAATACGGAGGAGCATGCGCAGTGGAGCAACTGATGTTGGTGATATAATGTACTGAAAGGCCAGAAGCGTGTCTTTAGAGGCTGGAAAGCAAAGAAACAACAAAACAGGAATCACCGAACACCAACGTGCTTGTATAGCTAACAAATGGAATGGGTATTTTAAGTGAGGTACTTTTATTTATTTATTTATTTACTTACTTACTTATTTATTTATTTATTTATTGGTTGGTTTTTTGAGACAGGGTTTCTCTGTGTAGCCTTGGCTGTCTTAGACTCACTTTGTAGACCAGGCTGGCCTCGAACACACAACGATCCACCTGTCTCTGCCTCCCAAGTGCTGGAATTAAAGGCGTAAAACAAACCAAAAATAAAAATCTGGCCAGGAAACAATCCTAAGCAGTCACCTCAGAATAAACAGCGCATGAAACTTAAACCAAACCAAGGGAAAGCCAAGTCCCAGAGAGAAGCAAAATCCACCCAAAGATAACTATTGCTATAGTAACAGAACAAAAGGGATCACCAATCACGACCACTTTTCACACACATCTGACAGCAGCAGGCAGGCAGCTTGCAGCTGAGCAAAAGTATCTCGGGGGCATGCTTTGGATGCCTGTCTGATGACAGTTTACCTTCTGATTGGCTGGAGATAGTGGTCTATTCCGTCAGCACATTGCAAAAGGCTTCACCTGTTAGTCACAGGCTTGACCTGCTAGGTCAAACTGTAAGATGAGCAAAGGTAGCTATTACTGCGGCTTGAGAGGAAACCCAGGGTACATTATATCTAGGCTCTGGGTCGGTAATATCTCAGCCCCGCAACAACCATTAAATTACTAATGAGTCATATGCTATGCAGAGGCTTCAGTCAAAGTACTGGGGGTTTGGCTTTGTTTGTTTGGCTTTGTTTTACTTGTTGTTTGTTTCAGCTTGGGTTTGTTGTTTGTTTGGTTTGGTTTGGATTGGCTTGGCTTGGCTTGTTCAGGAACTTTCTTCACACCTGTCCCTTGGGCCATCCCTCAGAACATCATCTGACCACCTTTTAATAATTGAATAATTTCTGACTCTTCTTCTTACTTTTTTCTGGTTTATTGGTTATTATTCCACCCAAATACGTGTAATTTACTTTTGATTATTGTCATTTATCCACTTTGATAGAGTGTAAGTCTCTAGAAGGTGAAGTGATTTTTTTTTCTTTTTACTCTGATTTATACATGTCCAGAAGATAATAGGACTTAAGTACATGTTTGTATTTATTATTGCAGAACAAGAAATGCTCTTATTATTTTACAGCCCCAAATAGAGTGTTATGATGAGAAATAATAGAGAAACGTTTATGTCCATATGATTTTAAGTTTATTGGGCATGATTCATTTCTGAAAAATTATGTCATTGTAAGCTGGTCAGCGAGCAAAGTAGAAAAATTGTATCACTATATCTTCGGTATACCTATATTCATTATATTTATTTTTAAAATTTTTTACTCTGTTTATTTACTTGGGGATGGGTGGGTGTGAGCATGTGTATGGAGATTCTCTCTAACATTTTGGGACTGAAGTCATGGTGTCAGGCCTAGTGACAAACAACTTCACCCACTGAACCATCTCTCCAGCTGTATCTGGACTCCTTGAATCCTCAATTTCTATTTGATTCTAAACATTTAAAGTCCCCTCCCCATACATGAAATCTGTTTCTTGTGTGTCTCAGTGTCCTTGAGGAAGCTGAAAAGTGTGGTGATCCCCACTTTGTGTACAGGAAGCCGGGAAGTCTCTTTGAGTAGACCTAGGGCCTTCAATTTGCAAGCTATCTAGAATTTCCTAAGGTCATTCTCTGAAATAAAATATGTTAATGTTAAACATAGAGTTGAGAAATCACTTATTAATAAGGAATGCTGGATAATTGTCCTGTTTTTCTATTGTAGGTAAGTATGACACAGGGTAGTGACTACATCAGCACATTTGATTTCATTCTAGCAAACAGTGTGCAAAGTAACAGGCAGTTGTGAGTACATGTAGCTTCCGACAGGTACTGAACATCCTAGAAGCAGAACCCAGATGCAGATCCTGCTCAGGTTGTTGATTTATCAAGGGTAAGCTCTCCTCGGGAACCTCTAATGGAGCTGGGAAAACAGAACAGGCAGAAGAAGTTTATGAAAAGAAGTCTAGCCTCATCCTGAAATTCCCAGAGCTTTAGAAGTGGGTCAGTTACAACCGAAAGTTCAGCCAAGACAAGGGTGTCATGTTGTTATGACACCATTAGCTAGTGATCTGCTGTATCCTCTGGGGACAAGAATATAGTCTTCCAGGCAGGACCAGGCAAAGTGTTTTCTACAGCCAAGGACCAACTTGTGACTAAGGACTGTCCATAATAGTCAATAACCACAGGTATGGGTGGATGAGTGCCTCTCCCTAGGAAAGGAGCTCTGGGGGGGCTACAGAAGTATATACATGGCATCAAAAGAGCCAAAATATGTGAGAAAGTCATATCCCACTCTCCACTCTACTGTGGAGAGTGTTTTGTCCATTGGCTAGATCTGGGTAGGGGTTTAAGGTTTACCGCCTGTATTGTTCTTTCTCACATACTCTGGTGCCTCACCTTTGACCATGTCCCCTGGAGGGGGAGACCTGGTGGCACTCAGAGGAAGGACAGCAGGTTACCAAGAAGAGACTTGATACCCTATGAACATATACAGGGGGAGGTAATCCCCCTCAGGAACAGTCATAGGGGAGGGGAATAAGGGGAAAATGGGAGGGAGGGAAGAATGGGAGGATACAAGGGATGGGATAACCATTGAGATGTAACAAGAATAAATTAATAAAGGAGAAAAAAAAGAGCCAAAATATATGTTCATAGCATATTTAAGAGTGGGTATAGAGGCATCTATCAGATGATGCCACACACGAAAGTGCAATTTGAAAAAATTGGAGGTGCATAATTAGCATGCAGTGAAGGCTTCTTCTACATTTCAAGTTATTACTTAATCCTCATTTATATTTCCAGGCAGGTAAGTCACGATATTAGTAACTGGTCAAAGTCATACCATTAGCAAGTACCAGAGGAAGGTCATTTGCTTTTAGTAAGACACCAGAACTTCCTGGAGGCCAGAAAGTCAATTGTTAGACCTATCCCAGATCCACTAATTTAAAATTCTTTTCATATTTATCTTAATAAAGGGTGGCCTAGCCTGTGTAAGGATTAAGAGCTACCGGTGATAACAATACATACTGAAATGTTTCTGAAACATGCTGCGGTGTTAGAGCCAGTATGGAGAAATGTGTGCCAAGAGCGGTGTCGACAGGTAAAAGTCATTGGAACATTTGTGACGTTTTACAGACACTATGAGAGGAGTGAGAGGGAAGGCGAGAATAAACATGAGAATGGGTTCTCACCTGCCAAACGTCAGACAGAGCTGGTTATTTATTGTGGCATTATTTCCTTCATTTAAAATTTACTATGATTTATTCAGAGTACACCCTGAATGTTATCTCCTCACTTGTCTCTTCCCTTTCTCACCCTTCCTCCCTCTTCTGCCCTCCTCTAGACCTCTGACCCAAGAGGACTTCCTCCCCCACCATATGGCCACAACCTATCAGGTCTCATCTGGATAGCCTGCTTCCCTTTCTGTGTGCCACCAGGCCTCCCCACCAAGGGAAACTGATCAAATCAGGGTCACCAGAGATCATGTGAGAGGCAGTCCCCAATCTCCCCACAATTGTGGAGAATGAGCTGTTCATTGTCTAGATCTGAACGGGAGGGAGGGTCTATGTTTACTGAATACACTGTCTTTGGTTGGTGCAACAGTTTGTGCAGGCCCCCCCCCCCCGGGTCCAGATCCACTGGCCTTGATGGTCTTCTGAGCCCTCTGGGTCATTCCACACTCTCCACCCACCGCCACCCGCTTCTTCCAAATTACTCTCACCACTCTACTGGAGTCCAGGAGCGAGTCCCAGCATCTGTGATCCCTCACTGGGTGGAGTCTCTCAGAGGACATCTATGTTGGGCTAATATTCACTTATAATTGAGTAGAGACCAGATGTCTCATTTTTTAAAAAGCCGAGTGAGAAAAGCAAACCCCACAGGCAACAGTGGGCTTGGGTAGGCCCCATTAGTTGCTCTGTTCTGTGTCTGTCTGTGTTGCACATGCAGAATTTTTTCACTAAAAAGTATATACATTATCTCTTTCTCAGGACACACAGGACATCTTAAGACTTGAAAGCACGTACTATTTCTGCACATGTTTTGGAAATGAAAATGACAGATAAATGCAGAGAAATGTGTTAGTTGTCATGAGTTGCTTAGCCGAGTGTTTTCCTATAAATGCACAATGTTATATTGTCTGAAATAGCGTGTGATCTGAACATATCCATGTTTCATAACAATATTACCATATGATAGATGGAATTATAGATGCAAAACAGAAAAGGAGAGAAACAGGGGAAAGACACAATGCCATTTGAATATAATAAGCTTTTAAAGCAATTTCATGTGCGTACCAACAGCCATTAAGCCATCTTCTCCATTATCCATGAGTCTAAACAAGAGAAAGACTGCTAGAAGTTTCCATTCTTTTTGTGAAAATTATGTTGGTAGATCAGAATTAATGTACTCCCTTTAGCAAGTTATAACTGCTCAGCAGCACTTGTCCAATGCACTGCAGCAGTTACCTCTAAATCCCACGTATTGCTGAACAGTGCTTCTGAATTGTATAGTAGCTTATTTCTGAACAGGTTTATTTACTATATCTCAGCTTCATTGGTTCACATTTTAGTTCATTCTCTGTGATACATTTATAATGGTACTCTTTATTAATAGGTCTCTTTTAATACCAGATTAAATACTCCAGCAACTTGAGGATTAACGGACAGTCCTAAGAATGACCTCTGACTGAGTTAAATGGCATCGATTACTTGGTGGATGGCTTTGACACTAGAGATGAGAATTGAGAACCAAGAAAGTAAGACTGCAAAAGGACAGAAGAAAGGGCGGTGTGGGGGAGGAAGCTAAGTATTTTATACGATATGCCCACTAAACAGTGCCCTCCCCTCACATCCACTGGCAGGTGTTGGAAGAGAAATACTTAGTTTAATCATATTAGGGAAGATTATGAAGAAGCTTTAAAATCCCAAGCCTAGTAAGCAGGGAGAGAGCAGTGTTCAGAGAAGAGCAGTGTTCAGAGCAGAATCCATGAGAAGCTGGTTCTCACAGGCAATTTAAAAGAAAACGAATAACAGCTTGCCTGGTCCGTGCAGATCAGAGGGATGGGCCACTTGTGGATGAGCTGGGTCTAGTTCAGTAGTCCAGATGTGTACGCTAACACTCTACCTTTATTTCAGACAGAAGATGCCAGTCATCAACATCGAGGACCTGACAGAAAAAGACAAGCTGAAGATGGAAGTTGACCAGCTCAAGAAAGAAGTGACACTGGAGAGAATGATGGTGAGTAGGTGTCCTCCTGAATTCACGGGAAAACTAAGCTCCTGATGCACCCAGTATACACCGGAACAGCTCAATGTCCTTACAAATAAAATGCCTGTTTAAAATAAACATAATTAGAATCGAAGAAAGGTAATAATTAAACTTATGGCTTAGACTATAAGTTTAAGTTCAAGGTGTTGGAGAGCTATGTTTCCTGACGCATGTGCAGATCTCCGCCTGGTTTTGTATGATCACCGAGCTAAGAAATCTTTCATGTTTACGGAAAGACCAAGAAGAAGAAAATAGGGGATCATATGAGATAGAGATGGTATTTTACCTAAGCGTTCAAATGAAGCAAGACATTGAGACATTTTGGGCTTGTTCTTGTGAGTTGATAAGAGTCTCTTCATTTTATGCAATATTTTGATGTCATTGTTGCATTTTAATGTATGACCTCATATTCTCCAGCCGGTCCTGGCCAGTAGTGGAAAAACTACATTCTATTCTTCCTTTGCAAAGATGATTTTAGCCACAAGAACTCACCGGCTTCTCCTAAAAACATTTGCTAGTTCTTGAGAATAGTGACCCAGAGTCTCTGCATTAAGTGGAATAGAAAAGAAAAGGAACAGGAAACTCTTACCAAACTGAGCAAATCTTGAGAAGTGCAGATACCTGTTTTAGGTAGCTTCATTTCAGTAAAGTTAGCAGAACAAAAACTTCTCCATAAGTGATAACAGCATATCATGTGTGTGTGATATGATATGTGATATATATATATACATATATACATATTTATGAGAACAGAGTGAAAGGCGGTTTATATTATTGTCATGCATTGCTCAAACCATATTCCTAAGCAAATACATTTAAGATTTTAATTCCTTTATAATTGCCTCCAACTGTCCTGTTACCCATCTCATAGAGACAAAACTTGTTTGGGGATAAAGATAGACTGAAATCTGTAGTCATCCCAATAGTAGAACACACCGAAGACAGGCTAAAGTCTTTATCTTGTGTGCAAGATCCTGAGTGTCTTTTGGTTGGCAAGTTGGTTGTTTTTAGGCTTATTAGTCACCTTGGAGTTTTTATTTGGGGTAAAATGACATATACCACCACCACCATTTCCCACTACTCAAAAAATTTTTGCTTCTGGAATCTTAAGTAATAATATTATGCTATAAAGCTTACTGTCTTCTTTGTCCTGTGTTGTCTTCCTCCTCATGCTTTTTCCTTTCTTTTCTTCTCCCACCTCCTCCAGTATAGATTTTTTTCTGTAGAGTTACACACACACACACACACACACACACACACACACACCCCTCACACACACATGTTATTTTAGTCCATTCGGGTTGCTGTAAGGGACTAGCATAGATTGTATGGCTTTACGTAAGAGCTAAATCATTTTACTGTTTTTCTCTCCGGTTCTGGAACTGTGCAGGTCCAAGGTCAGAGCCTGTTCCCTCATTCTAAGGTAGTGTCTTCTCAGTGTGTCCTTACATGGTGAGAGAGGCAAGTGAGGGAGTTGACCTGGTGACTCACGTTGATCATGAGCTAACCCTCAGCGGGGGAGCAGCTGTCAGAGGTCTCATCACCTAGGCGCATTAGATCAGGACTATTTCAAAATATAGAATTTAGAGCACACAAATAACTGGTTTGTGCATATTCATGCATGTATATATGTATATAAATGCATATAAATGTATGTAAATGTATATATACATATATAAATATATATAAATGCATGTATGTGTATATGTATATGGCATAAAATTGTATTGAAAAAGTCACTAAATTGTTTACATAGCTTATAAAATGGTGACTGCATTATCAAAAATACAGTAGGTCTATGTTACTATCACAAAATTTAAAGTAAAACAAATTGAAGCTGAAAGCCATGAATAATTTGAACTATTTTGAATATATACATGTGCATATTACCCATACAGATACAACATTGAAGCCTGATTGTTTTCTAAGTCATAATTATAAAACTATAAACGGCGGACTAATGCCCAGTCAGCACACGCCTGGTTATTGGGTGTCGACTCAGTGCAGGCTGTGTTGTAGATGCCTGAGCTATACTGCACACAGCAGCCAAGTCATGGCCTCGCGGAGCACATGCTGTGCACTGTTCAGACCAGTCACTCCAGTTGAATTTAAAGCAGTGTGTCTGTACTTCTGAGAATCCAAGACTGAGACTAAGCCAGGAATTTAGCAACCGTTCACATGAAACATTTAGGAAGAAGAAGAGGACTTACTTTGGGGAAATTCCTTATTTGTATTTCCAGTTGGGCTCAGATGCCGAGCTCCGCCTTTGACAAAGCCAGAGGCAGGGCCTACTAGAAACAGCTGAAGGGTCAGCTTTTTAACCTCTGGAGACTTCTAGAAGAGAAGGCTGGGGTCTGTTTTTTTTCCTACTCTGGAAAATACATGTGCACTGGCAGAAAACATGGAATCCCTTTTTAAAAGCTGCAACATAGACATGTATTGTAATAAACACATTTCTGGAGTCTGCAGAATTCTGTTTTTAAAACAAATGAGTTATCTCTGTCTCCTTCCTCTGAAGGTTTCCAAGTGTTGTGAAGAAGTGAGAGATTATATTGAAGAAAGATCTGGAGAGGACCCTCTGGTGAAGGGGATTCCAGAGGACAAAAATCCCTTCAAGGAGCTCAAAGGAGGCTGTGTGATTTCATAGGCAGGGGGGTAATTTTCTTAAAATATTTAGAATTTTACTGACAGAGCAAATTGTTCTCCTATGCAATCAAATTTGTACATGTTTAAACTTATGAACTTGAAATTTTAATAAAAATAAAGATGCAATAATATGTATTCTCCTGTTTTGCATGAAGTATTTAGCATAAGGTGTAACAAAAAATTAACTGTAAGTACTGGTGAACTCTTTTTTAAAAACCATATCCTGACTTGCCTGCATAGCTTAATGCGTCTTCATTTTCCTTTCAATATTAACGATACCCTTCTAGACCCTTTATAGTTAAACATACATTATTTTCAGCATTTCTCTTGTTTACAGGGGTAAAAGTCCTATTGTTTTGGTACATGGATGATTTGTCTTAGCAAGAAATAATCCACAGGGTTTTTTATTATTATTGAAATTTCATTCCTTGTTTCTTCTTCCTTACTCCAACCAACAGGGATATTATCAACATAATCCCATGTATATTCTTATTCAGTTCTACCTGTTGCTAACGGTGTAACTTTTCCCCAGAGTGGGAACTGGATTAAGAGTTCATTATACATTGAATAAATAAATAAATAAATATACCTACATTAAAAAAGTCCAGTCTGCGGCCACAGAACACAGTGAATTTAACCAGCAAAAGAATAGACGATTACGCACACAGGGTTAGAAGGCAGAGCTCTGCCACTCTGCTGCCTAACTGACTTTGGGGTTTCATGCTTTCCCCTGAAGCACAGCTACTCTAAAAAGATAAAGGTAATACTGATTCTGGCTCCTCTGTTCACAGAGTTTAAAGGATGCAGTTAAAACACTCCTCTTGTATTGTCTGCCATACAGTGAGACTGAGCAGCTGTTAGCTATGAACTATTATTAACTGGAGAAAGAACTAGAAAAATGCTGAAAGTTACAAGCCTTCCCATCCCATTCCCTTGAAGGCCCTCCCCATTGGTGCAGTGCATAGCATGCTGAGTGCAAGCCATGGGGGGTGGGGGGAGGGAGGGAGGAATGATGCTGCTATTTTGTCTCCGTTTCTGTGTGAAATGACATGTCTAACTACCCAAACCAAAGCATTTTACTCTGTCTCTTTATTGCTATCTCACATGGACAGTGAATTTTGAATGCTTCAGTAGTCAAAATACTCCAACACAAAGTGATGGCCATCAATTTGGAGACAGGAAGCTGCTGTCTACCGTTGGTTTTTTCAGACAGTCTGAAGGTTGGCTCAGTGCTCTCCCACTAGATCACAGGAAACACTAAACAGTTACCCTCTGATACTTACCCAACCTATTTCCTCCCAAACAGGCAAAATATAGACTCTGAGGAATAAAGTGGCTGATTTCTGAGGTCAGGACACTGCACTGGGTCATAGGCTAAAGACTTCTACATCCTTTGCTGCACGTCTTCATTTAAGATACCTTATGCCATAAAGGCTCCGGAGCGATTATGCAATCTCAATTTTTCCCGAGAAGAAATTATTTTTCTCCCTATTTAGAAGTACAAAACCTCATTCCACCAAGCCCAGCATTTTTGTTCATCTTCCTTACTCTCTGTTCCTCCATAGCATCCATCACTACCCAATATATTAGTAAGTGTAATTATTTATTCGACTGAAGTCTATCCTGAGGAGTTTTCCACCTGCAAGTTAGTGTTTACTTAACAAAGTATTCCATATTTCCCTTCCTTTCTAATTAAATGCAAAGTCTTTGTTAGGATATTCAGCAATATGCAAAATATACTCTGAATTAACATCTCTAGTTTCTATCCTACCATTTGATATAGATTCTGAAGTCCGGTGGTTCAAAGGTAAAAACCCCAGCTCTTCTACTGTAGTGAGAATTTTGGACAAGCAACAACTCCAATTCTTTGAAATGTCATTTTGAAAGGTATAAAATGAACTAAGGGTGATCTTTATTTGGGTATTTGAAATCTCTGAGCTCAGAAATAGTCACATAGACGGCTCAATAAAACGCCTCATTGTAATCCCCGTGGAATTCCTGTAGAGATAAGGAGTAGCTGACAGGATGCCCTGATCTTCCCATTGAATTTGGTCATGTTGATCCTCACACCTGAAATGTCTTTCCACTCCAATTTCAGCCCTTTGAAAGCTGTCTTTTCTGAGACAATTTCTTTCACTCCCTCAAGATGATTTCTGTATACCTTTGAAGTCATTTAATATTACTTTACCTCTCTTTATGTAATTTTTAGGGTCTCAACTTCAATGTTATAGCATAATTTCCCCAAGCTTAAAAGTTCTGTTCATCCTTAAAACAGTTTAACCTAATAAGAAACTGTTGCTAGAATTAAACTGATTCATTAATATTTAGTTCAATTAAGAACAGGAAAAAAAACCACAGTAAATATTTATATTAGGCAAGGTGGAATTCTTATGGCACTAGGTTAAGTTTATTATTGATTAAAAATATGTGTTGTATTTTGATGTATATGTGATGTATTTTGAGTAAGCAAGAAGTCAAAGGGAAGAACTGCAGAGAAAGATATCAAGAATGAAGGAAATGAAGTTGTGGCTGTTCCCTCAGACAACACTGCTGCAGTTGAAAATGGGCCATGTTTTCTTCAAACACTTTCTTCATTTCAGGGTCAAGAGTTATTAGGTTAAGGAGAATTGGCCAAAACAGACAAAAACAAAGCAACATTCAAAGGACAACAAAATCGCCTAAAATGCCTCAGCGTTTGGCTCCTTAACGATGTCTGCTGTTGTATTAGTAAGAGTGAGTAACTGTAGAGTCTAGCATTTGATCACGTATACTTTGAGGTGTGAGCATGTGGGTGAGTTCAAAATGTACCAAAAGGCCAAGAAGATGGAGGAGGAGGAGGAGGAGGAGGAGGAGGAGGAGGAGGAGGAGGAGGAGGAGGAGGAAGGGTGGAGACCCAGAAGAGTAAGCCCAAAGAGGAGGGAAAAACAACCCTGGTGTTGTTATTTGAATTGAGTTGAACTTACTTGAATTAAAAAAAAAAATCTGATCTCAAGTTTCATCAGTTGCAAAAGAAACTCATTGTACGTGTAAGCTGGGAACTTTAACAACAACAGTTATCACTTGTGGTAGGATTTAAAGACGTACAGCGACAATGCTGAGGAAGGCAACTGTTCGGCATAGCGAGTTACAAATAGCTGTGGAGGTGTTTAGAATATCAGATTCAGGTCATCCAGTGATTTGAAAATGCCTCTGTCTGAAACAGGAAGCTCATGCATATGGTTAACCTGCATAAAGTTCTAGAAAATGTTATGAGATTTTTAAAAAATCAAGCTCAAACAAATATCAAATGAATCAAGAGTAAGTCAAGTATGTACTAAAATACCTTTCTTAAAGAAACCACTTTAATAACCTAACTTATTATCATTTATTTTTATGATTTCAGAAGGCAGAATTTGGGATGTAAACTAGTTTATTTCTTCCTACAAAAGAAAGGCAGAAAAGTGTTTTTGTTTTGCTTTGTTTTAACACATAAAATAAAATAAAATCCAAGTTGGTGTTTTTCACTGCAACGTATTTTTCCTTTTTTTTTTTTTTTTTTTTTTTGGTATTTTTAGAAAGAACTTCCTTTGTAAAATTTTTAGCAGTAAACTTGATACATTTGTGAAACAATTTAGAAGATAGTGGAAAATTTATAGATGTTATTTGAAGATCATGAGTTTTTTACAGTTTAAAAGTGCAAATGGTTACTTTTCTGTGTGCATGTGTGTGATTGTAAGTGTGTTAGTGTTTGAGTGTGTGTGTGTATGTGTGTGTGTGTGTGTGTGTGTGTATAGTATGTGTGTGTTTGCACATGTGTGAAAGCCAGAGGTCAATACCAGGCATCTTCTGCAATTAATCTTCACTGTATTTTTTTTTTATCTTATTGATTAAGATTAGTTTTGCGCACACACATTCTGATTACTTTCTCCACACACCATCTCATTTTCTTCTTATATTATCAACACTCAAGCCCCGAGCCCCTTTTCGAGTCCAAGTCTTATTGTTTCATTTTGTGACCCACTGAGTTTAATCAGGGCCATCTGTCAGACCGCAAGCATAGAGCTGGGAAATGGAGCCAAGTGGTACTATCAGTAGGTGGACAACTGAAAATAATAGCTCTCCTCACAGAATCAATCAGTTGCCAATAGTTTGCCGGTAGAGACCGTGAGGCCTCTCCTTCATCCATACTTGACAGCTAACAGACTCATTCTTGTGTGGCCTCAGCGCAGAAATCAGCAGCTACTCTAAGTTTAAAATTGTGACAAAAAGTTGCCGTTCGCAGCCACCTCCCTATCTCACACTCTTTTCACACCACACTGTCCACATTTTCGGAGCCTTTGAAAGGACAGCATATTTGTCTTTCTTAGGACTAAGGAGTCACATGTCACTTATTTTCAGACTCTTGAGCAGCCACGAGCCTCTGTGTTCACTTTCATTCCCTAGAAAGTGGATTTTCTCATGAAGAATGGGCGTAGCATTTGTCTATGAATATAAACATGTTTTAAGAAGGCAGTTCGACTGCGTGCTAATTTAGCTAAATAATATTATTAAGTTACCCTTGGGGTCTATGACCTCCCTAGCCATAGCCAGTTTATTAAAACAGATATATACTACCAAGCACAAATTTCCTCCTGTGGAGTTAGCCTTGAGTATAAGCACAGTGCACTTGGTTCCTCCCACAATGGTGGTGCCATTATTGCACTTTTGTATATCCACCCTGCTTTTTGGATTGAGTCTTCCACTGAACCTGTAACTCCTCAGCTGGCTAGACCCCATCATGGAGCCGTAGATTATTAACGTGCTGCACCACTTCTGCCTTTTACATAGTTGTTAGGGGTCTGATTTAAGCCCTCAGGTTTTCAGTGGCAGGCGCTTTTACTGGCCACATCATCTCCCTAGCCTCTATTACTTATTGAACAGATTTCTATAAATTTTGGAGAAAAGCCTGTGAGATGTTTAAAGAAAGTTTACTTCTGGCTACACCTGGACTTCCCTTATGATATGACTTACTTTTGCAGCCACAGTATCCTGTAAATAGTCTTCTCGTGGACTAATACACAGAAGTATAAAGTAGCTACCACATTTGAATCAGCCAATATAAATTTATTTACTTTTAACAAAAATTGTTTAATGTTTTTTCACTCTGGGTGCTGTATAGCTGATAGAGTTCTTGTGCATGTATGAAAAATGGAAAAAAAGCACTCAGACGAGTGAAACTCCCTTTGAATACTGCTGATAGAGCATCTCTGCAGGGTTACATGGGAAATTCCTTGTCTTGGTTCTTCTCTAGAAGATTAACTCAGCACTTAAAGGTAGGTATCTACAGGTCCCTCCAAAGTTTTTAAAGTTCCCTCTTCATTTTACCACTTAAAGCCAAGTAAAAATAGCATTGTTCGAAAATTGCTATGTGATAATTAAATTTTAGTATTTCACATTTTAGGTTAATTTGTTTTTAAAAAGATAATACACTATGAATTGTCTGCGAATGAAAGCAAAAATCATAGATTAATACATGGACTTTCTAATTTAAGTCTCACATATTGAGGCAAATGCTTATGAACCAATATGGATTTATAAATAGGTATCCCTGCTTGGAACTAGTTGACTCACAAGGAAGAAATTTACAGGTGAAAATAGTAGATCATTTAACGCAGACATATGTACCATAATTTTCTTAATCAACTTATTTAATTTTGGTATAGGACTTACTTTAGCCCACATTACTTCCACTAGCTCACTTGAGCTATTTCTGGCCAGCCTTTTAAAGCTAAGAAAGAGGGAATTAAAAGCAATGATTAGGCCCTTTGGACAGATGTGGGTCTGTCTTGACTGTTTACTAACAAGCAAAGCTGCGTCAGAGGGTCCAACTCCGAGCCTGGGACATCCTGGTGTTTCAAATACAGAAAGTGGGGCGTCTAAACATTTTCTTGGTTTCTTGATCGTAGTTAGGTACTCTTAGAGACACCTCTGCAGCTCTCCTCCTCCCCTGACTCATATTTTTCAGAACAAGAGTGTCTTTTTCGACGATGGCTCTGGGAAGAGCTGGGAGGACTACCAAACAGTGCTCATTAAATAGCCCATTGTTTTTTTTTTTTTCATCTTAATATATTCAGCGAGGACAGTGGGCAGAGCCTGGCGAGAAGCTGCACAAACAAAGCTTGTCCTTACTAAACAATTACCAGTATCTAAGGTTGGGTACCCTGAAATATTCAGCTAATGCCTCCACTCTTCATCCAAATTTAACTATTAGTCGGGAGGCTGTCTCTGGGGGAGAATAGGGAGTGTTGTACCGCAAGGGCAGATTTCCTACAGGTTGACACTGCCTGTTCAAATATTTCCCATTTGACACTTTCCTGGCTATCCGCTGCTGTGCCTCCGTGAACTTTTACTTTCTAGAAAGTGGGGAGAACCATCCTAAGTGATTCTGCCGCTTACATGGAGGCACAGAAGTCCACTGGGACTTTAAAACCTTAAAGCAAGAAACCTACCCCTACCTCTCCGTGTACTGCTGAGCTGTGGGGGGTGGGAGAGGCAGAGGAGGGGGTTGTAAGCATCTGTCAATCTTCTCATGATGTCCTCTTAGCCTGCCGGGGTTACAAAACGTCTTCCTTCCCCCAACTTGAAAACTCTGGTACTGAGAATGCAGATGGTCATTTAACGACAGGAAACACCCGTATCTCAAACCACTTCTTTCCTCCAAACATATTTCTGTGAAAAGCCTTTTAAGCTTTTTAGCAAACCACATGAAATGTGTCAGCACAAGTATTTGGTAGATATTTCTGAGACCTAGTGAGTTCCGTATTGCGCTTCTTTTCCGGCTCCAAATATCCACTTTCCCTCCTATGTAGTATATGGAAAAGTTATATGCTTATATGCTGTGTATTTTTAAAACTTGAAGAGGTGAAGGACCGTTCTTTCCTGCTGAGTAGTGTCCTTTTCCTGGCTTTAAACAAAACCCGGATGTAAGCTGGACACACACACACACACACACACACACACACACACACACACACCGTAAAGGAACAAAAGTAAAATTTTTGTTTCCAGCCCAGCAGCTCCCTTGGGCGTGGCAAGGGTCCTGTGCCAGGCCTGGCCAGAGCTGCGACCTGGTCCTGCAGGGTCTGCTGCCTGCTCAGAGCAGCCAAGAAGGATGTCTTATACTTAACCCTCGCAAGCTGCCTGGGGATACAGGACTGGTGGGGCCGGGAGAAGCCGCCTTGAAGTTGCTTGGACTCTGGGAAAGGCCATCGGGAGCAGGCTTGGGCAGGAAGCCGAGCCCCTGGGGAGCAGGGAGCTGCAGTTCCCTAGCCAGTCACGTCCTGAGCGCGCGGAGGTTGGGGGGGGAGCGGGTATTTGGGGGAAGCGTCCCATTTCTGGGCGCTTCCAGTGGCTCTCTTGCGCAAGTGACTTCTGAATCCAGTTGTGGGGCTGACTTCTGGGCCCAGGTCTGAGGCAAAGATGCCTGCCCTTCACATCGAGGATCTGCCAGAAAAGGAAAAGCTGAAGATGGAAGTCGAGCAACTTCGCAAAGAAGTGAAGTTGCAGAGACAACAGGTAAGGCGGCTGGCTATTCCAGAACCCCCTCTCAGAAATGTGCTAAGGTCAGGATTTCCTGATTAAAGAGTTCGGCGTTTTCTTCTGGCAGCTCCTCTTTAAGGGGCTCTGGTGGACTGAGGCTGGCAGCTGCTACATGATGCGGGGAAATCCACAAGAGGTTAAAGGAGCCAGGAGCTAGTAAGGAATATACAGCCAAATGTCATCAAGATGGGAGATGTTCCAAACATGGGAGACAAATAAATACCGAAAAGGACATCTGGCTTCCATTCTGGAAAGGGGATTGTATGAGAGAATTTTTGTAAAACTGCACTTTAAAATCCCCCAACCGCTTTAGCTTTGATTTTGCAAAGACCCTGACTCCACAGGGACTTGAGAGCAAACTGCCTGAATTTCTGTTAGTTAATTTAAAATTTTTATGCTATTTCCAATTTGTCTTGTAAATTGCAAATGATTAACATAGTGTTTTCTTTATTTAGTTATAAATGTGTAATTTATACTGAAGGGCATCTGGTTGCAAACTAAAAGAAATTACCGTTTGGGTGTGGCAGTACACGCCTGCAATTCCCAAGCACTTAGGATGTGGAGGCAGCAGGGTCAAGAGTTCCAGACCAGCCTAACCAGTCAATGAAAAAATATCCAGGAGTCTCCGTTGAAACTCCATGGAAGGCTTGGAATTTTTACTTCAATTTCTCACTGGCAGTAGGAGCCCTCACTATATTAACTTCTCTTCAGGCGATGCATAGTTCAGAAAAAGGGTTTTGGACAGCGTGCCCACTTTGAAGAAAATCATTCTTTTCTCCACAGCAAGAAAAATTTGAATTGATTTTATTTTTAAAAATTTGGGTCTGCTAAGGTTCAAACTTGGGGCATTGTGTACGTGGTCATCACCTCTGAGCCACACCCTGGGCTCTTTGATTTTTTACCTTCTGTTTACATTTTAATATTTAAAAACGTTTTGAAGAAATGGAAATGAAGCCAATAATAAAAAAACACCGAAGAGTCTCAGTACTCCTCAGGGATTACTGGAAGATGCTGGAAGTTTTTGAGTTTCACTTTTTTATGTATTTTCCCCTCAGACTTAGCCCGTTGCTTCATACAAATTTACTTGGTTCCTAGATTTTGCCATGGGACGTCTTTCTTGTAACTTTAAGAAATCTAGTGATTAGAAGACTAAAGCAGTTGTCCGGACCGTGGGACAGCCTTGTTTCTTTTTCTTTCTTTCTTTTTTTTTTTTTCAATTTTTTATTAATTTATTCTTGTTACATCTCAATGGTTATCCCATCCCTTGTATCCTCCCATTCTTCCCTCCCTCCCATTTTCCCCTTATTCCCCTCCCCTATGACTGTTCCTGAGGGGGATTTCCCCCCCCTGTATATGCTCCTAGGGTATCATGTCTCTTCTTGGTAACCTGCTATCCTTCCTCTGAGTGCCACCAAGTCTCCCTCTCCAGGGGACATGGTCAAATATGAGGCACCAGAGTTCGTGTATGACTTTCAGCCTTGTTTCTTGAGAGGGATGTTTTGGCTGATGACAAAGTGTCAGTCTAAGGACAGCATCATGAGTGCTGAAGCCACAGTTTGCCTTTTCAAAGTTGGGATGTCGGAATATTTAGCATCACTGTGTAGCACTTACAGGGTAGAGGAAAGGACATGTTTCATCTTCAAGTTTCAATTTAGATACGAGGCAGCATCCTCGTGTGTCAGCATAAAAATCAAGCATCACTTACTTACAGTTTTTCTCTGTCAGCCACCCTACCCCTGGAACACACCCTACATCCCAGGCTGTCCGACTCAGAAAACTCTAGGTGTCTTCTAGGAAGACAGAAAGACTTACGCTGAATCTTCCTGGACCCAAAGAGGGCCATCTAACTGCCCACAGTTCTCAAACATTATATTTTCAGTATAAAGTGTAGAGGATCGTATTCGGGCCGAGTAAGCATGGTGGCCCTTACATTCCATTCATCCCCTCACTTGAAAGAAGAAAAACACTTCATTCCCCGATAGGATAAGCAGTTCCTCACTTAAAACCGCAGTGAACCACAAGGCAGGTCCTTTCAGGAGTGGTTCTCCTGGTGCCCTCCGAGTTATCCTGCCAACCTTTGGCTAACACCCAAGGCACGTGCTCTGCTCAGGCCAAAGAGACAAGTTCACAGGTTACATCTAGCTCCAGTGAGTAACTATTGGTCAGATGGATCCTCTTCATCTGAGAAGGAGCAAGTATCCACTTTCAGAGATTGCAGACATTTTCAGAAACCCGGCGAAGGAGCCTCTGCAAGAACAGTGGGGACCCTGAGCTTATCCAGATGTTTCACTAGAAACACACGCTCCCTTTACCAGCTCTGAGAATTCCTTTAAGACATACACACTATACATGCCAGCAACAGTTAGATTCTTGGAAGTCTCATGTATTATCACATCAATCCCTGTAATAGTTTGACCTAGTTTTGAACTTTGGACCAGTAAGTTCTACACACTGCTATGCAAACAGTGCTTTACAGTATGGGGAGGAAATATTGAAATAATGAGATTTCTGCTTATTTTTGAATCTCATTATTTTTTAATTACTAGTTTATAGTTCATGATTGTCCATGATGTGATAACACTGTGGTATGTTCACTTACTTATAAATAATTGTGCATGTTTGGAGACATATATGTAACCATATTTAGTGAGACTCACTCAAAGACTCAAACAAACCATTGTTAATAGTACTTCAAACTTCTAACTCACAAATCAGACCTTTTTGAAGACACTCAGTTTTGCTTTTCACTTCTCATTTATTATCTTTTTTAAAAAAACATAAAACTGCATACTTGTCTCCTAAGGATAGAATTCTTTTAAAAAGAAAGAAAAAAGAAAAGGAAAGAAAAATCTATTCAGTCTTTCCCATGACAAGACAAGTTTAAGCTGATTTCCTGCCAAGCCTCTAGGAAAGCTTTTATTATAATCTTTTTTTTTTTTTTTAAACTTGTAAGAGGAGGTCTGAGGCAAGACTCAGAGTGAGACATGCGGACAAGTCTAGCATTTCCCATCAGCCTTTGCCACCACTTCCATGAATACTAGTATCAGTGCAACTGTGTGGAGGTCTGGAACATGGTATGCAGCCCTCTGTTAAGAGCTGTGGTATGACACAGCCCTTAACATCTGGGACTGCCTAACATCTGCCTGTTATCCAGAGAACTTGAACATGATAGATTTGTTGTATTTGTATTTTAGGGAGTAAGGAAATCACTGAACAAGTATGAGTAAAAAATTTCATGGATGACAGCAGGGCGTGGTGGCACACACCTTTAGTCCCAGCACTCGGGAGGCAGAGGCAAGCAGATTGCTGTGAGTTCGTGGCCAGCCTGGTCTACAAAGTGAGTCCAGGATGGCCAAGGCTACACAGAGAAACCCTGTCTTGAAAAACCAAAAATAAAAAAATAAAAAAAAATAAAAAAATTCATGGATGAACAGTGACTTTCAAAATATTTCTTGAGTGATAAAGTGCTTTTCTCATAGAGTATATGACATATAAAAATAGAATAAAATTTTAGATTATAGGTAGAATTTTTAAAAATACATTATTTTTAAAAATATATATAAGAACCTCACAAAAGCCAGTGGGAAAGTTCAATATCCTCGACCTAATTTATTTCTCTTGGTTTCCCTCTTTTTCTGTGCTGCAGGTGTCCAAATGCTCTGAGGAAATAAAGAACTACATCGAAGAGCGTTCTGGAGAGGATCCCTTGGTGAAGGGAATCCCGGAAGACAAGAACCCCTTTAAAGAAAAGGGCAGCTGCGTTGTCTCCTAATTAACTCTGGGGGAAACTCTATTCCCAGTTGGGGCAGGTTATTCTTTTTGTTTGTTTATTTGTTTGTGTAATTTCCCCTCAAATGAGGTCAAAGTACATGTTAAAGAGGGGGAGGGGGAATGAAATTGAGAAAGATGGTTGTAAACACTCTCCGAGCGGTTTATGTACGAAACATGTCTGCTTCTCACCTTTGCTCTGGCGACGCACACTTTCATGCAGCCATGGGATGAAAGCAGAACTCTCTCCTTTCAGGATACCCCTTGCTGCCTCCAATAAAGTTTTGTCTTGGGAAAATTAGTGGTGGTGACTTAAAGGACAGTGCTTTTCTTTCATTATCTGTTGAGTTTCCTTCTGTAACTCTTCTAGTGTTTGGGGCTTAGTATCATAAGATTAGGAATGTGTTTTGACGTGTTTTCCAGTCCAGCTCTCCGCGATCCATGTGTTTACCGTGCCAACATTCTGACTTCTGGAATGTGTTTGATGTAATTTTAACTATTAGGGACGGGAGCCCATAGAATTCCTAATGACATTAACAGGAGTCAGGCTGGGAGCCAGGAACCCTGCCAAACCAAGTCTACTTTAACACTTCCCTGGGCTGGATCATTTAGATCTGGTTCAAAGTGTCCCTGTAGCAGTGTCCTTGGGAAAGGGACAGGACTGTGAATCAGAAAAAAAAAATCCTTCTCCCACTAGTGCTTAGGTGGCCACCACTGGCTGGTATCTGAGAAGATTTTTGAATATTTTGCACCCACTCTGCCAGTCCATTGCAGGCCCTTTTTTCTTTCTTTCTTTCTTTCTTTCTTTCTTTCTTTCTTTCTTTCTTTCTTTCTTTCTTTCTTTTTTTATCTTCCCTAAAAGCAACAATGACTTTTCACTAATTTAAAACATGAGTTGGGTGTTTCCTGGTCAGTTTGTGGAAACTTCCTGCACTGAATTCATCCTCCTTCGCTGCTGTGTACTGCATGCATCTTCCTCCAGCCCCACTTTCCAGGGTGAGCTGAGCTTCCGTAGTTCTAGGCAGGATGGAGGACACAGCCCAATACGATTCCCGCTGAAGTCCTTGCGAAAGCACCTGTGACTAAGGCCTCACCGGAAGAGGCCTTTCTTCCTCGTGAAAAATCTTTTTCATTTCTCCTTGTCTCTTGTCTGGGCATCGCTACAGACTTGGGACAAAGGTAAAACAAAACCTACACAATCAAGTTCTACTTCAACTAGGTATAGTTACTAACTCACTCTATGGTATTACATGTGGCACCCAAAGCCAATACTTCTCCTCCTGGGTATCATTTCTCTGGGTTAGGTCTGTAGGTTGCTCTTCTAAGCCAAACCAGAGAACCCATGCCCCCAGGAGCTTCCTCAGCTTCCTCACTTGCATAGTCTGTTTCTTCCCCTGTCGACAAGGGAACAGGATACTCAGGCTTTTGAAAAAGCAAGTATATCAGACTTAACGCAGGGACCGTTTCCTGCCATTTTCCAAGTGCTGACATCAGTTGGAGTTAGTGAGAGCGGAGGGATAATTTTAGCTCAAAGCACCATGTACCTTGGAGGGTGTGTCAGAGGGGGGGCAGGGTTAGGAGTATTGGGGAAATATTTTATCCAAGCACCATGGAACAGCAGATAACTGGGGTGTGTTTCTGCTATTTATCACTTAACATTTTTTTTCATGAAATAGAGCAATATTTTATTTTTATACTTGTATCTTCTAAGAGAAATCATTTATTTTATTTTACTATTTTAACAGTTTTTTCTTTTTGTTATTTTTCCTTTTTAAATATACATTTATATTATTACACATAAATACAATAAACCACCAACAGCAAGAAAACCCATCAAACAATCAGGAATTATAAAAATGTCACTACATTTAATGTGACATGTGATTTTAGTTCTTGGTGCTTATTAAGTTTTATTCTAATAAGCTGGCTTATTTCTTATAGTTGCCTATCAGGTTTTCTTTTTTTGCATAAGGAAGCAAAGTGTATTCTGGTTACTCATACTAAATAATTACAGAGGTTAAAACAGAGCCTTCTTTTCCTAACTGCTTGAGAGCATTGTATACCAAGCAGTATATACAAGGTATGCCAATACATACCTGTTTGCTCATCCATACATCCAGCCACATCCTACACTTTATTTCTAATGTCTCTTTCAATCATACAACAAATTATTCAGTCAACTTCTGTCTTCCCAATAAATAACCAAGCTTGTAGGTGTTTTTACTAAATTCGTTTTTGCTCTGTTTCAGCATTGTAATCTAGCCAATGCAGAGAAACATAATATCTTGTGTTTCAAGTGATAAATGATAACTTGCAATGGGAAAATATGAAAAAATACTTATTTGAATATATTATAGAAGAACATTTAGCAAGTAAGAATTTATTAAGTAGAATTTAAATCATGCGTTCAGTTCCTTTCAACTATACAATTGTGTAATCAATCAGCATTAGACCACAAATGGTTCCCATGTTTTATGCACTGTCTTAAAATTCATGGACTCAAGACAATTTATTAATTTCTCCTCTTATGGATCAAAATTTTGGTGTCAAGGCTAACAATTAAATGCATGTTCCTAGCCTCAAATATTTTCTTCTACATGTCTTCTAAAAGTTTTATGCTATAAGTGTGTGAGTCATTTTGAGACAGTTTCCATGTAAATTGCACTGTTCCAATAGAGGTTTCACCTATCTATGGATTTCTGAGTGGATAACTCCATGCTCTAACACCCTTTATTGAAAAGCTTATCAATCCTTCTCTAAATGGCTTTTGTATTTTTCAAAATTCACTGGTAATATCTCTGTGTTCATTTCTAACTCATTTGTTTTTGTGTTTGTTTTTGTCAGTACTGTGTTCTCTTCCTTTGCACAGCAGCAGCAGGGAGAGAGAAGCCTCACGCTATCACCCGTTGTTCTTAAATTTTGAACAAAGACATTGGAAAAGAACATAGATTATTGGCTATAGGTAAAATCCTTACCAAATGAACACACATAGTTTGCCAGAATATAAAGTGGTGTATTCCTCAATCTCAGGACCTGAGGGGACAGAAGCAACAGGGTTAGGGCCTTAAAGCTTTTGCTACGTACAGAGGCCAAGTCCAGTGAGGCCATCTTTAGCTTCTTGCAACTGAAAGAAAGAGTAAATAGATAGATAGATAGATAGATAGTGTGTGTCTGTGTGTGTGTGTGTGTGTGTGTGTGAGAGAGAGAGAGAGAGAGAGAGAGAGAGAGAGAGAGAGAGAGAGAGAGAGAATGCATTGTTCTTGTTCTAGAATCTGACAACCAAAACCACACCACTTGGGAAAATAGCACAGGAACAACAGGATCCTTTCATACAAACTAAAATGTTCTTAAAATTGTTAGCATAAGAATTCCAGCAAACCTGTAATTTGATTGTGATAAGATAATCAGCTAATGTCAATTACAGTGGGATTCAAATGTTAGAATTGCATCCTAAGAATCGTAAAGGATGCCAGGCGGTAGTGGCACAGGCCTTTAATCCCAGTACTCAGAGGCAGAGGTAGGTCAATCATTGGGAGTTAGAGGTCAGTTTGGTCTACTGAGACTGTTCAGGACAACCAGAGCTATACAGAAAAACCTTACTTCAAAAAACAAAAACACTCAGAGGAAGGGTAGCAGGCTACCAAGAAGAGACTTGATACCCTATGAGTATATCCAGGGGGAGGAGGTCCCCCTCAGTCAGCGTCATAAGGGAGGGGAGTAAGGGAAAAATGGGAGGGAGGGAGGAATGAGAGGATACAAGGGATGAAATAACAATTGAGATATAATATGAATAAATTAATAAAATATATTTAAAAACACAACAAAACAACAATAAAAAAAGAAACAACCCCCCCAAAATTGTAAAGCAAACATCATGATAAAGTTTTAACATCAATTATAAAGTTTCTTATAGTTTAAAAAAAAGATGAAAGGGGGGGAAGACAATTTGACTTAAGTAGTAAAAGTTATATGAAAGTCCTTAGTAGACATTGTAATGTGTCACCCTCGTTGGGTAGGTATCAACAGGAGTCAGGGATGACAGCATGGAAGGAGTGGGCTTAAAGATAGGCCTTCCTCATGCTGCAGTACGAAAGATAAATTAAAAAACAAATTTACAAAACAATAACAAAGGACTAAATTGATATCAAAGCAGTAGAAACAGAAAGAAAAGTGTAGAACTGACTAATCAGTAAGAAAAAAGCATAGTAAATGAAAGTTTCCAGAAATTTGCCAAAGATAGAAATTACAAGTTAAAGAAGTTGGTCAAAGCAGGTATAGATAATGCTATAGAAATTTACACTAGGATGTGTCATAATCAAATAGCTTAAAACTAAGAAGACAATACTTTTTTTTAAAAGGAGACAATACTTTTTAAAATATTCATACTTATTCTATGTGTGTGAGTGTTTTGCCTGCATGACCTTTTGTGCACCATGTGAATGCCTGAAGTCCAAGGAACCAGAAAAAAAGCTTTGGATCCCCAAGAGGAAAAGATGGTTTTAAGCCTCTGTATTGGTGTTAAAAACTGAACCTAGATCCCCTGTAAGACCAGAAAGTGCTCTTAACCATGGAACCATCTCACCAGCCCCCATGAAACAGTATTTGTAAAACCACAGGTAAGTATTACATTTTGTATTAAGGAAGAAAATATTGAATTAAATAAACTTATCCTTAGAAACAACTGAGGCCAGAATGAAGATATAATCTTTTCAATGCTAAATTAAAAAAAAAAATACTGATAACATTAAGGCCAAAACCTGTGAAATCATCCTTCAGGTTTCTTCCAGTTGATTTAGGACAAATAATATCTTTGTAGGGGCCCAAATAAAATGGGGGGGGGGGGAAATGGTTAAACAAGCTAGGAATAGCATTTGCGGTCCAGTTTCTAAATGTTGAGTAATTTCAGGCTTAATAGAAGTCCTGCTTGTGATGTCTGAAATGCTGGACCAGCTGGGAATGGAAGCTTTCTTCGAAGCTGTCTTGGGCGCTGTCCTGTTCTGATGGAGAATGGAACTGCTGTACTGTCTTCTCCAGTGTGTCGCCCAGATTAGTCCATTGGCACCAGATCTGACCTCCAGTGACTTAAGTTAACTTGACATGCTTTTAGATTATTTTTTTTTTTTTGTGAAGTTTGTGCAATTTGTGAGCTGGTATCCACTACAGTTTTAACCTATTACCTTTAACTTTTCTCTTCTTTTTCATACTGGGTAGGCCTTTCTGTCTGTTTGTTTGTTTGTTTTAATTCATTTACTTTACATCCCGATTGTAGCCCCTTCCCACTCTTCTCTTCCTGTCACACCCTCTCTCCTTTATCCTCTCCCCTCTCTTGCCTCCTCTAGTCCTCAGAAAAGGGGAGGCCTCCTCCTCTATTGTCTGACCTCAGCTTATCAAGTCTCATCTGGACTGCCTGCATCCTCTCTCTCTCTGCGCTCTGGGAAGGCCGCCCCACCAGGGGGAAGTGACCAATGACTGGGCACCAGAGTCCATGTCAGAGGTAACCTCTACTGCCCATACTATGAGACTACAAGAAACTATGTTGTCTAAAACAAGTTAAGTCAGAAAGTAGTTTGGGGTATTTTGAATGATGAGCATGTTACCTTATCCATATAAGTAATTTTTTTCCCTCAGAATTATAATAATTTTATTACACTGAATATTTCATTTAGTTCTTGAAAGTATTTTGTGGGATATGATGCATACTTTGCTTAGTCATGTAGCAATTAGAAGCAGCAACCTATTCTGTAGACACTTTGCAAGATTGTTTTCCTTGCAGGAGCCAACACAGTTGAGGCATGAACAGAACTGTAAGATAACTGACCTTCTGCTCTGTCTTCCAGCATAGTTAAAACCGGTTACTACAGCCTAGAAAAGCTTGACCTTGATGTTTGCTGTAACGTTTTAAAGGACCTCATTTTAGTGCTCTTGGTTGGTCGGCTCATTGGGTGTCTGTAATCACAGTCTAATACAATTATAGTAATTTTAGCTGTGTCAATTGTATGAATTTGGCTTTCATAAAAAATCACAACTCTAAATTACTTTGACAGTGATGAATTCTAATTATACATCAAATAGCTTTTGCTCACTTGTTGAGTAGTATAATCTCTTATGTTAACACCAGACGTTATCTGACGAAAGCTACATGAATTATGTAGATTGCCTATAGTGATTTTCTTGAAAATGGCCAATTATTAAGGGGTATTTAGCCACCTCTAGGGAGCTGTTTACAAGTGCCACAAAATCTCTTCTGCAAAAACTTGATTTTGCTTCACCAAAGTAACTATGGGCTTTAGCGTGGCTCACTTCAGCCTAGTCCTATAGCAGTCTGAGACAGACAGATGCCAAGTGATAGATTTTATAGTCTTCATTCGGGAATGAATGAGTCTAATGCCCTGGACTGTAACTAGAAATGTTAAGCCCTATAAAACACCCACAGACTAATGCTCATAGCTATTTATCAGTAAGCAGCATCAAATTTCTTCAGAAGTAATCAGAGTACATGTAAGTATATATCAGTGATTTCATAGCAATGACAAAACACCTAAACTTTCACAGATCTAATACTGTGTAGGAAAAATAAGAAGAAGAAGTTTGGTCTTGTTTCATTGAGTATTTTCAAATAGCACAAAACTTACATGTATCTCAATCCAAAAAGAGAGAAATATTTAAATGTATATTCAACACTGTAAATATACTGAGAAAATTCTGATATCTGCTGTAGTTCAATGCCTGCTTCAGAGATGCTTCAGATCCACTCTTGTTTAAATGCTTCCTTTGGCGACGGGGTTTTGTACTGATGCAGAGCTTCCTATCAGGGATGGCTTGCTCTCTAATTACCAGTCTCCAGACCTGATTTTCTGTGTTCTTCTTTTCATAAATGTAAAAAAGAATTTCATGTTAATTTCTGCCGCATACGCACGCGCACACACACACACACACACACACACACACTTGGAATAAGATTGTAAATGTGAGCCAATGAATTCATACGTTTTAATATTCAGGTGTTTCAGCATGGTAGTGTAATGGTTAATTTTAACTGTCAAATTAATGAGGTTTAGAATTACTATGGAAACAGATCTGTGGGGATCTGTGTGAAAATTGTCCGGCATAATGTTACAGGAAGACCTACGCTAGGTGTTGGCTGTAGCATTCCCTGAGGTAGCATCCCAGACTGAATAAAAAGGAGAAGAGAGGAGCTAGTGAGCATCACGGCCCTCTGCTTCCTGACTACGAAGGGATGCGACCAGCGTGTAGCTGCCACAGCTCTCTGACAGGATGCATACCACTCTTGGACCTGGGAGCCAAAACAAACCCTTCCTTTTTAAAGTTGCTATTGTCATAGAACTAGACAAGTAACCAACATAAGTGAAGAACAAAGTTAAAAAAAAAAACTTAAAGCCATTCACTTAAATTTCATTTAACAAATGAATAATGAGTGAAAAGTCTATAAATATAACACTTTGTCATCGAGTTCATGAAGCATTGTTCACATGCTCTCAGAACAGACAGTTGCAACAAATGACAGTGACATTTATCAAATACTAAACTAATTTTATTGTAGATTGTGCTTGGGAGGAATAATAAATAAATTATTAGACTAGGACATTCTTGACTTTTTCTGGTAATAGTTCATGAAAGAGACAGTAAGTTGCTTAAGCAAAGGAGAAAAATGTGCATTAAACTAAAAAGAAATGTTAATTTATTGAATATAGATTGGCAAACTAAGAAGCCATTTCATCCAATTTATATAAAAACAGAAATAATCACTTACTTAATTGAGTGTGCCACCACTAATTGTACATTTTTGAAGTACCTTTTTAGCTACTGTGGGTAAAAGACTATTTCAACTGTGACTTAAAACAGGATACTTAGTATTGCTTGCAATCACACCAGTAGCTTCTCTGGCTCTGTCTCTGTTGGTTTTGGCTGGTTTTACTGGGACATCTGTGTTAAGCTATTGGATGAGATGGAGATTGCTGATTATTGGATATTGGCTAGAAGTTGACTGAGGCAAGGCAGGTGACTAGGTCAGATGACATTTATGTTCCCACAGGCTTCCCTGGGCTTCTAAGACTGAGAGATCAGAAGGTAAAATGTAGCTAAGAACTAGGAAAAGAACTGGACACCATCACTTACCCTGTACTAAGTTCTCCAATGCAACACATTAGAATACATCAGATTCCAGAAGAATGAAAAGAGACGCTCCTTCTAGAGAGGGAAAGCTGCAGAGACACATGATAAGAGGCACAGACTCGAGGGGTGGTAGCAAGCTAAAGCCATTTTGCAATCAGTCTGCCTAAAGGCCAAGGGTTACAGGTGCACTCCTGGTCTGTGGAAGCCAATCAAAATAAACCCAGGGAATGTGTGGGACAAAAAAAACTGTATCTGGATAATTCATGAGGTTTGACGATGAAAAGAAAACACGGGGACAAGATCAAAACAGTAAAATGAATACAACGAAACATAAGGAAAAGGAGGGCTTCAGCGGTGGTGTGAGAGAAGGCGCAATACAAATTTGAGTTTTAGAACTTATCAATCCTCATACCTCATGTGGTGTTGTAAGTGTGCTTTGTCAGAAATGTAGGCATTCATATGTTGCCTTTCCAAAATGTCAGAATTTATTGAATAAGGTTAAATTCACAAGCTATATTGGCTTGCTTGGGTGAAATTTGCCAAAGATTTCCAGATTTCCCTTGATAGCTGGCAGTTGGCAAACACGGCTTCTCTTATTCCAGTCTTAACGACTAATACTGACTGTCAGAGCGCAATATCACACAGAAATATCAATATATGTATATTTGTAAGTTACATCATTTTCATAACAGGCTTTTAAAGGCCATATAGAGGTAAAGGGGTTTAAAGAGGCTTACACTGAAAACAGAGGCAAAAGGCAGATGAAGACATACAATCTCTGCATGGGTTAGATATAGAATATTATTGAGCCCAGTCTCAGGGGTGAATCAAGCTATGTAAAGGAGGCTTAGGATCATGGAGGCAGCAGAGGTAAAGTGTAGAATCTAACCCAAATGGACAAATGGGTGGCCTGCAATTTGAATAGGCCACATCGTTAACGTGGAACAAACAGAGCTGAGTCTTTTGGGACAGTCAGGAGTTCTGTGCCTGTCTGTCCCTTGGCATATACACTGAGTTATGTAAGATGACAAAAGACTGTAGCCGCAGTGTTAGGTTTCTTCCTCTTTGTAGGGTTCGGATCACTCTTTCCCTGGTGTGATCTGTTTTTATGAATTCTTGTGCCTGATTTTCATGCTATGATTTTAATACATCCAGGGGTCCATGTAGAAATAGATACATTTATAGTATGACACTTTTAACTTTTAGGAACAAGTTATTTGTCAAGTCTATGCATCATGGGTGATGCTGGACAGGCGTTGTGTATCTGTGAAAATGCCTCTGTATTGTCAAAATGCTGATTGTAAAATAGTTCTCCCTGCACGGTTGAGGCCCCATGAGATTTCTCTTTATTTAACGTGTCTATTAGTGTGGCCCTTGTTCAGGTCTTGTTTATAACAATAATTAAAGAAATATGAGATCATGAATTTGAAAGAAAAAAAGGGGAGAAAATACAAGGGAAAGGTTGAGGGAAGAAAGGAAAGAGAAAATGATATAATTATATTTAAATTCAAAACTAAGAAATGGAGTCATCTAGTGAAAGACACTGCACTGTTCTGTCCAGTATAAAGAACTAACAATAGGGTAAAGCTTGATATCAACATGTGACAAAACAGAATTAAACCTATTATCAGAGTAAAGGGCAAACATCCTGACTCTAGCAGCACCTACAGACTAGATATGGCCACTTACGCCCAGTATGGCAAGCACAACAGTAAGTACTGGTGAAATCAGAGAAAAGAAGTTTAATCAATGTGCATCCTGGAAAGAGAAAGCAATAAAGAGAACTAAGTGGCATCAAGTCCGTTTGAGTTATAAACATTAGCAATAAGTTTAAGAGGAGGATTTGGGGCAATGAGCAAGAGATTAAAAATAATAATTCAGTCCTTGTCAAGTATGCTTGCTGTCTCAGTTCTGGTTTTGAGAGCTGATCAACCAGCAGTCATTACTGCTGGAGAAGAGAAATTGACTTTAATCATTCAAAGTGCAGCCTCTCTTCCTGGACAATTGTCCTTGGCTAGGTGTGGTCTGTTCTGTGTTGTGCTACTGCTCCTGAAATGGAAGTGGCTGCAAGTTAAGGATTGTGACTGTAGAACTTTGGGGTGCTTTATATGTGTGTTGGGGGATAGCGGTTCTGGAGGAAGACATTGTAGAGTTGACAGTATGATGTCTTGGTTACTCTCATCATTTTATCTTCTACCACAAAAAGAAAGGATATAGGCTAAGTATCAACAGTTTCCGGGTGGATATTTCTTCAATGATTAATACTCATATGTGCGGGGGGGTAAGCAGGTGACTGCAAAGTAAAGTAAACAAATACGAATTCATGGTTTAGATGCAAACTTTACTCTGCTTTTTGTTATCTTATGGGCCCAACTGAGGAGTCAGTGCTTTGTAGCAAATTAGTTTATAAGTGCTTATTATGTGTATATGAGAAAATGAGTGGCCTCTCGAAAATCAACTTTACATGATTGTTAGGCTTATTAATTTCGAGGAAGCAGAAAACTAGAGGATCTGATTATGTCCTTCTGGAATGTTCTAAAGTTGAAAAAACAAACAAACAAACAAAAAAATACCCCTGTATTGTGGTCATCTCTTCACGCACAGGGATTCATCTTTAATAGAGCGATCAGAGGAAGTCCATAACTTCTATTTCTTTCCCCGCCACTGGTCACACAACTAACGGTCATGGTAGGCAAATTTTAACCAATAGTTTGGAAGCCAATATGCCAGGCTCCTCTGTCTTCATTCCCCGCTAGTTTGACCTCTATGGCAACCTGGATTGCTTTCTATGTCTTTCTTCACACACAGTAGCAGAGACATTCCCACTGAATTCAAGCTGACCACATTTGTACTCCCCATTTTCTGTATTTGCTCACATATGAATTCTTCTGCTAATTGATGCAGATTTCGATTCCAAGGAGGTCTTTGTTAGTATGTCTGAACAAAAAGACTTGGCTTATGTCTGTCCAGAAATAACATTTGCTCTCGTTAAACTCAAACTTAAGGTTCATCAACGATTTCACGGCCCCCATATTCTGCTGTAGCTGAAAGGCTATGTCAAAAGGAAAAGTACTTCCTAATATAGTTACAAGTTTGGAGACACATGTCTTGAGCTTAAAGCATTACAGCTTAGGCATCTCCATTGACTTGGAAGCTGACTTAGGAAATGTACACTTCATGTACACTGTAACACTTTGCTTCTGAGAAAGGAGGCTGTTCACCTTTTCCCTGGGATAGAACAGGTGAAAGCTAGTGTTTAGATGTTTCTTGGACTCTGACCCAGGCACCACTTTGCTCGGCAACTTCTTTTTGGTATTCTTTAGTTTTAATAAACTGTAGCTGCAAGTCTATGAACTTTCACTGCGTTGTGAGTCCTGTGAATTTGGAACTCTAAGGGTGCCATGAGAGAATGCTGAACTTGTAATTGGCACCAGAAGCAAAGTCAGTCTTGCAGACTGTGTACACTCAAACTTCTACAATAAAGGAGGAAACCAGGAGATGGTGACCTTTATAAAGGTCACGCAGCAAATTAATGGCAAAGCCACAATGAGAAACGGGGCTTGTCTTCTCCATGTTTAAAGGTTTCTTCCTGCGTCTGTGGCTCTTCGTTCTGCTTCCCAACATTTGCCCAGCGGATCCCACTGAGTGCCCAGAGCCCAGTCCACATTAACTTACTTTAGCCTCACAAAGTCCATATACAATTTGTGCAAGGATTATCCTCCTTTTATAATGACAAAACTGAGGCCGGAAAAACTTAAGTCAACTTTCCTGGGTATGGGTTTAAAATGACGGAGCAAAGATCCATATTCAGGGGTTTGATTCAACATGAAGTCTTCTATAATTCACCAATTGTATTATTTTCAATTATAATAGTTCACTCTTGAAGTGGGTCAATTTAATTTCTTTCACTTCACAGGGTTGTTCATATAGATAATGTGACAAACAGTTACATTATTAGGTCTTTTGTACACGACAAAGTCTTTATAAAGAGGTTATATTAATCAGCAAAGAAGAGATTTCAAGTATAGGTGAAAAGCATTATAGGTCTTCCACATGACTGAGATCACAGGTTTTCTTCATTTGTTTTGTGTTGTTTCCTCATCTTTCTGCTCCTCTTTTGTATCTCATCTTCACCTGTCCTGCTTTGTCTTAGTCTCATTCCTCATTTCCATCATCACTTTCAATATTACTCAAATTGATTAGACTAATCTATATGTCCTGTATTTCCTAAGAACTGAGTTAAGGCCCAGTTTCTGTGAATGGACAGTTGGTTGGGATTTTCTTACATAGAACTTATTATGTGTTCTTTATAAGCATGACACGTTGTACAGAAAGCATGGATATTTTGGCTAAGGATATTTGGAATACTAAGTCTGGAAATAAGAAAACAATGAAAAAAGTCAGTACAAATATAATTTTGGTAAGTATCATTTATCATTGACTTCAATCTGAAATCAAAGGGTAGATTTGACTACAGAATTCTTTATATTGTTTAAATTTTCTATATGAAACCTCTCTTTTGCTTGAAAATACTTATTTTCCTTTTTAAAAGTCTTGATTATGTGTTAGACATAAAGAGATTGACATTTAATGGGGTTGGGGGAAGAACACATTTCCTTGCTACTCATTTGCTTTATCTAGAAATAGCAGGATTCTTAGGGATGAATAAGACATAAGCAATAGGGAATGTATAATGATGTGGTTTTTACTTGTTATATTTTTATTTCATTGCAAAGTCACATTCATCTGACACCAAGAAGAAAGTACAATAAGAGTAAGGTTCCTTCTAGTTTGTTTCTGCTTTAGGAATGAAAAAATTAAGCATTAGAGTTCATGCTTTCTCACATCATAAATCTATTTGGTACTTCAAAATTCAAATGCAGTTCTTTCCTTCTGACACAATGTCCCAGTGTTTCAGTAAGATCCTCAGTGGGCATGCTGTTCTTCAAATGTATTTTTTCTTAAATCCAGACTCCTTGACTATACTATCCTTGGATAGATGTGAGTTTGAGGAGTCAGATGACTTTCTGAAATACAATGTATGATATATTGTGTATATACTCACTCCCAAAATGCACTCATAAGATAATCTACCATATATATATATATATATATATATATATATATATATATATATATATATATATTACTACTACTACTACTACTACTACTACTACTACTACTACTAATAATAATAATAATAATAATAATAGCGGTCTGAATCTTCTACCTTAAGAGGAAGTGTGCCTGTGGCCTTTTCTAGTTGGCCAGGTATTGATTGCTATGGGCCATTAGTTTGGATAGTTGCTGTTTCACTGTTAATCTTTGTTGTCAACTTGATGAACACTAGGGTCATTTAAGAGATGGGCTTCTGGGCATACTGCTCAGAGATTATCATGGCTAGGTTAATAGAGGTGGGTAGACCAATCCACTGTAGGTGGCACCATCTCCTGGGCTTGGATCTGGGACTGTAGAAAGAAAGAGCTAGCTAAGCACAGGCATCAACCACTCTGCTTCTGGACTGCGGAAGACCAGCTGCTTAGGTCCCTGTCATAATGGACTGTGCCCTTGATCTGAGCAGCAGAATAATTCTTCACTTTTTTAAAAAAATTACTTTTCTTTTTTAATATATTTTATTAATTTATTCGTATTACATCTCAATTGTTTTCCCATCCCTTGTATCCTCGCATTCCTCCCTCCCTCTGATTTTCCCCTTACTCCCTTCCCCTATGACTGTGAATGAGGGGGACTTCTTCCCCCTGTGTATGCTCATAGGTATAAAGTCTCTTCCTGGTAGCCTGCTATCCTTCCTTTGAGTGCCACCAGACCTCCCCATCCAGGGGATGTGGTCAAATATGGGGCAAATGGATTGAACTAGAAATGATCATAATGAGTGCGTTAACTCAGAAGCAAAAAGAGTCAAATGGTGTATACTCACTTATATCTGGACACTAGCCCAAGGGGCATGTCCCATGAAAGTCTTCACTTACCAGGAAAGTGGGAGAGAGGGGAGGACTCTAAATTCACTTTTCATCATGCTCTTCTCCCCATCCCTCCTAACCTCTCAGTCCCACCCTCCCTCCTTCTCCCCCCACCCTATCCCTCAAAAAAGGGAGACCCCTCCTTCCCATCCATCCCAGCTCATTTAGTCACATCTGGACTGGGTGTGTCCTCTTCCCCTGTGGCCTGGCAGGGCAGTCCTTCAGGTTGAAGTGATCAAAAAACAGCTAACTGAGTCCATGTCAGAGACAGTACCTGCTCCCCTTACTAGGGGATCCACATGAAATCTGAGCTGCCCATTAGCCCTGTGAAGCGGGGGACTAGGTCCTGTCAAATTGGTGCTTCAGTCTCCATGAGACCTTTTGGCTCTGGTTAGTTGGCTCTGATGGTCTTCTTATGAAGCTCCTGTCACTTCCAGGTTCTTTTCTCCTTCCCCCAACTTTTGCACAAGACTCCCTATGCACTGCCCAATGTTTGGCTGTGAGTCTCGGCATCTGTTTCGATCTGCTGCTGTGTAGAGCTACTCAGAGGAAAACTCTGCTAGGTTCCTGTCTGCAAGCCTAGTGTCAGGGGTTGGGCTTCTCCCATGGGGTAGGCCTTAGTTTGAGCCAGGCATTGGTTGGACATTCCCTCAATCTCCGCTCTATCTGCTGTACGTTATCCCTGCACATCTTGTAGGCAGGGTAAGTTTTGCTTTGAAGTTTTTGTGAGTGGGTTGGTGTTCCCCTCCCTCTACTAGGAGTCTCGTCTTGTTAGGGAGTTCCCTCTTCAGACTCTACAGCTCCTGCTACTAGGAGTATTTGCTAGAACCCCCCTCATGTCCTCTCAGGAGCCTACTCTGACTTAGGTCTTCCCTCTCCCCACTCGCACTTCCTCTTTTCTCTACAGGTTTTTTGGCTTACTGCTCCCGTTCTCCCCGGGCCTGATCTCTACCCTCATGCCTCTCTGGATTCCCTCTCCTACCTTGTTCCCTCTCTTCCACCATTACCTCTGTCTATTCTATTTCCCATTCTGAGTGGGATTTAAGTAAGATCCTCCCTTGGATCCTCCTTTTTAACTTATATTCTTTGGGTGTATGATCGTAGTATATTTATCCTGAACCATATGGCTAATATCCACTTATATGTGAGTACATACCATGTGTTTCTTTCTAGTTCTGGGTTATCTCAGTTGAGATGATATTTTCTAGTTCTATCCATTTGTCTGCAAATTTCATAATTTCTTTATTTTTGATAGCTGAGTAGTCTTCCATTATGTAGATGTACCACAGTTTCTTTGTCTATTCTTCAGTTGAGGGACAACTAGGTTGTTTGCTGATCCTGGCGTGTGTGTGTGTGTGTGTGTGTGTGTGTGTGTGTGTGTGTGTGTGTGTATCCCTTTGTCAGATACAGGGTTGGTGAAGATCATTTCCCAATCTGTAGACTGTCATTTTGTTTTATTGATAGTGTCCCTGGCTTTACAGAGACTTTTCAGTATCAAAGGGTCTCATTCTTTAATTGTTCATCTTAGAGCCTGAGCTGTTCTGTTCAGAAATTTGTCTCCTGTGCCAATGAGTTCAAGGCTCTTCCCCACTTTCTCTTCTAATAAAAGAGAAGTTCTTCACTCTTAAATTGCTTTTGTTGGATATTACATTTCAGGCACTGGAAGGGAAACCAAAGCAGCTGTGCTCAGGACTAGAGAGGATTCGAAGTCCATAGCTTAGTGTTTTCTCCACACTGCCTAAATCTCTGTCTCATTCTTCAGTGGCCAGTCTGACCCTCTTCTCAACCATTCCTTTCCACCAAAATTTCCTGTCATAACAGCCAGAGAATGTTGTTTCTCTGCACACTTCATTTTACGAGTGAGCTGTTGAGTTTTGGCCTTCACCTGTGAACACTGCCCACCCCTGCTTCTTTACTGAGCATTCCCATGCTTAGCTCAGAGATTTCTGCTCTTCCTTGCTACTTATCCCAGGTCAACTTGAAAGTCTAAGGGTGTTGCTGGGACCCAGGCCCAGGACCCTTGGGGCAGTGGTGAGCTGACACAGACTCAACCACACAGACTCTGGGAGTCAGGCAAGAGGCAAAAGCAGACTAATTTATTGCGGAAATAGGACATTCCTTTATTCCCGCTGCTCCCCTGCCCCCGCCCCCAGTGTCCCATTGGCTCCCAAACTTTGAGCTGCTGCTGTGACTCCTCCTCCTTGGTTCCTATCTTGAGGTCACTAGTCTCTGGGCAGTCAGACTCTGGGCATGCCTGGGCATGGCCAGGCAGGTCTCAGGCCGACTTTCCATGAAAGGCTCTCTTCTATGCATGTGTGTGCCAGGTAGGCCTTATTCCTGCTCAGGGCAGATCTCTTGCCTCCTATATAAGGGGACAATCCTTTTACAATTTAACCTTTAATTTTTCTATCTTATTAACTCAAGTAAATAAGTAACTACAGTACTAGCTGTGTCCTTCTCATTACTCCATCACGGTGTATTACCAGAAAGCATCAAACTGCTAGTATTTTTAGAGTTGGTCAAAAGATGGCAAAAAATGACTAACTTTTGAGTGTGACATCTGGGCTGCCACAAATAAAGATTGTAGTTACATTGTAATATGACTGAGAAGGAAATCTGAAGTGGATTCTATGATATAGATAATGTTTTGGCATTGGGTGGGTAAGTCCTTGAGAATATAGTTGTAAAAATCTTTTATCCTTAATGTTGTAATATTTATGTATTTAATGTCTTTTGAAAATATTTTGACCTCACTTCTCCATTTTTAGTTATTTAAGAGCCCTTTGAGGTTTTAAATTTGATTTCCCTGGTTAATGGTGCAGTCAGTATCCTTTCTTTCTAACATTTTAACCATTTGAATTCCTCAAAGCCAGTTTGTACTCTGTGTGCTATGGTCCATGATAGAATCTTCTTTAAAACTGTGGGAGGAAGGGCACTAAGGAGTTTGGGAGATTGCATGATAGGGGATTGTGGGAATACAAGGAGTCACCCAGGGTGGGAGGTCATTGCCTTGTCCCATTCCCATGCCATCTCTGTAGACTGATTAATGATGCATTTCTCTCTTATTCCAAGCCTGACAATTGTCAGGGGCCTGACCCCTTGTGCTCCTGGATGATTTATTTAAAGCATGACTTTTCTTTATCAATCATCAGAGCCAGAAGGTCAAAGAGATTGCAGGCCTAGACCCTGACCCCTTTCCAGAGGGAGCAGCACCTTGGGCAGAATATTGAGTATGACGATAACCTCATCTTGCTTAAATTATTAACACAAATATCAAAATGGAATTAGTGTTCTTTTATTCCTCTGTACAGATGCACTTGGTTTCTTTCATCTTCCCTTCCTGTCTAGCACTGCCAGCACTGGCCTGTCTTAAACTTCTTAGATTAAGCTTGCTAATTCTAAGTCTCCATTTTTTTCTTTCTCTTATACAAGTTTTTCTACTTCTCCAAGTCTCTCCCTATTTATTTATTTATTTATTTATTTATTTATTTATTTATTTATTTATTTTGTACCACACCATCCCCATGAGGTGTTCAAGCCATTTTAACATAATACTTACATCACACTGAAGTCATTCACAGTGAGATTGACATTCCTAGTTCCCTTCTTGTTCAGAATTTTATTCACATCAACCCTCTACCCACTTACATCTTACCTCTCATGTCTGTTCTCCTGTGGTTCATCCTTGATTTCCCAATCCTATTTGCACAAGGAGTTTCTATATGTCATAGATAGTTTCCCTGATTTTGATGAAAAGGAGCTTATAAGAAAAAAGAATATATAAAGCAGACTGAATATGAGATGTCTCCATCTTGTATTTACTGTCTTCCAAGCCCTGCTAACCATTCCTGATATGAGTTTCTCTTCCCATCCTCTATTTTGTACTGTTTAACCTCCCAATTAGAGTTTATTTCTAATGTAAATCAATTATCTGAAGTAACTTTTTGACTTCTCTATTCATCTAAATCCGTGAAGCCATTTTTTTGGAGACAACTCTTCCTTAATATGAACTTCTCAGCCTTTCTTACATACTTATTACTGTTGTTTTTAATAATAATTTATTTTCTTCAATAAACCATCTTTATTTTTCCTTAAATCTTTCAGTGCTACAAATGTATCTCCCCAAGAAGCCTGGATCAGACAAACTGTTAGGAAATCTAATATTATATATTTATCTAGAATGAATATCTGCATTCAATTATATATATCCCCTTCTTTTAAGATAATTTATGTCTCTACTTTTATATTTCACTGGAACTCCACTACTCAGCTAGTAAAAACAAAGTTATCATGCAATTTTTAGGCAAATATATGGAACTAGAAAAAGTCATCCTGAGTGAGGTAACATAAACCCAGAAAGACATACCTGATATATGCTCACTTATAAGAGGATATTAGCCATAATGTACAGGATAACTATGCTACAATCCATAGACCCAAAGAAGTCAAGGAGGGCCCAAGGGAGGATGCTTGAGTCTCACTCAGAAGAGGAAATAAAGCAGTCCTCTGAAGTAGACGGAGGGAGGGAACTGGGTGTGAGAGGCGGTGGGGAGGGTAATGGGGTGGAGATCAGGTGTGGAGAGAGGGGAGAGGACTGGGAGAGAGAATAATTGGTGAGGGGGCATCTTTGGAAGAGGGGAGGATCCTGAGAGGCTATGGGGGTAGCCTTGGCTGAGACTCCTAGCAGCAGGGGGTAAAGAGCCTGAAGTCACTGACTCCTGTAGCCAGATGGGACTTCCAATGGTGGGAAGGGGACACCAACCCACCCATAAAAACCTTCGACCTAAAATTTGTCTTGTCTAAAAGAAGTGTAGGAATTAAGCTGGGGCAAATATTGAGGGAATGGCAAATCAATGACTGGCCCAACTTGAGACCCACTTCATGAGAGAGAGTCAACCCCTGACACTATTAATGATGCTCTGCTTTGCTTGCAGATAGGTGCCTAGCATAACTGTCTTCTGAGAGGTGTCATCCAGCAGCTGATGGAAACGGATGCAGAGGCCCACAGCCAAACAACAGGAGGAGCTTGGGTAGTTTTGTGGAAGAGTGGGAGGAAGGATAAAGGGATCTGGAGAGGTCAAGGATACCAAACAACACAAAAAGACCTCCAGAGTAAACTAACATGGGTCCATGGGGACACCATCAACCAAAGAGCAAGCATGAACTGGACCTAGACCTCCTACACATGTGTAACAGATGAGCAGGTTGGTCAACATGTGGGTCACGTAACAATGGGAGTAGGGACTGTCTCTGACTCTGTTGTCTGCCTTTGGATCCCTTTCCCCTAGCTGGGCTGTCTTGCCTGGCCTCAGTGGGAAAGGATGCACTTAACCCTACTGTGACTTGATGTGCCAGGGTGGAGAGAGGGGAATTGTGGGAGGGCTGTATGAGGGTAGGACTGAGAAGAGAGGAGGGAGGGGCACGGCATCAGATCATAAAGTGATTTTTAAAATGAACATATGTTTAAAAAAATAAAAATAAAAAACCTTATAAGTGATACACTAATTTTTTCTCTCTAGAACTCTATACCACTAAGATTGCCTCACCTTGGCTTTGTTTCCTAAGCCTTCATCTCAGCTTTGTATCCTGGAGTTTTTCTCTGGATACTGCTTCTTCTTCAATAGCAAGTCCTTGACACCAATTCCCTTCTGATTGCTGGCATTTGTTCTATGGCATTAAGCGGTATTTCACTTCTTGGACTGCCAGCCTTTGTTGCATCCTGTCCTCATCTTTGCTTCTTTTGAGATCAGTTCATGGCTAAGAGATTGTCTCTGATAAATTTTACAACAGCTCTTCCACAGAATCTGTTTATTATGTCCCATGTCTCCTGCTTCTCCATATATCTACTCTCCATTCTGCAAGTTAAAATATACTGAATGTGAATCAGAAATGCTAAATTATCAATGATCGCAAGATGATTAAAAACACATCTACTTCCTTTGACCTCACAGTCCAGTGGAAAAGATCTCTAGATAGGTGAGTGACAGAACTGAAAGGAAGTCTTCACTGGTTCTGGATAGTGCTGTACTAGTTCCCTTTTCCTCCAATACATTTTGCAATGTCTTATGCTATTATAGTAAACATATGTAATATATATACTATATACATGTATATATGTATACCTGTCTTTGAGGGAATATTCTCCTGTGACTGCTTCCTGTAAGTGTGATATGTTTCATGCTTCTATTTCTTTTCATACTCCTTAGAACATTGCCTGTGTCATTCATTGAGTTCTCTCATTACTAACAAGTCTTTGAATCTGGTCTTTGAAATCTTAGAATCTGTTTCCATTCTCTCTACCAACTTTCTCCCTCTGACTCTCAATCTGCCAAGTTCAGTACACTCTCTCACCAGTTGGTTTGGAATTCTTTCCAGGGTCTTATAGGGTGGGTATGCCATGGCCCCTGATACTTATGCTTCTATTTTAAGGGATATCTCCAACCATCCAGTAATACACTTCCTTTTCCAAAAACACATAATAGGCTTATCTTTTCCCCACATAGTGAGGCTGCATGGTCAACACAAAACAGTTTGAACCTACTATGTTAGAATTTTCTCCCTTGTTATTCTGTGCATGCATGTCTTGGGGGAAAGTAGGGTGCTGCTGAACAATAGCCAAGGAAGCTAATTAAAACTTCCAAGCCTGCCAACAATACTGTCCAGTCAGTCAGAAACCCTGTCTTTTTTCCTCTCATCATTACTTGTCCTGGTGGTCCTGAGGCCAGAATACAGACCAAATCAGGGCATGGTAAGCCCTTGCAGATTAATCTAATATGAAACTTACTTAGACGCTTTGATAGTTATTTGTCAATCAGACACATTAAGGTTATCTGAGAAGGAGAAACCTCAATTGAGAACACAACATTAGATCCAGACGGCTTAGGAGCCCCACAAAGACACCATCAAGGCTGGCAGATCTGGACCCAGGGGGACCTGCACAAACTGTTGTACCAACCAAGGACAATGCATGCAGTAAACCTAGACCCCTGATCTGATCTAGCCAATGGACAGCTCATTTTCCACGCTTATGGGGAGAGAGGGGACTGCCTCTGACATGAACTCTGGTGTCCCCAACCATCAGATTGTCCTTGAAGCACGTCTGTGGAGTATTTTCATGACTAACAACTGATGTGGGAGAGTCCAGCCTACTATGGGCAGTGACACTCGTAGATATATGGTCCTGGGTTGTATGAAAAACGAAAGTTTAGCAAGCCATGAGGACAAATCCTTCTGAATGGCCTCTGCTTCAATTTCTGCCTCTACATCCCCACCATGCGAGACTATAAGCTATAAGCTAAAATAAACCCTTTCTGCCCCAAGTTGTTGCTGGCTATGGTGTTTAGCACAGCAACACAAAGCACACTGGGCCAGCAGCTATGATTTCTTGATACGCTATTCTTAAGTTGACTTTTTTCTCTTTAATCCTTCTAATAAATTAACCTTGTTTTTCAGAAGAGAAGCATTTAAATTCTAATTTGTAGAGATACTATATGATTTTAGAAACAAAGAAATTAAAAAAGGCTACTGCGTGGTCTAGCCTTTGTGTGTATGTGTGTTGGGGTCAGGGATGATTAAACCTGTGTTCGACTGGTGCCCCTCACTTCCTGTCTTCTTTTGTTTTTTGTTTGGATTGCAGGCTTTGCTGTGTTCTGAAGTGCTATGCTCTGCATTAGGAAGCCTGTGGGTGGTAGGCTGTTCATGACTGTGGCAGTGAAGGCTCCATCATGCTGTTGACTGCTTTGGCTTAGACAGTAGGAAACATCTGGTCCTTTTCTGATATTTATCAAGACAAGACCACGTTTCCTTTAAAAACAGTTTAGCATGAACAATACATTACGCAATAGCAGAGGAATTTTATAGCGCATATAGAAAACAATAATGTGATTCTTACAGATAGAAATTACTTCGGAAAATGTTCATTAGAAAGTTACTTACATTCTTAAAACATCCGTGTGTCTATTTATAGTATGTTTACTAAGATTACAGGCCACCTGATTTTTGTTTTATTTTACTTTTGTCATACAGCCAACTTCTCTCTCCAGTGAATATTTATGCGTTGAAGCAAAGGTAGAAGCCAACTGTCTCCAGCCACATACCCTGCCATCTTTATAGATGACCGATATTGGTCCTATTGATGAGGCTGGATGCTTTGAAGGATGTTCCCTGTGTTGACCTTGTGTGCTCTGCCTCTGCTGTACAGGCTCCTTTAAGTAGAGAGATATTCTCACTCTCCTTCCACTCTACCATTATATTCCATTTTAACCTACTTGAAAATAATATTCCAAGAGCATTAAAATCTAGACTGATCTAGACTGCAGTACTTGTTTCTCTTATATGAGTCAGAAAAGCATTCTGGGATGGTGAGGGTGTTAGTATTGGCTTTTTAACCTTTAAAGTTCAAGTGTATTCACAAGCCAGACTCAAATGAACTTGGGTAAAAAGACTTTGAAACCTAAAAAAAGATTAATGAATAGAATCTACTTTTTCTACTTCAAAACTCAACTCCCATCAGTCCCAGTCTTTCATATAAACAGTTTTTAAGGGGGATAGTTCTTTCAGGCTTTCCACTGTCATATAAGCCTGTGATGGATGTCTAGATGCTGCCTTGCTTCCGACCTGTATATCAGAAAATTGAACTCAATAAGTTATAGTTATGGTTTCAGAGTTAGCAAATATATCAACCCCTTATGCTTGGACCAAAGTAAGACATTACTAATCAATCTTGAGGTTCTCTCCTGCTGTGCTAGAAGGGTTTTATAATCCTTCCCAATGGCCCTGCAGATTTCTTATTGATTGAGTTGATATGACATTAAATCTATTTGCTTTCCTAGGTTTAGGCTTTTCTGAATATAACAGATAGAACAATCACTCGGGTAAAGCAAACCATTAGTCACTTTCTAAAAGGAAAGCTGAAAACCTCCTTTGTGTAATACATGACTCCTTGAGGAGGGCATGCCTGCGTGTGTGTGTGTGTGTGTGTGTGTGTGTGGTCTGAGACTTCCCTTATCTCTCTTTTGCAGCAGTGGCTACAAACATTATCTCACCTGGTTTGAATAAACTTGAATAGACTTCTCAACGGACCTTGGTCAGATCTTTACAACTGATCTATTTCCAACCATTATGTAACCTCCACTGTCCAGGAAAAGCCACCTCTCTCCTCTTGGTATTTCCCTGATCCTTCAGTGTCTTGATCCTTGAGTATGTCAATCATTTAATCATCTAATCTCGTGTTTCCTCTCTCTGGTGATTACCATCCTCACTTTCTCAGGTTGTTGTCTTTTTTTTTTTCTTCTGCATAAACAACAAATAAAGTTTTCCACCGATTCTGCTCCTGACTTATTTTAGCATGCCCTCTAGCCATAGCACTTCTTAAAAGACTGTGGCCTTTTCATCCATTTCTTCTTAGTGCCTTACAAAGATTTAGAACTGCTCAGAATCTGCCAAATGTTTTCCTCCCCACTTGGTTTACTCAGGAGTGGTCTAGACACATTCCCTTTCTTTGGCTTACCTGGTGTTATCTGAATGAAAATGGCTTCTCTGCTGCTTTTCTTTGTGTTTCCATGGGTGACAGTTTATTTACCTCCTGGGTTCTTATTCTTGACATGCTTCTCCTTAGGAACTTAAATTTTAAAAATCTCTCTTCTTTCTTTATGACTTTTAAAATAATTTCAGCCCCACAGGCTTCTCTCCTTAATGCTGGTTTTGTGTTTTCAGGTGATTTTGTGGGTGGATGTGTGTGCACAAGTGTGCGTGGAAGCATGTGTGCATGTGTTTATATGTGTGCATGTGCTTATATGTGTGTTATTCCTTAGTAACATACTCCCTATGCTTTTGAGATAGGTTCTTTCACTAGCCTCAGGCTCCTGAATGCAGCTAGACTGACTGGACAGCAAGTGCTGGAATAACCACCTGTCTATACCTCTTTAAAGCTGTCACTACAACCACATGCAAGTACAGCTTTTATTAAATGTGAGGTTTGGGGGAAGTTCAATCTCAGGTCTTTGTGCTTGCAAGGTGAACACAATGGCAGTGGAGCTATCTTTTTAGCCCCCAAGGAAACATTTTTCAGTCTGAATTTTCATCTACTAGATGTCTTCATACCAAATCTAGGTGCTATTTTTAAAGTATGTTTCTTGGGGCCATTTCGTCTAATCCACAGTTCTATGTAATCTTGTAAAACTATTACCATCTCAAAACAAAAATTTTAGGTTCTTATATTCTAATTTTGTATCCATCTTTTATAGTCTTTCTTTTTTATTTTATTTTATTTTATTAATTTATTCTTGTTACATCTCAGTGGACATAGTCTTTCTTAATAAAGCCATTATGAGCAATGTTTGTAATCTTAAAACATGTGTCCTTGTTGAAAACTACTGTAATGTTTGTTATTCTTTTTTCTTTGATGAGAAACTGAGTCTCTGATCTGACAGCTCAGTTTATTTAGGAGGCAAGCTAAACCTACCTGCAAAGCAAATGTCACCAGGTAATTAGTAAATCTCAAGATTTATTGCTTTTCTTTCTTCTGACGCTTTATTTTACTGCTTTAATTTCTGTACTGATTCTCTCTCCTTTTATTTCTGCCCTTTATGTTTCTATTTAACTTTTATCGGCCAAATAAAACAATTCTAGCACTTAAGTTAAAGCAAAGGTGTGGCCAAATAAGGAACTAAGCCAAAAGAAGAAGGAGGAGGAGGAGGAGGAGGAGGAGGAGGAGGAGGAGAAGGAGGAGAAGAAGAAGAAGAAGGAGAAGAAGGAGAAGAAGAAGTTGTTCTTGTTGTTGTTGAAGGATGCCTTGGAAGATGCCTAAGGGATGTACAAAAGAACAAGAATGACAGTTAAAGTCATGGGATGCTAAAAGAAGGATGCAAGAAGAGAGATGCTATAAGTGCAAGAGAGACAGTGCATAAAGAGCATCAAGAAGTTGTGCTCAAGTGTAGGAAGAAAGTCAGGAAAAAGTTGTTGTAGTGCAATATCAAGAAGGAAGGTTTTATAGAAAGAAATTAAATGAAAGAAAAAGAAGTCACCAATAGTCCCAAGTATTCCCGAGTGTGACATGGTTTTCACTGTGACCTTGGTGAGTGTTCTTTTGTTGGTGTGCTGAAGTTTCAATACAGATTAGCACATTGGTTGGAGATTAGAATTGAAAGGATAGAGATGAATAAATATGAAAGATGCTTTTGGCAGTTTGTCTGGGCTGCAGGGGATGAGAGGATATCTTCTTCTTTAGACAGCTTCAAGGCTGTTGAAAGCATTCATGTTCAATGGAGAAAGAAGTAAAATTATCCTTGTGTAAAGTTCTCCAATAGACAGTAGAGGAGGAGGTGAAAAAGTACAACCGAGAGCTTTGACCATAGCAAGGAGAAGGACCACAAATTCTGATTGGAAAGTAGAGCATAGGGGTGGGTGAGGAGAGAGGGAGAGTGTATTTGGTGACATAGTACACACATGTAGAGATTTAAATGTCAAGTACTGACAACAGGGAAGAATGAAAAATAGGAAATGCAGAGTAACATGAAACTCTAAAGCCATAACTGTCCAGTGAATATTCTAAAAAAAAAAAATCATGAAGAATTTGAAAACGATTGTTGGCATGCTGGAATAGCAAACAAGCAAGGAGAAAAACCAATAATGAATTTATTTATGACTAGTGTTCCAAAAGACTTGGGTAATCAAAGTATAGGAGTATACATATGTTTAGAATGCTGCTAAAGCACTATTTGAATGTTTGGCTTGTTAAAAGTAAAATGAAAAGAACAAAATAAAAAAAAGGAAGTGGGGGAGGATCTGTAAATGAAAGGCACATCCTGGGAGACTCAAGGCTGGACTCAATACTGGTCCCTACCCGAGAGGACAGCCCTCTCCATCTGGACCCACTTTCCAAAATTATTGGAGGTGTAGACCATCCAAATGTCATCTACCACATACTGCCATATTTCTACACAAAACCCTAGTTTCCTCAGCTGGTTTGGTAACACAGTACGCATGTTCGTATGTATAGCCTTGCTTGTCCTAGGCATTAAGAAAGCTCAGAAAGCATTTGTTAAATGAATAAAAGAAAACAGGAAGGACAGACAGGATAAAAACAAGGACACTTAAGGACAGTGCACTAGTTTTTTTTCTGATCACAGATTGTCCAAAATACGTCTTGCTGAGTCCATTTCCTTTTCTTGTTATGTTTAAAAGTTAGTGGAAGGTGTTTTGGTCTTTTATTGATCAAAAGATTGAAACATTAGATTAGGCCATGCAAACTAGCAAAACAAATGTGTTAGCTGCTCATTAAGCATGCATTTGTTCCTTCTTTTTTATTCACAACATGAGGCAGAAATTTGTGAAAATTTTCAGCAATTATGATTCAATTCAGCAGGCCAGTCTGCAAATGAGTCACCCGCTTGTCTGGGCACTGAGAGGCCATTATTCATGTGGCTGTGTCCTGTGGCTCTGCCTGCAGCTGACCATGAATGGTAGCAAACGTCTGATTTTCCAATTCCGTTTTAATTTCCTACTTTAAGAAGAAAACAATTTAAAGTAATAGGGTAAACTGCATTGAACATCAGCGCTGATGGTGGCTTTGCAAGTTAACTGTTATTCCTATTACAGTAATAATTAGTACTTTAATAATTACTAATTGCTACCATCTACTAGAATATGATTTTTTTTCATTCTAGCTCTGAATCTATAAAGAACCAGAACAAATGACTTGCCTATTCTTAATTTTTGCAGCAAGGTCTTAATGCCATCCAGTCAGGTATGCCTCTCAGAGTTTGGACTTTAGCGATCCTTCTGCAGTTTATGGTACTTTGTGATGAGTCAAGCACATGGTGAAAAGTTGAGAAGTAAGAGAAGTAAGCAACCATGAACTAGGTCTTGAAGTGTTGCTTCAAGGGCTGCACCAAATCAATATGTGTTGTTTTGTAAGTGAATTGAGTGAGTTTTCACACGAGAGGCTAATGGCACAATGGAGCCAAGGAACATCATGTCCTGTGAGCAAAAATTGAGTTTCTTCTTTTTTGTCCTCTTTGAGAACCAGTCATCATAAAAATCATCCTCACTCATCAGTCGTCATCTTCCTCCTCCTCCCCATCCTTACTGTGATCCACTCAGGTACTTCAGATCATGGCTGACACCAAGAGATGATGTTATATATCTCCTTACCTATACAGAGATTAAAATATATTGCAATATACTTTTTAAAAATTCTTTGAGAATGTTGTACACTGGATCTTGGTATCTTGGTCAAGTTTATTCTCCCTCCTTTCCACAATTTCTCCTAGACCCTCTCTGTCTTCTCTACCCAGCCATCAACTTCACGTCTTCCTTGAGAAGGGACTATTCCAAGCAGCTGTCCTGGTCCTTTGATTCTTGGAAAATTATAATTTTTTTTGTTTACTTAGAAAGTACTCTGTAAAGGCCTTGTAACAAATATATTTTGATATGTAATCCCGAAGGGACAAAAATTTCCCATTGCTCTCTTTTTCTCCTTGGATTTGTTTTGAGAGAGAGTCTTGTCTTTCAGCTTGGCTTTCCAGCAGCCATGTAGCCCAGGCTGGCCTCCAAGTCCTGCATTAACAAACAGGTGGACAGCAACACACTTGTCCCTCTCTTCTTCTTACCTTCTTCCTTATTGGTTTTCTCAAATTGGGTTTAAATAATGTGATGTAATAAAGAGAGAAGTCGTTTGAATTCCAAGTGCTCCATTTTAAACCCTGTATACACTGCCTCTTCTCCTGATTCTCCAGAAGGAATAGACATCATCTTGTTTAATTCTTCTCAGATTTGGTTTCCTCATCTGTAATGAGTGATGGTTATCAAGCATGATAACTCATTCCATATTTGTGTCTTTGAAATCTGCAGAGCACGTTTAAGGCTTGCCAGCAAGTAAATAATTGGCAAGGCTGGAAAACCTGCACTTTGAGGGCAGCATTAAGCAAATGATATTGAGTTGGGTCAAGGCTTGTACAATGCTCAATCCTTGCAGGACTAGAACTAGTTCATCTTTCTTCATACACCATCCTGCTGCTCAGCAGCAGCACACTCTGCTTTGGCTAATCTCCCTGACATGCAGTCTGCTCATCTGAATGGAGCATATCAGTGTCACCCCACAACACTGTGGTGAAGGCCAGTAAATTGTGATGTACGGTGGCAGCTTTTCTTCTTCCTTCTGTTGAGAAGCCTGGAGCTCAAAGAACTAAAATAAGGATCCTTTTAAAAAGTATTTTAAGACAACTCATAAGGGAGAAAAGTAAGCTGACTTTTCAGAATTCCAAAGAGAAGTTGACACCACAATTATGTTAGTGGAATTTTGAGTTTTAAGGTCTGTAGTGGAAAACATCACTGGACCACAAAAGTACAAGGGGGCCTGCTGACTCTGTGTGACCCAACATGCCACCTGATATTACACAGGGATAGCAAGCGTCCTCTAGATAGTCACACAAATAAGGAAACATAGGAGGCGTGAGCAGATCATTACACAAACACTTATTCTCTCTCTTTCACAGATCACAGAATCACACACGAACTTACATTTGCCATAAATCATTTTAAGTCACAAAAGAAAATAGGAAGACATTTTTGATGTTTTAGATAGGAGTAAAATAATGATTGCTCTAAAAGTAATTTTATTATCCCCTTATACTTTTCCCCTAAATACCAAAGTACCCAAATATCACCAAGTTCTAAAATCAAACATAAAGTAATTTTTATTTAAAAAAAATGGTAATAGGCTAGAAAAATCACTCAGTAGTTAAAAAACACTCACCATTCATGCCTGGTTTACCTGAGAATAATGAGATAACTGACTCCACAATTTTTTTCAAGTCTCCACATAAATGACTTGGCATAAATGATCACAAATGACCACACCACACCACACCACACCACCACTCCAGACCAGTGTAATATGCACAGCGCCACACCACCACACTACCATACTACTACTACTACTACTACTACTACTACTACTACTACACACACACACACACACACACACACTCATCATCATCTGCATCCACATGGAGGAAGCAGAGAAGCTGGTCACACTGCATCTGCATTGAGGATGCTGAGAATGACAAACGGTGTGCTTAGCTCTCACTCTCTTTTTCATTCCTGCAGGACCTCAGCTCAGGGAATGGCACCATCCACAGTGAAGGTGGATCTTCCCACCTCAATTCACCTATCCAGAGAACCCTTTACAAGCATGGTCAGAAGCCGGTCCCTGAGGTGATTCTAGGTTTCCCCAATTTGACAATCAATACTGACCATTATAGGGACATCTTGTGCCGGGGAAAAGAACAATGTTAGAGTTGCACAAAGAATTAAGAGCACAAACAGAGAAAGGGCTAACGCCATTAAGCCAGACCTGCTGGCTGTTCTATACAAGTGAAGCAAACACTAAGGTATGGCCTGGGAAAGAGCTTTAATTTTAGACAGAGAAGGGGGAGGCAAATTCTTTATGAGGCATGCATCCTTCAAAACGTACAGAAATACAACATCAGACAAGCTTTCCTGCATTTATTGCATATAGGAATGGTCAGGTTTTGAAACAGGGAACAGTACTCATGACACAGTACTTAAGTCTAGCTCAGAACTTTGCACTGATCACCAGGAACTCTGTGTACATCTGGAAGGGCAGAGTCAACTGGAGCAGCAGACAACAGCATGCTGCTGATCAACAGTGCATGAGAGGGCCAAACGCCTTCTGTTTGAATACATCTATGAGTTTGAGCATAGGCTAGCCCACACAACTCCAATCCCCTGCAAAGCATCACTGCTCGTCATATGAAATACAAGGAAGTGAACCAGAAATTATGTATCAGCCAGTTACATGCTCAGTCTTTTCCAGTTTCCCATCTGCCTTCATTGTGTCTCTGTAGACTTGAGACCCTTACACTGGACCTCATCCTGTTGTAAGGTCATCTTTGTTTTCATGAAATGCTTGCTTATTTTCCTTTTGTTTCTTGTAAATTATTTCCATCTCATCTGTTGCAAAAGCAAAATAATCCTTGCTAGACCATCCCCATTACAGGCCCGTTAGTGTTTAGGGAGGCGGCCCAGAAGAGGGGCTCTCTTTGCCTCAGGAGTTTTCTAAAAGGTACTTCCTCAAGGACAAAGTTACTCTTTTTTCCTCTGTCCCTGGTAATTCTTTTACAAAAGCACAAGGGAGCCTGCAGTCCTAGCACCAGGGAGGCTGATGCAGGGAGAACTGGTGCGCAAGGCTATCCTTACTTGCACAGTGAATTTGAGGCCAGCCTAGGCTACATGAGACTGTCTCAGAAAGTTAAACATGCTAAACAAACTGACACCACCACCAACAAAGAACATGAGTGAAAGTTGTCGGAAGCATATAGTATGATTTAAACGTACCAGATACTGTATTTTAATGTGAGGTGACTATGGAAGGATGCTACATTAAAAAAACAACAACAACAACAACAAAAAAACAACCAAACAAACAAACAAAAAACCCATAATGTTGCCTCATACCTATACTGGCTGGCTTTGTGTGTCAGCGTGATACAAGCTGCAGTCATCAGAGCAAAAAGAGCCTCAATTGAGAGATTATCTTTATGAGATCCAACTGAAAGGCATTTTCTCAATTAGCGATCAACGGGGGAGGGCCCAGCCTATTGTGGGTGGTTCCATCCCTGGGCTGGTGGTCCTGGCTTCTATAAGAAAGCAGGCTGAGCAAGCCATGTAAAAGCAAGTTAGTGAGCAGCACCCATCCCTTGCTCTGTGTAGCTCCTGCCTCCGGATTCCAGCCCTGACTGTCCAGTGATGAACTGTGATCTGCAAGTGTAAACTAAATAAAACCTTTTTGCCCCAACTTAATCTTTGGTTGTGGTGCTTTTGTTGCAGTTATAGAAACTCTAATGTAGACGATACACAACATAGATTCCCTGAGACTGGGGTGGGTGGAGCTACAGTGGAGAACAGGGCACTCTACAGTGTAGAGAGAATGCATGTAGAAAGTGTTCTCCTGGTGCTCAACAGAAATGAACTAATTTTTTCCTTAAGGTCTCGTTCCCAAAGAAAAACAAGAAATACTCTGTTTGGGATGCAAATACATCTCTAAGGTGCTGTTATTGCTGCTAAAGTTTTAGTGCATTTTAACCTTTTGTTTAGTTATAGACTTTACTCCAAAATTTGCATATGTAGTTTGAAAGACTTTCAGCGTTCCTCTGAATTTTACTGATCGTTTGCCACCTCATAATTTCCTTGTGACTCACATTTTTGGTTCTTAATTCAAATGAGCTTTGCCAGTGTTCCCAGCTTCCTGATAGAATAATTATGTATTCCGCATCTTAGTGTGCTTTCTGGTGATAAATTATATTATAATTGTCCCTGCCAGAGCTGCTTTAGTTAAATGCCCGGTAGCATTTTCATTACCCAAGTCATTTTCCTCCCCAAGGCTTTGCAACTCTACCCTTCTAAAGTCTATTTTTTTGTCATTCAGTGGCTAATAGAATATTCATATTGGAGAAAGGCAAAACAGATCTACCTAATATCTGGACGCAACCCCAGTAGATTCCTTTGATTAAAATTCCTATAAAGAAAAGGGAGAAAGTTTTTTTTTTTTTACCACTTTTAAAGAAAAAACAAAAACAACAAAAGGTTTTGTTGCCCATACAGGTTGTTGATTTGAAAAACAAGGTGAGGCATAGAATGTATTTGACGCAAAGGGAATGTTTTCTCCCTCACATACAAAGGGAAAATCACTAGCCTCCTGTTGGTTGTTTTCAAGATAGTTCAATGGAGTTAGAAAAAGGATTAAGAGACCAAGTTGAGATCTTGGAGGATGGACTGCTCATCAAAGCAGGTTGTGTTAGAGGCTGTCAGCACCGCACGATGAGAGCATGACAGTTTTGTAGAAAACAAAATTGAGCGCACACAAAGGAACACATAGAAGTAGAAGCAGTTCCTGGCATGTTATGAGATAACGGTCGAGAGTGACAGATCTGTATTTATGGGAAATCTATTTGTTTTATATAACATGGACTAGAAAAAATTCTGTCGGTACAGAACGTATAGACACATGCTAACATGTACATATAATAAAGCCAGCAGATTATGCAAAAAACAGAGTCCCTCAAATTCTTTTCATATGTAGAAAGCACCAAATCTATATTTCTATCCACATATAATAACAAAACTTCAAGCTGAAATATATCACAAATAAAGTATGTTTGCTGTCTGACAACTTAAATATCGGTAATTAAAATAAATTAAACTTGAATGAAATAAACACATTAACATAATTTTTTTTAGTGTTTCCATATCACTGAGTCTTTCTTTGGTGACACAATGCTATGATGCATACACTGTTACAGAATTTGAAATAAGGTATTTGTTTTCTATGTAACACAAATCATTCTTTCTTTGGAATTTTGATTTTCTCATCCATAACATGAATGAAGTACCAGCTCTGGAGGGTCATTATGGCAATTACATGTCTATAAAATAATTAATGTCTAGTATGTCCTTAATATAGTTATGTATCATAAATGGAAATGTTTCCCATAAAGTCGAATATTTACTGCTCCAATTTAAGAAGCATGTTGTTTAGAAAGAGAAGGAAAGGCTGTGACTTCTTGGGTGGTATTTCTGACAGTGCAGAGAGTGAAAACGGAGAGTGAGTACTGAGTGCCTAGGCTTGCCTGGATCCACACTGCATGCAGCCCCTGTGAGATTCTTTTAATTTTCTTTTATAATACAGTGTCTTATTTTGTATTCAGAATAAATATCAGTTATAGTCTATTGATATGGTATCAAATATTTTAAAGAATTTGATTTTTTCAAGCCTATAAGTTTTATCTCTTTGATTCTCAAATATTGGTGTCTGTAGGCTTCTCTTCCTGACTTCCCCTGACTTTCAGTGCTTTGAATAGAAAATTGGATCTAATTTCATGATGCAACAAAAATGTCTCATATATGAGTCCATATCAATAGCACACAGGCAGATTTTATACAATATGCTTCACAATGAAATGATTTTCATCTATTATTCCCCTGTGGGTTTCTTCTCTTTCTTTTTCTTTTTCTTTTCTTTCTTTCTTTTTGTTTGTTTGTTTGTTCGTTTGTTTTTTGTCATAGGTCTTTTGCTTAAGCTAGATATACAAAACCTTGAAATTTTCCCTTAAGCATGCAGAAACTGAGCATTGTCCCCTTAAGCGTTCCTAAATATTTTCTCCAGGCTGGCTGATAATTCATTATAGAAAAAGTTTTAACCTCCACTGTAATACTATAGATACAAATTTATAAGCATTTATTTGTGTGGGAGAATGACCATTACTGTGGGTAGAATTAAGTCTGTAAAATAAATTTCAGGAATAGGTGAAGTGAGCTTTCAAATAAGCGTGTGGTTTGGGACTTCAGAGTGGTAAGATAGAACATCATTGCCAAAGGAAGGAGAGACTGTGTAGAGAACTGAGCGACAAGGGTTCAACGTTGTCACGTGGTATAGCAACACTGACTGTGTAGAGAACTGAGAGACAAGGGTTCAACGTTGTCACGTGGTATAGCAACACTGGACTGATGAGAACTGGGGTGAGTCATACGTAGAATGTGGGCTAGAGTCCAAAGTGCTTTGAGTCATTGATGGTGGGAAGGAGACTCAGTTGAAAGGTAAAATCTATATGTATCCATCAATATGTATAAAATCTATATGTATCAATGAAGGAAGAAGGACTCTAGGGAATGAAGATAAAGAGGAAATAGAATTGGTACATGCAGAGGAAATAGAGCACAGAAAATCTTTTCTTCATGGGAAGCTGTTTGAGCAATTATTAGTCTAATGAAAGACGTTTAAATGAGAGAGAATATTGACAAGAGGCTTAGTTTACGTAGGAAAAAGTGTATAGTTACATGCAGGAAGCAAACAAACAGTACCTTGAAGACCAGAAGACAGTTTTCTTCCAAATTCACAGCACTGGAAAAAGGAAACAAAAATAAGAATAATAATGCCAAGGAAATTTGTGTGGAAGAAAACTGAAAGTCAAGAGTACTTTGCTATGTGGCTTTGATCACAGGAGACAGGGGAAGGAGGGTGCAAGTCCATTGGGCAGCCTTTAGAAAGCTCAGTGCAGAGTCATTTCTGGGGTCTAATATAACTGGGCTGCATGAAGCTGGGTCTCTATATGTAGACTTGCAAGCATTTCCAAATGATTGCAATGCTCAGCAGCGATTAGCTGTGTCTACTACTGGGGTTGGCGTACTAGACCAGGCACCTTTTGCACACCTGCTGAGACTGAGCCATTAAGGAGGAACCCTTTCACTTGAAGGTAAAAAGTGCCAATCTTCTCTGCATACTAGCTTGTCTTCCATACTTATTTTAACACATTTTCCCTTTTTATGATTCTATTACTTTTAATGTATTTTCTATAACTTTGAAATTTTTGTCATTTTCACTTTTTCCACTTCAATCTTGCACATTTAAAAACCTCTCTATTTTTCCTGTTCATAAGTTCTTTTTCACTTGCGTTAGCCAAGGTAGCAATGTAACTGATGGCAGAAAACAAGGCAGCTTTCATAAATATTCTTAACCTAAATTTGCAGAAGGATGGGATGGTTCTGGAGGAGGCTTGCCACAGCCACTGCCAAAGAAGTGAATCTTGCAAGATTCCATACAGAACCCCACTTTTTCCTTTACCCTGAGAGCTATTGCTTAGGTTTCTTTTCATATCATCCTGACAAAATACTCAAACAAAGCAGTGTAAAGGAGAAAGGATTTATTGTGGCTCCTATTTCAAGCATATAGCCCATCGTGGCAAGAAGGTCAACGTGGCAGGAACATGAAGCAGGTAGTCACATGGCATTCACAATCAGGAAGCAGGGAACTATTAATCTATGCTGATGCTCAATTTGTTTTCCTCTTTTATATGGCTAGGGAATGGTGCCACCCACAGTGGGCGGGTCTTCCCACCTCTATTGAACCAAACTGGCATGATCAAGAGACACATCTCCAAGAGATTCTAGATCTCATCAATGACAACATTATTCATAACAGACACTAGCTTAGGCTCTTCTCAGAATATGTAGTTATACTTTTTCTAAGAATGAGCAAAGTATTAGCAGTCAGTACATGACTTCTTTTGCCAGTGGAAATATCTGGGATACTCTGTTTGGGGTTCATTTAATCGCATGTGAAAAGGCAACCTTAGGTAGCTTAAAGTGAACAGAAAAGCATTGCAACAATAACAAGTAGCACTAGGACCCTCATAAACGACCAAAGTCTGAAACGGATAATTTCAAAATTCTCTAGACTCCCACTCTCAGGTTTTAACACAACAGAGAATTAATCCAGATGTCTAAATAGGCATTACTTATTAACTTGTGCAGCCTTTTAAATCAAAGGAACAAAACACACAGTATCTGACCCCTCTGACCACTCCACAGGCTTGCTCTGAACCTTGTCTGGCACTTTCCATTCATTCTTTCCAAGATTTTATAAAATAAATAATGGAGAATGTATTTCTTAAAAATCTCTATATTTTGTAGTTAAGTATGTTGATTTTTTTTATTTTGAAATAGAATATATAGTGTGTTTCAAATATCAAATCAAGATACACTCCAGAAAATGCTGCCAGTATACTTTAGGGAAAGAAAAAAGTCCTGTCAGAAAAGTCACAAGAGCAGTAATGCATTCAGTTACATTACTAGTTTTGCATGTATTTTGAATATGAAACAAAGTGTGTTGTGCCCCCACCTCACACAAAAGAGAAAATGTTAGTGACAGAAGGATCTGCAGTGACCATTATCCCAAATTACATACCTCTTCACTTCGTCCACTGTTAACTATAAACCATGATGTTTCATTTCTAAATTAAACCACATATATATGTTCAAAAATATTTTTAATTACAGTAGTCATTAATGTGACATAAAAGAACATTTTTCTTTTTCATGCACTTTACACTTTTTCTGTCTCACTGATTGAAAAATGTGAAATTATAGCTTACAAGACTTTTATCATATGATTTCAGTCTTTAGCAGAACACTAATAACACTAAAACTCAGTACTTTTTGACAATGAAAATGGTGACGAGTTTCATGAAATAAACAGGAAAGATAAGTGCAGATTTTATGAACCTTTATTTTAGGTATGTAATTGTGGTACTGTGGCATGCTGACTCACATATGACACAGGTCCTTTCTAGAAAATGTTGCCAAAGAATGCGTGAAAACCTCATTAACACATTCATCTCTGCGAAGGAGGGTTGCAGGTGTTACAACATAGGGAAGATGCTGAGCAAAAGAAAGAGAGTGAAAACCCATAGTGTAGGAGGCCAACAGCAGCACAGGGAAGACTAGACACTGAGGAGCACACGATGTATAGGCTGACATGTCAACAAGGGACACAAAAATAAAGACTTTAACAGCCTCTTTCTGTCTCTATTTCCTGGCCACCGTGACATAAGCAGCACTCTTTGCCAAGTGTTCCTACCATGCTGTTCTGTCTTGCCACATGACCCAAAGCAATGGAGCCAAGTGGTCATGGGTCTGAACTTCTGAAACCATCTGCCACAGTAAACCTGACATTCCCCACAGTTGACTGATGAACTGAGAGGTTTTCATCACAGTGGGCAAGAGATAACTAGCACGCCAGCAGACAGCTCATTGGGTGAGAACAAGGTTTCTTGGTACCAAAGATGACACTTGGAAGTCAGTGTAGTATGCAACAGGAATGATGCTACTTCTGAGGCAGACACCAAGAATCCCCACAATATGTCTAATCCCACCTAGAAGCATTCCCACACAGACCTAATGCTCTAGATTTAGACTTTCCACAGAAGTATACTTCTAATTTTACTGAATCACCAAAATCATTCTCTCTCTCTCTCTCTCTCTCTCTCTCTCTCTCTCTCTCTCTCTCTCTCTCACACACACACACACACACATACACGTGTGCATGCACGAATCAAAGGGGGATTATGAAAATTCAACCGTGTTACTTGAAAATTCCTAGTCCTTATTTTTGTTTACTTCTATAGTTAATTACAGTCTGAAGAAATAACTAATCTGTCTGCACCAATGATAAGCATGAAAAGACAGTCTCACAAAACAAAGATGAAACTAAGTTAATCCATTTTGAGATGTAATAGGATCTGTCAAGTACTGTTGATAAATGTAAATTGAGAATCCCCATGTACCAATATATGTGCCTAAAAAATGTTAGGTTTTAAATGTATGGTATTGAAAGCTTTCATAAGTTATGACAAAATAAACACTTATTTAAAAAATTAAACTTCAGGCTACATGAAATTTCAAAATATTGAGCTAATGGAATCCCTGCAGTTCACCTCACAGAATATTTAATATATTAATTATAAGTAATTCAAAATAAAACTGGGAATATCAAATTCTTTAACAACCTCACGACTGCAGGGAAATGGAAAGTAAACATCTTTGTATATTAATCTTGGTATTCAAGAGGAAAATCATCTGTAGTTGACTTAATGTGGTATCAGAAAAATATTAAGATCACCTTGTTTTGAAGTCCATTTGGCTATGATTTTTATCCAGCCAGTGTCAGAACATGCTCATTTCTCATAAGCCAAAGAGGCAGATACATCTGTATCTGTAGAATTTAGAAAACTGATAGGGCAATTGTAGCCTCTTTATAGAACTTTGTGACATGAACAACTAAATCGAGCTTTCAGTACTCAACTTTCTAAAAGCTTATTTTGCAAACATAAAAGTTTGACTTAAGGAGTTGGGGAGATAACCTTGTTAATAAAGTGTTGGCTATTCAGATAGCAAGAAGCCAAGTGGGATCATCTCAGAGGCCACTGGAAAGCAGCAGCCTATCTAGAACACAGCACAGAAATGCCCCAGGAGCTTGCTGGCCAGCCAGTTTAACCAAACCAGCAAGGACTAGGTTCAACAAGAGACCCTGCCTCAAACAATAAGATGGAACAAGAGCAAAGAAGACATCCAACATTGACTTCTGGCTTCCACACCTACACATACACACACATACACACACACACACACACACACACACACACACACACACACACACACACGCCACTCCAACACACATACAATACAGAGTTTAACTTAACCTCTCTTCTCAATGGAAAAGGAAAAGCTGCAGGCTGTGATTGCTCTCAGTATCAAGGGGGTTCCTTTGGCTTTCTGTTTCCGTTGCTCTGTGGAGAATTAGCTTAGGAAAGAACTACGCATGGTGAGGACCTAGACCCTCTGCTCAGATGTAGTAGATAAGCAGCACAGTTTCTTTCTGGGACCCTTAATATGGGCAGTAGAGGCTACCTCTGACATGGACTCTGGTGCCCACTCATGGATCACTTCCCCCTGACAGGGTGGCCTTGCCAGGCCACAGAAGAAGAGGATGCAGGCAGTCCAGATGAAACTTGATAGGCTGCCGTCATATGGTGAGGACAGGAGTTCCCTTTCTGTCAGAGGTCTAGAGGAGGGGAATAGGGTAGAAGAGGGAGGGAGGGTAGGAAAGGGAGGATACAAGTGAGGAGATAACAATCAGAATGTAATCTGAGTAAATTATAATAATAAAAAACTTTAATATCAAAACAAAATGCATGTGGAGCCATACATCTCCACTGGTTACCTGTGGGTGGTGGCCATTCTTGGACTCACTACTGCTACCTTATTTCTGGTCTGCTGGAGCCTAAATATAGCTCTATTAATTCAACAAATTAAAGATTTGAAGAGGAAGACTGTGGGATCTTCAGTAATTTTTAAAGTATAGTAAAGTAAATATGTAAAGTAAGAATTTAATGTTCATAGTAATAAAGGTTTACTGTAGACTAGTTCTTTAGAATAAATCTGGATAAGAATTAGTTTTTACCATTTGATGCATGCTATTTCCCCAAAGTAAACATTCAAGTGGTTTTAGTACTGACAGAATTTAACTCACTCAAGTTCTGTTTCTTCATCTTTATAAATGATGTATAATATACATATAACCTATATAACACTCAATTTATGTATTACACCATATATATGTAAATATATATATATATATATATATATATATATATATATATATATATATATATCTCACAAGAATAACGTACTGGAGAGATACGGTCTGCTCTCCTAACAACCTTGAAAACTGACCCAATCACAACTATATTCTTAATGTATTCCTGGATCAAATGTCTATACTTCCCTGTTTAACTAGGTACTCTCTGAATCTATTGTGTCAATTACAGTGTTTATTAAAGGGCAAGTATTAAGATGAGTAACTTTGAAACTTAAAATATACTACTGAAAATCAACAGTAACCCATGCATTTTGGAAAGTGGATTAGTAAGAGACTTTTCCCTAGAAGGAGTAGTTTCAATATTAACATTTTTAAAACTCTAGGGGATAAGATACTAAAACAAGAAAGTCCCTTATTTTGTTTTATTATCATTTCTAAGTTCTTGATAGGCACAGTAAACAGCATCTACTCCCCTAGTTTTCCAAGCCACCGCTGAGTGGCTATTTCACTGTGATACATAAAATCAAGCTACTTTAAGACAATAGTCACAGTCCGAACAGCTCAGGAAAGGTGATCTTGGCTTGAGAACTTACTCACGCCCCCTATAATGTCTAAACTACAGGTAAACCAAATCCTGCATATGATTGCAATATTTGTAAAGATTCTACTCTGCTATGGAGAACACTGACAGATATCAAAAAAAGGCCAGAAAGAATGAGATGCCTTCCAACTCTCTTTCACACACTTTTCCTTCCTGAGTCCTGACATTTGGAGTTCTTATGTAAGTTCAAAATGTAAAACTCTGAAAGAGTATGGATGGAGAGATGGTAATTTGTGTCTTACGTATGTTAATTTTACTTCACCCACAAAAATATTTCTGTTGAACTTTAGGATTTGAAAATAATAGCAATTATTTAGCTGTTCCATCCTGAATCCACATTGCTTCTAGGAGCTTGAACTTCTCTTCACCTGCTGAATGAAGTCTCTATGTTGTTAACTGAATTGTCATATCCGTCCTTTCTGATGCTTGTTTTAGACGTGCTTACATGCTAAGGAATGATGGCAGAAAAATATTAAATCTCTTTTGTTTTCTGTGATTTAATCACTATGTAACTATGAGAGCAGAAGGCAAAATACAGTAAAAACACTACAACTCCTAAGAGAACAAAAATGGCCTTTGATTTGAAGTGTAGGGTTTCAGGAATATTTGTTGGTACCATGGGCTGTACTAACATGCTAAGTAGGAAGAGAAAACATTGTGTGTTCAAACCAACGCTGCAAAAAAAATCAAATGATACAACAGTGAGTTTTGCTAGAGACAACTTTATTTAATGGCATATTTGTTTTAATTAAATTTTCTTGTCGATGCCGCCACCGAGCAGCAGGAAAGACACTAACACCGGGAACTCTTCTTGCCGCAGTTTATTCAGGAACTTTGACTACCGGAGTGACCCCAGGAAAAGCTCCCACAGAACTTTTATAGTGTGCCTGGTCCTATCAGAGACTGCCACGTTGTCGCTCTTAGTTGGTGCGTTCGAATCACGCCACCTCACGCTATGCCTTCAGGCATGTGCATAAGGGGCTTACTCAAAGGCGCATTGCGCATGCGCATAAGGGGCGCATTGTGCCGGGGAAGAGCAGGGGGCGCTGCTATCTGTGGCTTTCCACATTTTCTGTTGTCACTTTTCATATAATCTTCCACATAAGGGGTCATGACTCAGTTTAATGATCCAAGTGCTTTGGTACCAAGTCTGTTACCACTCTTTGATAGTCTCATTATTGTGGGCGCAACCTTCTTTAGGGAACAGTAGTTTTATATAGATACAATAGTTATTAATTCAAGATTTTAGCACTTCAGTAATATGAGAAACAAAACCAGCCACCACCCACAAAATAATATTTGGTTCTTGGTGACACTGATCACTCAAATCAGTGAGTCAACCAAGTTTGGAATTTCTCTGCTCTGCACTTTAAGACTGTTTAGAATTCCCTTTTTCTATTGTATCCAAAAGCATGCAAACTGACATATTTCTTATGATCCTAAATATACCATGTTTAAACATGTTTCATTTTGAGTATGCATGTAAAATGGTAATATTTACAGCTGTAAGACGAATGAATGTACTCATAAATTAGGAAATGCTACTCAGCGGGAAGGACATTGCGCTGAGGACCATCACGGTATGGCAGCAGATCTTCACACAGAATTCTTCCCAGTAATAAGAACTGGTCTAATGGTTCTGTAAGCTACATTTACATTAGTGTCTTCAACCCATAAAGAGACTCTTGAATGCTATCTTCATGGTGCCTTCAGAATTTCCTTCATTAATTCATTCCATATTCCATCAGTTATTCACAGATGCGAAACACTTTTCTCTAGTTGATGCAAAGTGCAAGGATCTATTCATTCTAACAACACAACTGAAAGGTACTTACTATATCCCCCCCACATACACCTCTATTACTTCATCTCTAAGGTTCCTTTACTGGCACTGTGTTGTTGCACATTTACAACAACAGTTCTAAAAATGAAAGAGACAAAACGCAAAGTTAAATATTGCAAGGAAATACTTATGGCTAAATGAGTTATATATATTTATAATAATCATGAAGCTAATGCTAAATTTTAAAAAACCAAATTGGGCTTTGTATAAAAGACTACTATGCCCTCAAATTTTTGCTATTTAACTTAAACAGTTTCTAATAAATTACCTTGCTTTAGAGAATGAAGGAATGAACATTGCTGTTCAGAAATGATGAACTGCTGATCTTTTTTTTGTTTTTGTTTTTGTTTTACTTTAATACATTTCCTTCTACAGAACTTGTTGCAAAAAACCACCAGAATAAACAGCATCAGGTTTCATTTGTGGCACCTTTGTGGTTATCACAGCTTGTTTTTAAGCACCAAATTAAAAGTAGGCATTGCCACAGAGAGTTTCTTTGCCCATGAGAAACACAACAAAATTGAATTCTGGCAGAAAGGCATTTGACGCAAACCGACTAGCAGATGCTAACTGACTTGTTTGTTTTTGGAGGTGCATTGAAATCACAGCCCATCTGATCTTTCTATTTCTGCAGCATTAAAAAAAAAGTGTTTTCTATTCATGAACATTTCAGTTTGGTTACGAGCTCACTTCCTCCATATTACTTTTGCCACATCTACTTTGAATTTAATGTAATTACTCTTGGTGATTCATGGGATCTAAAAATAATAGTAAACACAGCTAGCCAAATATAATTTCCTAATAAGCTTTCATTTGTGTTTATGTAGAACTGCAAATGCAGGCCCATAGTTTTACAGAAATGGTTCTATTATGAAAAACAAGTTATTTTTAACTTATCAAGTGAGAATACGCAAACACATCAGACAGTCTCCCAAACTAACACACCCAAGTGTAGTTTCTGTTTGGACACACTTGGCCATGGCAGCGGAGAGACTGTTCCCTGTCATTTGACATTCTTGTGTGAAGAGTTACCATGAATCCCAACATGGCTGGAGCACAGCTGAGCAGATGTTTTGAGGGGATTATTTTGCTCACGCAGGATGATAATCTTCAAAGTGAGGAACACCCTGTGCACAAGGCCGTCTGGCCTCAGAAGGGTTAGGAATTGGGTAAAGGAACAGAGGTGGTACGTTATAAATCCACACCTTGCACCCATTTCTCTCAGTAACTCATCCCACAGTCTTTCCCTGTCACTATCTGACTTTCTCTTGTAACTTAAAATGTAAAGCCGGGGGCCGAAGGAAGACATGCATATGAAACAGTTGGTCAGAGTGACAAGCCAACCGTGATTGTGTACCTGAACGAAGGGTCTGAGAGAGTGTACATGTATGCATAAGTTCAGAGAACATGCTGAGATGACTAAGCATAGATAAACACAATTAAGGATGTCACTAATATTTTATAGAGGGAGGCTTCACTTTCCTCCATCTTTTCTTCATACTGTGATCCCAATGCCTCCTGTGAAGGAAAAATAGAAGCAGTTCACCTAGGTGGAGTATTAGAAAATAACATGGCCAATTAAAGGCAACATTTTCCAAAGCATGTTAGACTTAGACTCACCAGTTAGTTGCCCTGTGGCTTTACTTTCAATGGAGTAAGTAGTGCAAGGTGGGGAAGAGTTGAGCCACATCAGGACCTTGTCTCTAAGAACTTGCTGTGCTCTCATCTCTGACTACTGAATTTCAGTACCCTGAGCACCACCGGGATCTTAAGCTCATTCCTCATGAAAGTGTGTTCAGAGTTCGTGGAGGAAGATCATGTGACCTGGTAACAGAGGATTCTAACTTTGAACCATTCTTGGCAGGGCTTCTCTCCCTGAAGAAGTTCTTTCTCCCCAAGAGAATGTTCTCTGTCTTACAAAGAATTGTAATGTGGCAGTCACTCTCCAACTATCAGCAATAGATCTGTGTGTTGCCGGGTATGTTATGTATGTGACCTGAAAGAGACATAGATCTGGCTTTTGCAATTTGAATAGGAAAAACAAGGTCATATATGACTGACTTGCCTGTTTCTGGAAAGCAGAAGAAACTCAAATAGTAGATCCTAAGTCACCCAGGGACATGGGACTTTTAGGCGAGCATTTCAGTGCTTCCCCAGTTGATGGCATTCTGTAATCTCATGCAGCAGAAGTTTTGGTGTTTCAGATTTGTAGCCAGTGCAATTATTTACAAGTTTAATTTTCATATTTAAAAATCTGCCCTTGAGTTTTGATTATTATGGAGATGATGGCTCTATTCCTGCCTGATTTCAAATTCACTAGTTGTCCTCACTGAAATTACCTGTACACTTAAACATTGAAGTGGAGAAAAATAATATATGAATAATTTAAGACCACTTTAAGATAAGTAACAATTATCTAAATATTTAATAATTTTGTGTATTTCTACTTCTTTTTTTTTTTTTTTTTTTTGGTCCTCACAGAGAAGCAATCACTAATTATTAAAATTCCTGTAAGTGACTCTTCGGTAAATTAATCTGTGAATTCATAATCAACCGTTATACAAAATTATGTTATCCAAGGGTGCTGTATTAAAAAGAAGTAAGATTTTGTATGATGCAACATTTGTGAGAGAAAAGCCGGCAGCCTTGGGAAAGAATACTCACAAAGCCCTCTGTGTTATGGAAAGAAAGAAGCAAATACTAGCAGATAGCAGGCCGCTCCTTAAAAATGCATTCACCAGGCACTGCGGGGCATCCCATAATTTCCTCCTCCTGGACAAGGTGGCGATGTATAGAGAAGCTAATGAATGCAGAAACAAATTGAACCTCTTTGCTTGGCATATTTTGTTCCACCTCTTTTAGCTCTAAGGGGAAATAAACACAGCTTTTAAACCTTTCACATGATTAGACTTCCAAACAATTTTAGAATTTGTTATTTCTTAAATGAACCCTGAGTATTTGTAGCACAAATGTGCACTGTAGTCATAATTCTCACTGTTATCTTAGTCGAAATACTGAAAACTCCTGTGAGCTCATGAGACATGCCACATGTCTTACGAATTTGAAAACCTAACAGTTACAGTGGTCGTCACCAGGATGTGCTTTAAATACTATTTGTGTTACAAAATGAGTGAATCATGTGAGGAACATGTTGTCTCTGTTTACAAACATGGAAAAAAGAAACTTAACATATTCTATAGCACTTGATTTCACACTTACACATGCATAAAAGATAAATCTATGTGGACGACTATCAGACGAACATAGACAGCTTAGGAAAAACGAAACAGAATGAATTGGCCTCTTCCCTTCTGTCTACAAAATGGGAATTGTTACCAAAACACTGTATAACTGCAAGTTGCTGATAGTCACAACTAATGAAGACATCTACATTATAATTAAGATTACCTACCTGATAATACTATACAATATAAAGACAAGTCCCACTGAACCGCATCAAGATGATCCCAAATGCACCTAACTGATAAATCCAGCATACCACATACATACCCCTGACGCTGGCAGGAATCGGAAGCAGAAAGACTATGGAAAGCTCTTCCTTAGAGTCTTATCCCTTGTATGTCGCATTTCATTTGAATGCCTAGACATGTCTTTAAGTCGCATATTTTCTGCTGAAAACAGTAGGTTCCTTTTGGCTGAGGGATAACACAAAATGAGATCCAAATCTAATAATCATGAAATTACCATATTGTCTGTGTTGCATCAGTAAACATACATCAAGGCCACCAAAGCAGGAATCCTATTCCCATTTTGGCTCTTGAGGATAATATAGACACACAGATATCTTCTTGGAATAACATTAATATTAAAACTGGGATCATGTGAAACTCTGGCAATTCAGGGGGAGATAGAATGGCCATAAACTTTTGCTGAATTGAAACAGCCTATTTTCTGTCCCCAGTCCCCTGGGATCAACTCCCTCAGAAACCATCCATCAGATAAGCAAGCCATTCTGTCTCTGAATTGTCCCACTTATAGCCCCACACTAATCATTAATAAAGTTCACTTTCACACCTCTAAGTATTTCCACCTAGGTAATAAGCTATGGAGCTGTTGTAGATAAAGGCTTAAAAAGTGTGAGATTTTATTAATGATACAGACTCATTGCTAATGAGACTTAACTAAGAAAGTTTTGATGATTTTGAAGCATTCCTTAAAATAAGCTGCCTCCACAGGAGCTAATAACTTCTTTAGCAGCTGAACCAGGTTAATAGTCTGCTATCCTCACTAGTAGCTGGACTTAAATAAAAGGTAAATGGGGTAGAAATAGAAGAGTGCTCTGAAGAAAATTTCCTTTAGGGGCTTTCATTGTGTAGGCCTAGTAGGAAGCATTAAGCTTCCAACAATAAGGTTGTATTTCACTGAATATTTTTGCAAAATTCTTCTGTGGATGCTGCGTGTTGTTCTGCTTGTATGTGACTGCTTGAGAGAGGTTAAGCTCTGAAGGACAACCTGCCATCCATTGGGAACGTGCTGCAGCCGCATCTCCAACAATGCCTATGCAGTCAGACCAACATGTGTAAGATGCTATTGCTGATGTTGGTTTAAATGCAACATGTTGGACCATGGTTAGTGTATGATTCAATTAGCATTTATAGAAAGCCATTATGTGGCAAGCATTTTCATGCAAACTTTTTTATTTGATTGTAATAGCAATCTGTGAGGAATGGATGGGTTTTCAGATGGGGGACAGAGAGGCCGAGATAGTGACTTTCTTAATATCATTTAGTGGATAATGATGGAAGGTTGGTCAATCAAGGCTGACTGATTCAAAATGAGCTTTTTCCATTCCATTTCTGAATATCTCTTAATCTTCTATCTTTGATGTTTGGCTGAGAAGACAGTTTCCAGAAAGGCAGGATGCCCTTTCCCACGAGTGTAATATAAGAATCTTTGTATGAAGCCAAGGTTGAATATTTTTAGTTTACTTCAAGCATTTTAAATATTTTCTCAAGGAGAAGGATGAGCAGATGCTGTCATTCTTCTTTTCTCTGCTATCCCTACTTAACAAGTGTGTGGAGGAAATGATGTAGTAGTGAGGTAGGGCACTCCCTACTGCCCTTCACAAAGAAGTCTCATTGTATCCAATTTGTTTATGTCTTCAAGTTTTAAATGACCTAAATTCATTTGTCTTTCCAATTTTTTAAGACTGAAAATTTGGCTCCAGAGTCAGGTCACATCAACCCAGTCTCCCATTGTTTCTGTTAGATTCCAAGAGCCAATAAGTTATTTGACTATACAGCTATTTGAGGTGCGGGTAACAGACAAAATCCCTGAGCCATGTGCAGCTGTGGCTGCCACTGGCATCAATATTTCACACATGGAATTTAAAAACATCCACAATGTAGAAGAAGTGACTCCAGACACCTTTAAAGAGGCCACACTCTTTCTCATCATGTTTCCCTCAGCTAGTCTGCAGAGCCTGCGGTCCTTCCTGGTTCTTACGCATTGCTCTTTATCGTAGCACCATCTGGCAACTACAGCTTCAGCGATGGATGCATTTGGTGGGTTGGGAAGCTTTCTGTAAAGCAGAACTCTAGCCAACTCCACACCAGAACTTATCCTGGAGAAACAAACTCTTGAAAAGAGGTTTAATAAAATGTTTTTTTTTAATGTTAAGTAAAATGTATTTCAGTGTTAATTGCTTGAAGTGTCTCAAGGAGTACTCAGAGGAGTGAAAAATTTAACACAGAGATAGAACTGTAATTTATAACGCCTCTTGACTCTTGTTCATGAAGAATTCACTGGAAAAAAATATGGAGAGATGAAGCAGTTCTACAGACTTCCTTAGGATAGAGATCTGCACTTGGAACTCTGTGTTGAGGAAGCAGAAAAGCAAGTAAAGCTGCACAAGGGTCATTTTGTTATATTGTTGCTTTAGTGAGACAGCTCAAAGGGATGCCACGGTCTCTTCTCTTTCCATCCAGGATGGACAGGATGGACATAAACTGTACAAGTGTGGTCTGCACGATCACTGTGGTGAAGGACCCAAACTGTGGATTTGTCAAAACCTATGGATCTCTACTCCAGAAAGTCATTCGTACATTATGTAATTTACTTTTAAAAGTTCAGATTTAGGAACAGGACAAATGGAGTAGAAATTGTAGAAAATGTATATAGCTCTTATAAATGAATAATACAACACTGGAGGAGGTATAAAAGGGGGGAAAATGTAACCTAACCTACTTCAGAAGGCAGTACTCTGAAAAAAGACAAATTACAAATAATATGTTTTATGCACTGAATTTGTTCCTCACACAGGAATGGATTCATATTTTAGCAATGATTTTCTCTGCACACTGGTATTGAGAAATGAAATATGTGCTGGAGGACTAAGAAAACCAGTTTTCTCAGTGCCTGAAATGTAAAAAATTTACAAATGTGGGGAGAGGGGTGCCTGAAACAAAACCTGCAGCGTTATACTAGGACCACAACTGCCACTGTGAACTGAAGCAGGAGAGAGATTCCAGGGAGCATGCTCAGGTTCTCGAGGTCTGTTGAGTGCTAGGGACTTTAAGCAGTGACCCTCTGGAAACAATAAATGGAGTTACCACTCAGATCTTGGTTTGTAGAACCATTCTTTTTTTTTTTCTTTTTTTAAAATATATTTTATTAATTTATTCATATTACATCTCCATTGTTATTCCATCCCTTGTATCCTCCTATTCCTCCTTCCCTCCCATTTTCCTCTTACTCCCCTCTCCTATGACTGTGACTGAGGGGGACCTCCTCCCCCTGTATATGCTTATAGGGTATGAAGTCTCTTCTTGGTAGCCTGCTATCCTTCTTCTGAGTGCCACCAGGCCTCCCCATCCAGGAGACATAGTCAAATATGGGGCACCAGAGTTCGTGTGAAAGTCAGACCCCACTCTCTACTCAACTGTGAAGAATGTCCTGTCCATTGGCTAGATCTGGGTAGGGGTTTGAAGTTTACTGCCCATATTGTCCTTGGCTGGTCCCATAGTTTGAGCAGGACCCCTGGGCCCAGATCTGCCCGTCATAATATTTAATGGCAAACCTATCAGAATTACACCTGACTTCTCAGCAGAGACCATAAAAGCCAGAAGGGCCTGGACAGAGATCCTGCAAACCCTAAGAGACCACAGATGCCAGGCCAGACTACTTTACCCAGCAAAACTATCAATAACCATTGACAGAGAAAACAAAATATTCCATGAAAAAAACAAATTCAAACAGTACCTATCCACAAATCCAGCTTCACAGAAGGTACTAGAAGGAAAACTCCACCCCAAAGGGACAAGCTACAACCAAAACTACAAAGGTAATAGATAATTACACCATCGCAAAAACACAAACACACAAACGCTCTATTTGAACCAACATCAAAATCAAGACTCTTAAGTCAGTGGTCATTAATATCTCTCAACATCAATGGTCTCAATTCTCCAATAGAAAGACACAGACTAACTGAATGGATGTAGAACCGTTCTAATGAATGACGTCAGGGTGGCTCTTGGAAGCACAGTTGATTTCAAACTAGAACAGAAAATAAGCAAGATGAAAAATCTATACTTCTTTGCTGTGACAGAGTAACATGCTTTTCAAATATAGGTGGGAAAATGTCAAAAACAAAAAACAAACAAACAAGCAAGCAACAAAACAAAAACAACAACAAAAACCCAAAAACCAAAAAACAAAAACAAAAACAAAACACAGAAGAACCAACAAGAAAAGATCTCATTGATAAAGAACATGAATAAAGGGAAGCCACAGGAGATTTCAGGAGATAGGCCTGGGAAGTGCCATCATCTGCGACATAAAGAAAGTTGGGCAAAATTATAGTCAGAAGAGTAAAGCCAATATCCATAAGCCATAATGAGGTAAATAAACATTTGACTAATAAAGGGCTTCCTGACTGTATTGGTTGGCTGCTTTCTAGTTGTTGTGTTAAAATAGCTGACAAAACTTACTTAAATAAGAGTGAAAAGGTTTGTTTTGACTAACAGTTTAAAGGTATAATGCATCATTGTCTGGGAGGTAAAATGGTAGGCGCTTGAGGGCAGCTGAGAACACTATAGCTACAACCTGGAAATAAAACAAGGAATGTTTATGCTTAGCCTCCCCCCCCCCCACACACATATTTTTTTTTTTTAATGTTCAGTACAAGACTTCAAAATATGGAATGGACCCACCAGCATTAAGGGTAGGTTTTTCCACGTCACTTAATTTAATCTAGATTATAATGCTAAAACTTCTCATCTTGATACTCAAACACATCACTTTCCTCTCATGTCTTTCTACTCTTTGTCTTCATAGGCTCATGGTCACTCCATAGTGTAAATGCAGCCAATCAATTTCAAGTACCCCTACTCTTAAATAATTTAACTCCATTTTAAAGACCAAAGTCCAGGTTTCACCTGAGACTAGAGGAAATATCTTAAGTGTGAGTCCCTATAAAACCAAAAGCAAGTTAAATACTTTGCTATATAATAAAGCAGCATAGCAAGATTTGATGGCTAGTTAGTTTATATTGAGAATTTGTCACAAATTATAATCACTGGGCAAGAAAATCTTAATAAAGAGATATCTACATAAGGTTGGCCGGCAGACATAACTGTAGGAGATTGTCTTGACTACCGATTGATTCAGGAACACCCACCCTGAATATTAGAGGGTAGCATTTCACATACATACTGTGGATGGACTGTGTGTAAGATAGACGAATACACGCAGCAAGCAATCAAACAAGGATGATTTATTCTTACTATTTTGTGTAGAGCAGGATGGTCTTGAACTCACAGCGATCTACCTGCCTCTGCTTCCCCCAGTGCTAGGATTACAGGTGAGCACTATTGTGCCTGGCTTATTCTCACTTTTGACTCAATGCTATTCACTAAATATGTTGTGACTGCATGCTTGAGTTTCTGCCTTGGCTTTTCCCAAGATGATGGACTGTAACTTGGAACTGTAAGCAAAGAAATTTTTTTCTTCAAAGTTGCTCATTGCCAGGATGTGTTTTTTCGCCATCACAACAGAAATAAACTAGGACACAAAGTAGGACCGATATTTAGAAGGAAAACACCCAATTCTTTCATTTCATCAGCATCTGGGGATCATGATGGATTTGTTGGGTTGAGTCACCCATCTTCTCCAGCTACACCAAATGAAGCACACAGGTCTCTCTTTGAACTATGGTAGTCCATTTTTGCAGCTTTCCCAGGTAGAAGTTCAATGGTCTTTACATGGGCAGCATCCTGGGGCCTCCTTTGCAACTTGGGCTTTACCTGCACAAGTTCTACAGCCTCCATGCCAGGGCACTGACATTTCCACACACTGAGTGTTTTCAGCTGTTCTCTGGTGTGTAAAACTTCACAAAGCCATTAATCTTGTGTATTTCATGCCTAAAACAGCAATACCGTATGGACTATGCTGACAAGTTCTGTTTCTAGCTCAAGATAGAGCCTGGTCCTTTGGATGACAGTTATATTGGCTCTTGGGTTCTTACCCCAAGGAAACAATTTCCCAGTCTGTTGTTTCTTAGTGGTTTCTAAACCTTGCCAGGTTGACAGTCAAGATTAATCAGCACATTAACCAACCTTTAGAATATTAATATACCTACTTAAAATATTATAGGCTCATTTCAAGGATATCTGTAGGAGAATAGACGGCCTTCTTTTAGAACAAGATTCCAATGAGTAAATAAAAGCACCATTAGAAAAGTATAGTAAAAATTATTTCATTCAAGATTGATTGATGGACACTAAAATTAGTGCATGAAAGTTTGCATAGAAACAGAATTGGAAAATGTCTCTTCTATAGTATTCATTATTTATAAAAATCAAAATACAAGAATATTGGAGTAGAGAGAGACCTGATATCCTGTACTTATAAAGTAATTTAGGATAATATAAGTAATAATTGGACATATTGATATCACATACCTATTATGATACACTGAGGACATATCCCATAATAAAAAATGGTTGTCAAGATAAATGGTATTAAATAATTATCTAGTAATAAAATTCAGACATCACTAAAATAGTGGATTCTGCATTAGCTATGTAAAGAGAATGTATGCATGCATATGATATGTAAATGCATTAAATGTATCCATTTGGCAAAACTCTTATAATAATCTCAGTTCTTTACTCCTTAATCTTTTAAAAAATATTTTTATTAATTTATTCATATTACATCTCAATGGATATCCCATCCCTTGTATCCTCCCATTCCTCCCTCCCTCCCCTTTTCCCCTTACTCCCCTCCCCTATGATTGTTCCTGAGGGGGACTTCCTCCCCCTTTATATGCTCATAGGGTATCAAGTCTCTTCTTGGTAGCCTGCTATTAACCACTCTCCTTTATGGTGTTCACTGGCTCACACTCAGAAAACACTTCTGGGTGGGAAAGAGTACCAACAAAAAACAACTAAAGAAGTTTGTTTTTATCATGTCAGCCTTCCATGTATCCACTGACTATGCAGTTTTCCTGCAGCTCTTGAAAATATTGGTTAGGGTTAGGGTTAGGGTTAGGGTTAGGGTTAGGGTTAGGGTTAGGGTTAGGCAGAATCCAAATGTAAAAATGTTTTACAAATCAATTTCATATATACTAGATGAACTTGGTAAGAGGAAGGCTCTCTGAAATACTGTTTTCTAAGTAACCATGAATAGGAATCCACCTACTATAACAGTTCTGTTTGGCTACTTGTTTCATATTTTATGCCATCTGGATTATTTGTTGTTACTTGAAATTCATTCCCCAATGATGGACATATATATTTTTTTTTAAATCAATCATTATAATATGGGACTATGGGCTTTTGATTCAAAGTAATGAAGCAATTCTTTCCAACTGTGCTTTCAAATATCTACAAATGAGTCTGGTGCCCAGAATGCATCTGGGTTTAATGTGGGTTGATGTCTGTAAGTCTGAATTTTATGTATATTGAGCCACAGCTCAACTGAAGCCCAGCCAGCACTTCATGGCACTTCTTGAAACAAGTGTCTCACGATGCTATGACTGGTGCTTAACTCCTACACACTTCAGAGATCCTTGTTCGATGGTCTGTGACTGCTGGTTTTCTTCAGAGCAAGTTTTCCATCGCATCCACAAAGCATGCAAAAGCACTAACTCCAATATTGGCATCAAACTTAAAATGTGTGTCCACCTTAGTCTGGATAATGCAACAAGTTTGGTTCCCATTCTCCAAGACCAAGAAACCAGGCTATTATTTAGGACCAAAGGAATACGTTATTAAATCACTTCAGAAAAAAAAGAGTAAATGCAATTAAGTTATGCATAAAATTATACAAAGGCAAATAGGCTCATTTTTATTTGAATGTCTTAGCACGGATACCATATGATAACATTGAAGTCAGGGTTTTGTGTTTTGTTTTAAAATGTTTCAGGCAGCTAGGCTTAAATGATTATTTAGAACTCTAATAGTGAATTTACCAGAAGGCTCTTACAGCTCATTATTTAACATGAATGAAACTCCCTACAACTGTTGCCACATGTCCCAGGAGGATGTTTTTCTCTAAGATATATTAACCGCCGACAGTGTGATGCTCTGCAAATCCTTCCAATATGATGTGTCATAGAGTCTGCCTCTTTGTCATATCAGCTCCTGCATCCTATGGCCATTCAGATCTTCACTGGACTCTTTCCTGGGTTGGATCAACTCCACCCACGCCATCTCAGCGGCTCACAAGGCTCACAAGCACACCACGGGAAAGGTCTGCCCTGGTACGCAGCATTTACTCTCATGGTCTTGTCTAGTGGCTTCTTAAACGCCTCATTTGGTTTACACGCTCACTTTAGCTTCTCTCTTGCCTGTTTTGACTGTGTGAGTTTCTAACATCTAGCTAAGTGTACTGTACCTGGAAAATCTAACAGTATTAAATATGCTCACAAATGAAAATAAATGAATTGCCATAGAACTTACATTTTAAGCAATGAAGCTGCAATTTGTGTGGCTCCTAAATTCTACTCGTTGCCCCCCCACCCCCCAAAAAATTCAAGGTTTTAGCAATAGCCTTGATAGTGTCTTTCAGTCAGATGTTTGAATCTTCTATAAACTTGGGTAATTTGTCCTTTCTCTACTTCTCCCAAACTGTGATAGTTTTAACATAATACAGGGAAAAAATTCTTTAGCACAATTTTCCCCATAGACTTCACTACTGAAGTGGGTAAAATGAAATTGAAACTAAAAATAGAGTTATATGATAAACAAATATATCTTTGAAGATACTTTATCTGAAAACAATAGTGGGTATTTTTTTAAGTGTAGTGTTAAATTCTAGTTTCTTATTTTGTGAGCTCCCTATTACATTCTTGTTTTGTAATACACTTCATGAACATATAGGCATACGGAAACACTGTTGTGTCTTAACATGGTCATTGTGCATCTCTGTGCTGGGTGGTTGCAGGCACCTCAAGAGGAACGTCTGAATTGGGAGAACTAGCTCACTGCGGGGGCGGGTGTTTAAATGTTAGGTTCAAACAGGTCCCTTGTTTCAGCTCAGTATCTCCTTTCTCATCTATTGCCTTGTAAAAAGCATTTTCCACATGCTTTCCCTACCACAAATATCAAGATTTTGCTCCTTCCATTGTGCCTAACATGCTCAGGACCCATGAGCCAAAACAAACTTTTCTTGTGGTTTCTGCGAAGCACTTGGACCAGCATGTTCCAAGCTAATTAGTAACAACACCAGATTCCTGGTGACAGTCCCCAGGTCTACGTTTGTTACCCAATGACCACAGAGCAAGGTGAATACACCCTCATCCAAGTTCAGTGCTGCATAGAAAGTGTCTTCATCATGAACATCACTTTCCAGATAAGTGTCTCTCCAGAACATGCTAGGACTCCATTCCTTACTACCTTGAAGTTTATAAGCCCATGAGCCAGGCTCCAGCAGTTATCAGAGTGCCCGGTGTTACTTTGGAAAAGAAGCCATGGCCCCTTTCCTCCCTCAGCAATTACAAAGCTCCAAGATGGGGAGTCTTCTACAATGTAAGCAATCAAGGTGATGAAGCAGAACATCCCAACCAACATGGGATGGCCATGAAAAGTAAGCCAGAGACTGGGGAATTTTGTCACGAGGCTTTGCTAACTTATACATACTGCTGATAGCTTCAGGATAAGTGTGTGGTTCTGGAGAATTTACTTGTTTGGCAAAGCGCAAGATGTGGAAGCTTGAGGAATTTAGTTTGGAGTCCTGCATCTAAATAAAAAGCTATGGGCATGTCGGAAATCTCAGGGCTGGGGGAGCAGGTATAGAGATGAAGGATCCCTGGAACTTAGAAATTATAAATTTAAATAAACTGCTGGATTTAATTATTAATAAATAAAAATTTAATGTAGTTTTAATTTTTAGTGCAAAACTTTTAAGAAAAGTATATGGTATCATATTTAATTTTTAAAAATATTGTGTCTGATACATTAAAATTGTATCCTATGATTAAAAAGATATTTCAATTCAACATGTATTTTTAAATTTTAATTTATTATAACTTATCCAGATTACATATCGAGTGTTATCCCTACCTTGTATCTTCCCATTTCTACCCTCCCTCCATTGCCCTATTCCCCTCCCCTTGACCTCTGACAGAAGGGGACCTCCTCCCCCACCATATGACCACAGTCTATCAGGTTATCATCTGGGTAGCCTGCTTCCTCTTCCCCTGTGTTCCGGCTGGGCCTCCGCACCAAAAGGAAGTGATCAAATTGGGGGCATCATGTCAGAGGCAGTCCCCGCTCTCCTCAAAACTGTGGAGAGTAAGAAGTCCACTGGCTAGATCTGAATAGGGGGGTCTAGGTTGACTGCATGCATTGTCCTTGGTTGGTGCAACAGTTTGTGCAGGGCCCCCCTGGGTCCAGATCAGTTGGCCTTGATGGTCTCCTTGTGGGGCTCCTGAACCCTCTGGGTCCTTCCAACCCCACACCCCGCCCCGTTCTTCCATACCACTCCCAGTGCTCCACTCAGAGTCTGGCAGAGACCCAGCATCTGTCCTGATCCTCCGCTGGATGCAGCCTCTCAGAGGCCATCTAGGCTGGACATGTTCTGTTGACAGCATCCTTTGCCTTACAGAAGCTTTTCAGTCTCATGAGGTCCCATTTATTAATTGTTCCTCTTAGAGCCTGAATTACTGATGCTCTGTTCAGCAAGTTGTCTCCTGTGCCGCCAATGAGTTCAAGGCTCTTCCCTACTTCTTCTTCTAACAGATTTAGTGTGTCTGATTTTATGTTGAGGTCTTTAATCCACTTGGACTTTTGTTTTGTTCAGGGTGACAAATATGGATCTATTTGCATTTTTAACTATTATGCAGCAATTTTCCCAGATAGTTACTTGCACAGGCTTATCATTATTACTTTTGTCTGGTAATGGGAATCAAAGGCGTAGTTTACTTTTCAGCTTGGAAACAGTCACCTACCTATTAGGAGCATTTGGGTGAAAGCTACATTTCCGCACTCTCCAAAACATATCTTTACTTACTATTCTTGTATAATTTTATATCTAATTTATATCTAGAGAATAATTATACATATGAAATGCATATAAATCCAACTTAATAGGTAAGTGTTGCTGCATGTACAGAAAGTGAGTAATTAATAGCCACTAAATGACAATTAAGAGTGAGTCAAAGACAGAATCTACCTTTGTGCTTTGTATTGAATATTGGCACCAATGGATAATGAATTCTTCCTTCAACAGGGAAGTAACACATGCCTTTCTTTTTCACTACCCTGAATGACAAATTAATAAAAAAAAAAGTGCTGGATAAACCACTAACAATAGGTACTCTTTTGAAATAAAGTGACAGAATGAAAGATTGTTGGCACATTATCTAGAGTTATGGAAAATTTTGCAGATTGAATTATTCCCTACTCATGCCTCTCAAAAATAAATCATTAGTCCTAATAGCTGGCAGACTCCAAGCTTTCTTTAAGACAGAAAGCCCATTATTTTGCCAATGGGAACAATAATGCATTTTTTTTTTTACATTTGGGCTTTCCAAAAATAAACATTTGGTTTATTGAATCTTCCTTCCATTTAAGTTAGAGGATTCTCTTATTTTTCCTAAGTGTTAAAGTTTAAATTTCTAACATGTTGTATTTGTGAATTAATAAATTAAATGAAGTTGTGTGTGTTGATATAAGAGTGCATATAATATTCTATTATAAATTATATTATTGTAATGCACTTGGAGTAATATCAAGATTTCTTCCACAAAACTTACGAATATGTGATGCAACCTCTTAAATTACTTAAAGTCTACATGCTATTCTGATGGAATACTGTGTATGATTAAGAAGGCTTTTTTATTACTGATAATTCAATGTATACAATTAAATATGGCCATATCTATCCCTCATTACCTTCCTTCAACTTTTCCTATATCTCCTCTCAACTTTATGCTTGTGTTTTTTTTTTTACATTTTTTCTTTCATAACCTCTTAAGCCTAGTTAGAGCTGCCCATATGCACACACCTATGAGACCATCCGAGAGTGTGGGAAACCTACCAGTGGGCATTTCCTCCACAAAGACTGATGCTCTCTCCTCCAGCAACCATTTACAGACAATAGCACCATAGTAAGGAGTGGGAGCTGGAAATCACCTACCCAATATATGCTGCTATATGGGTAGGATTTTGAAGTCAATTAATCAAAGTATGTCTTTAGTTAGATGCCACTGTTAACCTAAGGGACAAGGTAGATTGGTGAATGGACCACAAATATTATTACTGCAATACACTCAGGAGATAAATTATCCTGTTAAGCCTGACACATTCCTCTCTGAAACTGGATAGTTTCTTTTCTGAAAGGCAGTGCAATGCAGAATAGTCATGGTTACCCGTAACTGCTGGGATCTGTAATACTGCATCCACAGTAATTACTTACTTGCCTAAGAGCAGTGAAGAATATTTCTTTTTAACAAATTAATTAGTTCATCCTTCAATTCATTGTACTTTATCTCCTTCAAGTGACAAGTACACATGAGTAATATATATTTATTTGCTATTTAATCAGTCTTCTGTAATCAGGAGCAATGCTCCAACATTGAAATAATATTTTTATGTTAATAAGACTGTGTCTCTGGTGGGACTAACCAAATGTCCCGTTTCCAGAAAATGCATCTACTGCTATTTAAAATACATCTAATGAGGGTAACACTCCACATAGAATGTTTATAAGCTGAATTTGAAAAAATGCCTAAAATGTGCCCTGTTTGATCAGTTGGTTTCAAGCTTTAGCTCAAGATTTTAGATAAACTGTTATGTCTCCCAAAATAAAGAGTATGGCAAGAGCTCATTACTGCACAGTGCCACGAATTTCCCTAAGAGCTACACAATTGGTACACTACTTATTTAATCTTTACATAAGGATCTATGTTGTTATAGTGCTTAGGGAAAATGTGGATTTAAATGTTTTCCCTTAAACAATTTTTTTCATAAAACTGTGCTATTTGCCATTTTCTGTTTGTTGCTAGGTTTTTAAGTAAAAGAAGCCATATTTTTGCCTAAACATGTCTCTAAAGATGCTTCTGTGGAAGGGCCAAAGGACAACTGTCTGATTGGAAAGAAGGGTTGGGCAGGGATGGACATTGCATCCACAGGGCTCTAAATCAAACTAAAGAACACAATTTCAGAATCTAAAGCACATTTCTCATCACATTCAGAAAGCTTCAGTAATTTGTGCAAAGCCAAATCATACCCAGTCTCTTTCTTAATTCTGAAACCTGTGTGTTTATGTCCTTGACAAGATGCAAAGGGTATGTTGCCTTAGAAAACAAGTTTCTAAAGATCTTTGATATTCTGATATCTTATTAATTTCTGTATTGCACTAGATTCATATTTCTTCTCTGTGCTCTTCTCCTTATAACTCAGGACTGTCTATGGGACCATCCATCGCATGACCAACCCACCTTGTTCACAGAAGCTTTTCTCTGAATTTGGCTCTACAGCTTGAGGAGATACAAATAAATCTGAACTCTACAGGTCATCCTGAAAAACAGATTATCTGTGTCAAACTGTTGAGCCCTCCAGATTTCAAACCATTCCTTTGCCCTTCACTGGCTACCCTACCCAATTCTTTTACCACCACATGTTGAATTGCCCTTTGTGGGTTGGCATGTCCTTCTCCTGGCCTCAAGAGACTCCAAATATAATCAGAAAGGCCAAAGTGAAATTGATGCAAAAATGAAAGATCCCATTCCTCATTCCCAGGAGGGATGACTTGAATAAAGAAGGATTATGTTTGCTCACATTGTGCTTGCTTTCTTAAACACCTCTCCTCATTCCAATAGCAACAGTGATCTGTGTCATCTATACTTGAGAAAAAGAGAAAGAATGTTTTTCATAACTATGAAGGCAACGGAAGGGAGAATGAGATACATCTGGTGTGGTACCCTTCACATAATCCACCTTACAGATACAAAGCATGTTCCAATACTCACCGTGAGAGCACCAGAGTGGGCCTAGGCTTGCATACAAGGGAGTGGGTGGTGGGACTTTCACTATTTCCCATTTATTCAGTACATTAGTTTTGGTGCTTACTTGTTATCTTCCACAGTCTCCCCTCCCAACAGTGATGGAACATGCTATTTGAGCTATTGCTTTCCACAATTCTGTCATGTGTACACCCTGTGACTTCATGAAGACTTAGTAAGTAAGTATTCCTTTATGCCACGTTATGCCACGCCAAGTTGATGCTTGTGCTTCTAAAACTTGTGGCAACGGTGATTTGTTTCTATATATTGAACCCCTAGAGGTGACATGAACTGGTCTGAAATTCATGAGCAAAATCTGTGGAAGTTGTGTTGTGGTTAGGACTTCAAAAGTCACACATGTTGAAACTACATATTTTATGCTTCAAAGGTTAATTTTGGCTGACATAAATTGGGTTACAGTATTCTCAAATCAGTGTGAACCTGGTTTTCACAGAGTTTCAATGAAAACAATGTTCCAGCATTACATTGCATTCACCGGAACAGGTCACTTTTCCATCATTCTGTTTGTAGAATCTACTCTTTGGAGTCTTTCATTAACTGCAATCTTATTTCAGATATTGATCTTGCTGACCTGTCTGTGTTATTTACCAAATTCCATGTTATAATATGTGAAGCCTATGCTTGTAAAGGGAGAAAAAGCAAAGAAAATATCAAGGTGCAAATTCGGGGGTAACTATCTCTAGAAACGCTATGAGTTGCCCGCCTAGGCTCAGTCTGTCACACGTAATACAGGACAGCCCGAGCCCAGTAGTCCTCTCTACGGGTTGTCATGTCCTCTCCACGGGTTGTCATGCTGGCCTGTGAGACGTCATCTGGGCACTGTTTTTAAAACCTGTGGGTTTCAAATGGGTTAGAATGTGGGTTAAAATGGCCACAACCCAGGAGCGTAAAACAGCGGAACTTTGTTCTCTCACAATTTTATGAGCAGAACTTCACACCGAGAGCCGTATTCTTTCCGAAGGCACACAGGATGGGGTTTCCCTCACCTCATCCAGGGTATGGTAGCTGTGGGTGATCTGTTGTGACCTCATGCACAGAAGCACAGCACCCCTTCTCGCACTGTCTCCCCATCGAATTCTCCTTTCATTGTCCACAAAATCATTCTGGACACCAGGCACTGGCTGTGCCCATCCTAACCCATTTGACTCATTCCTTGACTGTGTTAATCTCCAAATGCCTTATTTCCAGGTAAGTTTTGATAATCTGAATAGACATGGGTCTTCAGGAGATACAGCTTAATCCAGTAAACCTGAGAACAGTCAACAGCCAGTTACTAATTAGTACCCTGTTAGTGGGGTTAAACTAGCCTTCTGTCAAGGGATATGAGATCTAACCATTAAATTCCTTCTTTGAAATCATCTTATAATGATGCCCTATCATTATAAGCCAAAATAAAGGTAATACTTTACCTAGTAATAATAATAATAATAATAATAATAATAATAATAATAATAAACATTGTTGTTTAGTATGACAAAGCTTAATATTCACCAACTTCACATTCATAATTATCAGCTGCATGACTTATTAGCACTGTTGGCTACAGAAAATGTTCAGACTGTGATTACAAACATGCAAATTCAGATCAGAGCATTGTACAATATTAAATAAATTGCAAAAAAATAAAAATAAAAATCTTCCAGAAAAATTCTGACCTAAGTTCAGCTAAAGGAAAAGTATTATTCCTCAGAAATGTGATTCACACACTATAGTGCCATAGGATAGCAGTGTCAACTGTGGGGCTCACAGGGTTATGCCTATCACATGTGTTCACAAAGTCAGCTTCTGACTTTTAAAACTTGAGTTCATAGATCAGCACGTTTATGTAGTTTGGGCTTTTCAGTGATGTAAGGGATGGGTACCTCTGCTTTGTAGTTTGAAAATTCAGAATTTTAAAACCTGGCTCAGTTCTCAGCAAGACAGCCTTACTATTCCATTCTCTCATCTCCATGATGCCGAGTTCTCCTACACAGCATGTCTCCTTCTTCCTCCCATCAGTCCCCAAACTCCAGAAAGCAGAGCTGTGCACCTGCTGGCTGGCTCTCCGTCTCCCATCAGGATGTGAAAATGCCTATAACATTGTGTTGTGAGCATTTTTTTTTCCTGATCATTGAACACCATAGGGACAGACTGCCTGACCTCCATATTTTCTGTCTAACTTTGGGTTGCTTATTGGTTCTAGGCAAGAATTTTATGTGAAAATAAGGTTATTTATAATACTTTCCCCAAAATACTATGAACCTGAGAGAAACCACATTAGAAAATATGGTTAGACTATCCCCTTACCCCATACATAGTGATTATTAACTAATGGGATGCTGGTATTAACAGAATAATCACATCATAATTCAAAGTGAACAATGAAGAGCTCTAGGAAGACACCATGCTTGGTTTCTCATGATGAACATACTTGAAATGAGAAGTGACCCAGCTTTTATGAGTGGCTGGCGGAAGTGAGTAGAAAGGGACTCAGTGAATATAGACGTACTTCAACTAAATTTCAAGCTCAGTGTCATTTCATAGTGAGAGACAGTCCTTCAAATAACTTCTTCCATGATGATAAACATTACGACAAAAGCGTGACACCTAAGCAAAGACCTACTAGAACATCTCTGAACTTGTGAGTTCGGTTTGCAGAGCATCCCAGCAGTGCTGTGACATTGGGGTTTTAGTCCTTAAAAAATGATTTCTGTTATGTTTTGAGATTATAATTGCATCCTATCTTGATTCCCTTTCAAAACTTTGTATATACCACTTTCCTGCTCTTTGAAACACACACACACACACACACACACACACACACACGTACATATATATGGCAAGTGATGAATATAAAAAGCTTAAGAACTCAATTCTTTATGTATATCATGAATTTTATGTCCATATATGTCCAACTTGCTCAGGCTTATAAGGTTATTTATATGGTTTCAGGGTGTGTGTGTGTGTGATTTGGTAGTGATTAACCATCTGGTGTGCTCTTTCCTAGGAAGACTTTCTCCCCCTCTCAGCATTTCTTAGTTGCCTGTTTGGTCCTTGTGTACTGCTGAGGCCTCATGTACTTTCTCTATCCATGTTAGCATCTGCTCCTGCCCATCATATGTGTGCCCGCATCCCAGGTTTCTTTCTTAAAGAGTTATGCTTTTATTTACCCAGCTAGACTGTTGACAATGAGATATAATGGCATCTCAGGCAGAAAAGCATAAATGTCTCTTAAGCTGTTTCTGAGAACTCTCTAAAATTAGTCCTCAGCTCTCTTTTGATTTTACTTGTGAAGAGGTACAAGCCAGGACTTTGAATTTATGAAATATATTCTAATTAAATAACGCATCATTTGTGGTTCAGAGTTCTATTATCTCAAAGAAAAATTAAGCTCTGAAAGTCCACAGTAGACATAAAGAATCGAGTTCTTAAGTTTTTGATATTCATCACTTGCCTTTCATGAGCTCACTAATGGATGGCCTGCTCTGAATGCTGAAAAATCAAGCTTCTGTTTCCTCTGGCTCCCATTTGTAATAGATGGGGAAAAGCTGAAAAATGGCTGCATCAGCAACCAGCCATGGCTGCCATGGTGACTAGAAGTGCCTACCTTCAGATGGCAATGATGCAGGTCCCTAACTCACCTAAACAAACCTGTAATCAGTGTTCAGTGAAGTGCCCTTGCAAGTCAGAGGACACAGCTTACTCTATGGATTGTTTCCCACTTCACACCATTGGCTTTGGGTAATATGCAGATAATTTAGCTATGGTCAGCAGTTCAACTTTATTATTTGGAAAAAGAACAACAAAGGATAAATTTAAAAGGAAAATCTGGGCTTTCTGTAATGAAGTATATTAATATAGGATCAGCTTGGGTCAGAGTAGTCACTGATCATTAAATGTGAATTTTGATAGAAAAGGAAGAATATTACAACAGTTTCCTTCAATTATTCTTCCCACATCCATTCTTGATGCAATAAAGAAGACATTCAATTTAACACACATTCTCTCAGCTTTAAGAGAAAAGTATAGGTAAAATTTTAAAATAGCAAAAATTTCATGCCCCAATTAACCTAACGGCCATATGAGGTCCTTCCAATACTCAAAATTTAAAACTCAGCAAGTAAATTTAGTTATTGACCAAACCCATCTTTTAATTACAGGCACTCCATAGCCTTAGTACTGGAATTTTAATAAGACATGACAAAATAAAGATATGTTCTTTAGCAGGAATAATTAATCCAACATTGATTTATTTCTCCAACCTGTGTTGTTTACCATTGCACTGAATGCTTGACAGAAGGCACGGGGATTCAGCATAAGGTTCCTTACCTGGTATACATCAAAGATTTTACTCTTAAATTGATTCAATAAAAGCATTTTGTAAGACGTTTGCTATTTTTATTGGTATGCTATAAAAATGAGCATATTAATACAAGTGCCCTCAGAGGCTGTCATCAGGACCACTCGAGCTAACGCGAGTGCTGGGACCTGACTTTGGGTTCTCTACCTGTATATATATATACCTGTATAGACCTGTACAGACCTGTAGCCACTGAGCAATCTCTTCAGCCCCAACAGCTTAGTAACAAGGAAGGCACAATGGAGGTGAGGTGGGAGGTAGAACACATGAATCCTTCCCCTGGGAAGGGGAAATAGAACAGATATCACAGGTGGACTGCGAACATGGAAACAGTGGAGATCAGGTGGGGAGAATGGAGGGAAAGGACTGGGAGAAATAGCTGGAATGGAAGGGAATCTCGGGATGAGCTAGAAACCAAGTGCAATGGAAACTCCCAGGATTCTACGAGGGTGACCCTAGTAAGACTCCTAGGAATGGATGATACGGAGCCTGCACAGGCATCTCCTGTAACCAGGCAAGATTTTCAGTGGAGGAATTGGGACACCAACTGAGCCACAAAACCTTTGACCTACGATTTGCCCTGCCCGCAAAATGATGCAGAAATTGTGGGATTGGCCAACCAGTGAGTGTTCCAGCTTGAGACCCATGCCAAGAGAGGGAGCCTAGCCCTGACACTGCCAGGAGGGCCAGGAGGGCCGGGAGCCAGAGGATGGATAAGGATAGAGCCAAACAGAAGCCCCCAAAACAAAACAAAAACCAAAGGCAATGATACGATTACTAATGATATTCTGCTATTGCTGTACCTGTAGACAGGAGCCTATCACAATCATCATCAGAGAGGCTTTGTCCAGCAAGTGATGGAAACAAATGCAGAGATCCACAGGCAAACATTAAGCAGAGCTTGGGGAATTCTACAGAAGAGGAGGGAGGATTGCATGAGCCGGATCCCTCCTAGGGTCAAGGACACCACAAGAAAGTCCACCTAACAACCTATCCTGGGCTCACAGGGGCTCACAGAAACCAACCGGACAACCTGGAGCCTGCATGGGTCTGACCTAGGCCCTTTGCATGTATGGTATGGCTGTATAGCTTGGTCTTCTTGTGGGACTCTTTTGGAACCCTTTTTTCCTACTGGGTTGTTTGTTCAGCCTTAATATGAAAGGAGGTGCCTAGTCTTACTGCAACTTGATACTCCATGTTTGGCTGATATCCCTGGGAGGGCTGCCCTCTTCTGAAAGGAAAATGATAAGGAGTGAGGAGTGTGGGGGTTGGGGAAGGTGGGGGTAGTGGAGGGGCTGGGAGGAGAGGAGAGCGGGAAAACTGTGGTGGGGGTGCAATAAATGGGAGAAGAATAAATAAATTTTAAAAATCTATTCTAGAAATAACACAATTAAATTCAAACCATTTAATCATGAGAAGTAAATGCAAAGTAAACAGTTTAATGAAGCTGAGTAGCTCATATTGCTCTGAAATTGGCTTGTCTTTAAAGCAATAATCTAGAAGATAATCCACTAATTATTGAGTGTTAACCTAACAATACGAATCACTTTAGCTGACTTCTCCACAGTCTTGCATTTTATAATTGTTTGTGTGAAGACAGCAACTTGCCTTTAATATCTTTCATTATTTAAGTGTGAAATTAAAACGTTCAAAGGCTCTTTAAACATCCAAGCATAACGTCTGTAAGAGTCCAATGCACTTTATTCCAATAATTTTTCTGAAACACACGATTGCATATAACACTCATCTAGTTTCCTTGGAAGGAAGAGTTTATCTTGAGTGCTCTCAAGCAAATGGTTACCAAATAATGCAAACATCTAATAAGTCATCTGCTTCTAAGACTGTGCATCATCCCTGACAAAATTCAAGAGAAAGTAATAATTATATTATTTTAAAATGTAAATCAGTGACTTAAAACTCTTATATATTAGCATGTTTTTATATAGATTTTGATAAGACATCTCATGTTTCTGCTCATTTCTAAATTCATTACAAGCTTCAAAGAATCCATACAGATTCATCTGTGCACTCTTATGAGCCATATCACATAAATAGACACTTGAAAAAGCACAGCAGGAATGTATGTATGAATGTATGTATGTATGCATGTATGTATATGCATACTTTCCAATATATAAAATTGTATAGTACTGATCTCATTGAGGCCTGCAAAGATGACTTAATTCATTAAAAACATTAAGTTTTAAATGCCATAAAATCTGTAGAATACATACCCTTAAAATACACAATGTGGTTATATTTTGATTACACTTTAGTTTCAAAAGATACAATTAACTAGACTTACATGAGCTTTAATGTCAAGCTACTATGTTTGACTTGTTTGGTTAAAAGCATCTTGAGCGTATTTCTCATTTTCTATTCATTCTGAAGATCAGACAGAGGTTGGTAGGACTTGGCACTGACCAAGCTGGCAACTTTCTAGTTCTCTCATCTAGACCTTTTGCATCTAGAAGATCTGTTCTCACTCTAATAACTCAAAACAGGCTGGGGATTAAAACGCAACTCCACCAGAGAGCTGGCTAGGCAAAGAAACCTAAATGAACTAAATTCCCCAAAATCCCGAGACAAGACAGTTACTTTTGTTACTGGCAGAACAGTGGGGGGAGAAAGCCAAAATTCATCGGCATACATGAGGTGGTATGACAGGAACCCCACAAGGAACAAGGGCCAAGTGCCTAGACTCTTCCAAATGGGATTCCATCCAGTTGCCACAGACAGCATCAGAGGGGATGGCTTCTATATGTGGTTTCGATTCCTGTCTCACAAGTACTGTGGCAAATGGCTCGTCAGCTTAAAACCAGAGTGAGGCACAGCCAGGGTTTATACAGCAATGTAAGCTTACTGTTTTACATTCGGCTCTGGAGCCATTCCTCTTGCCAGTAACTTTATTGATCAGTACAGCCTGATGACTAGCTTCAATTATCAAGCATTATTTCAACTTTCTAAGTAAATTCAGTATCTAATACTTTTACACGTAGACGCATTGTAAAAAGTAAAGGCAATTTTATACAACCAGAAGCGTTGCATGGATGCAGGCGCCTGGGCTCTCCACTTCAAGCTTCTGGCTCCGCACCACAATATTGCACACCACACTCAACCAATTCTCAGTTCAAACAATATTCAAGAATATGGATAATAACTTCTAGGACATCAATAGCTTATATACATCACCCCTTCTACTCATATGCCCATAAAAATAAGCTGTGCTTTATACTATTCCTAAGTGTTTGGTATATGTCTAAAGACCAACATCTAGTGAATTCAAGTGGCATGTTTTTAGGGAAAAACTTGTACATTTGGGGATTTCTAGAAGTTGCTTTCTGAATGTTTTACAACTTAAAATAGATCCATCTAGTATCCTACCCACCAGATACTGTGTAGTCTCAGAGCACTGAAATAAACGTTATAATGTGAATAGTTTATCAATCCTATGATTATAGTCCACTTCTTTAAAAACCGCACGTCTTTTAGAGACTTAGGAGTGAGTTTATAAACAATTATAAAGGAATAGAACTTTTTCATATTTTATATTTTCCCCAAAATTGATTCATAAGAATGCTTTTTCCTAAGGGTTTCCAAACAAAAGGCAGTAGAATATTGGCCAAGGGCCCTGAGTAGAGCAGTGGAGGCCAGTACTTGCAGAGGACTCCCTTCCTCTGGCAGCTCAGCACACAGTGATTGAGGTGTGATAGGAAATGTCAGGCTTAGTTCTCTACAAAACAAACAAACAAGCAAACCAAACCAAAGAAAAAGGGGGGGCTACTGGCAGACATTGTAGAACTGCTTCTACCTTACCCCATGTGACTTCTGCTATTTCCACTTGGTAAGTCCAACTACCACTTAAGCTACTGGTGGTGACTTCCGAGCCTTTCATAAACTTTAATGTCATGAAACTAGCGAGGGCAGTTAAAAATATCTTGAAACAACAAGCTATTCTCCATGCCTAATGAAAGGACCTGTTTGGAGGGTGTATTGCTATTCAAACTACTGTTGCCTTGAAAATAATCAACAGTTATTAAATGTGGATACTGCTAATGCTGACTACGGTGAGCCAGGGTCACTGCTAATGCTCACTGACTACTGTGAGCCAGGGACACTGCTAACGCTCACTGACTATAGTGAGCCAGGGACACTGCTAATGCTCACTGACTATGGTGAGCAAGGCACTTTCCTCTCTGCTGGCTTAGAGCTATCTCACACTTCTATGTAAAATGTGGTGCAACAAAGAAGCAAGCCTTGAGCAAGTTTAGAAGGAACAGTGACTGTCACGTAGGACCATCTAAATTACGTTAGCGCTTCTTCCCCACATCAGCCCTGTCTCCTCAGGTCGCTTAAGTGCACTCACATTCAGTGTTCGTAATCTGTAAAATGGAGGTCCAAATGATGCACTGAAACCAACCAACAAACAAACGCTCTTGAACTGACAGGGAATTGCAAACGAGGAAAAAGAATTGAAACCCATTCACGCCTAAAGGGACTGATTCATGAGTAAAACTAGAAAGATTTATAAGATTTTGAAGTTGCAGCCAAAATTTGTCTTACTTGTTTTGATTTAATATAAATATTAAATTTAATTCACTTTGTTTGGGATCTGAGCCTTTGGAATATCAGATTCTATATCAAGAATATAAGACACTTAAAGAAGCCAGAAATACATTTTAATAAAAGTTTATTTTTGAACCTAGAAAGAGGCAAATTTCTAAAATAAGAACAATGCAGAGTTTCACAATATTTTAATAGTTTTGATTTCCGTAAGCAAATCCAACAGAGCAAAATAGCAATCCTCTGAACTCTGGCTCAGTGCCTGAATATTTGCAGTATATAGTAAAACATTAGGAGCATATAGCAAAACAAAGGCAATTACTTTTCCTAGACACTTCATTTCTACTCAGAGCTTGGCAATCACTTAACTTCACATTATTCTTGCACAGACAATAGTCAAATGGCCCACCCAAGCAGCTGGAAATCGGAAACTATTATAAAGCAGGTCAGAGAAATTTATCATTAATATAAAGCAAGAATTATGTTGGCTGACACACATATTAGGCTCCAGTAGAAATATGTCAATAGCTTGACTCAAGGAAGTCCTTGTACAAAAAATTCATGTGAACAAACTTATTAAGAAAATTCCAAGGGAAAAGAAATGGCCCTCTGTGGTACCCAGCCTGCCATTACAATGATGACATCAGACACACAACAGGGACCATGCAACCACTGCACAAAAGCTGACCTTGGGTTCTCTGGCGTTCTTCTGCTCCCCCACTAGCTTCAGAAAGTTATACTTATGTAAAAACAGGATATGATGTTCATATTTACTCTGACTGGAAAAACACTGGTACAGTCACACTGACTTCGAGCTAATTCAATACCCCTGAAAATAGAGGTCATAATGAGTCAATAAAGAACAGTATTCAAAAAACATTATATGGTATAGTATGATTTCTGAAAGAGGAAAACGCCAGTAATCTTCAATGGAGAAGGCCATTAGGAATGTGGCGATGCTGGCTATCGAAGTGGTACCCCCAAGACATTAACTGCAACAAATTCAATGCCCACACTAACTTGCATCACCTCAGTTTAATAATCCAATAAATGACAAAAAAGACAAACAATGAAAACAGCATCATATAGCATAGCAATTTCGTTTGGCTTCCTCTGGACAAAATCTTCAGTCTTCCCATGGTTTTACCTAGAAATCCAGTTGTAGAATCAAACTGTGAATCCTATGAGAAAATAAGGAAAATATAAAAAATTCTAATATTTTATACATGCACATTCAAATAATTTACATATTGTTCTTAGTATATGTTTTTAAAGATAATTTGTATGTTTAATCAATTCAAGTATCTATTTATTAGCTTGGAAATCAGCCTGATTGTTCCATACAAAATAAATCAGTTCTCTCAGTGGCTCTTTCATTATCCAATAAACATTTCTTTCAATTCTTGAGTGTAATTAAAAAAACAAAAACAAAAACCACCACCACTAACAAAAACACCTCACGCAATTCAGGACTTTCTTATTCCAATCATATGGATGAAAAGCCATTAGAAATAACAGAAAGTAATCTGTGTGCTACCAAGCAGGTTTTGTTTGCTCTCTATTCAGGCACTATTTTTCCAAGGTCAAACGTGTGAGCATTTGGATACTAAGATTTCATCTAAGATTTATACGGATAGCACAGAAAATGGTAGAACCTTTTGTTTAGATACATGACTCTGAAATACAGTGTCATTTGCTAAAAGTTAAGAAAATATAATGTTGATGGAGCAACAAGTAGAGAGGGTTTAAATACAGACGTGAAAAAATGCCAAATTAAAATAGAGTCAGGAAAGCTTTTCAGATGACTAGACTAGGCCCAGATTAGAAAGGATGCACTTGCATTACAATCTCAGTATCCTGAGATGAGAAACACCAACATAATGAGGAGGCTCTGTGTACTTTAGTCTCCACACAGCTCATGCTCTTGAAATCTTCGCTTTTTCACAGGACTTGCTCCATCAGAAGCACTTGGGTCGCTTTTTCACAAAATATATATGCCTGGGCTCCTCTCCATGAGATTTGAATGAGCTTATTTAGAGGAAGAAGCAGGAATATCCATGTTCAAAGACCACTGCTTTCAATGCCATATTTGCTTTTAGATAGTTGTTTTGAATGCATGCGTAGAAACAAAGGCAGGGCTGGGGAAGCTGGGCACCAGAGTTAGCATTAATGCCTGGAAGCCCGCTCTGAGAAGAAAAGGTCCACGCTCTTGAGCTTGTTTTAGGCTAGAAATAAAGGGACCTTGGCTACTCTAATCTGAGGGATTTGTTCAGCGGTAATCCTCGGGAAATAAAGCTGAAGAAGTAAGCATTTGTTAAGTGCAAAGCATTTAGTTGCTTGGACATAAAGTGCTTTTTGATTGCTTGGTTAATAAATTACTAGTGGGCTACCCATTAAGATTTCTAAGACCGCTCAAAAACCAGCCATTAGCCTTCAGTCTTTAACAGGCTTTAAACTCAGAATTCAAATACATTGGCTTTAATCTTCACTTCTTATTTACATCTTAGACAAGAACAATGTAAAAATACATCTGACAGAAATGATGAGCTGATTTGACTAAAATGGAGTAGAACCCACCAGCACTTACAATGTCCAGGCCTGCTTTAACTGGATACAAGTAAAGGGTGCGGAGCACTGGGGAGAGTGGTAAGAAGAGCCAGGGGAGTTGAATATATTCAAAATACATCATGGGAAATTCGTAAAGAATATTGAAATATTATTTTTAAAATTTGTTACAGTATGTAAAATACATCTCTATAAAATTACCAATTTTAATGTAATTTACTATTCCTGGGAAACAGACTAAATTTGAAAACATTAGGCAAAATTTCCTAGTTAAAAAGCATAATAACTTACCATTTCAGCTAATAGTTTGTTTTGATTTTTAACTTCATGGCCTATTTCAATGGATAGCTATGAAGAAGAAAGCATATACATTACTACATACATGAAGGTATTTAGAAGTGACAAAGTAAAAGTAGCAATGCCATCCTAAGTATACTTAATTTGCAGATGAAGCTATATTCTAGAAATATATACTCTTTCCTGATACTTTATGCAGTGAAATTACAGGAAAAATTTCCCCTTCCAACAATGAACATCTTCTCTCTTCTCTTCCTCCTATTACTCACTCTCTGTGTTAACAGTCTCTTCCTTGCTCGCTTTTTCTAGTATGCTTTGTCCTGTGGGATTTTTCGTTTTTGTTTGGTTGTTTTTTATTTGTTTTCTCATATAAAAGTATCAATCTTTATATTCCTTTCCTATATTTTAGCAAATACAAGTACTTACATGGCCAGTTCAAATACAGACATATACATTAATAGGCCCTAAAAAAATATGGCATTTCCTTACATTTAAGTCTAGGTTTATTATTTTAAAGACTCTTGTTTTAATATAATAATAAAGTACAAAACCCTCATAAGTTAGTATTATCTATAACCTAAAATTATACAGAGTCTGAGCATATAAAACAATAGTTAAGTAATTTCAGATGCTATGCAAAATTATACCTCATACTTTACATATCAAATTCACCAAAGGTTTCCCTTTTTAGGCATTTAACTAAAGAAAATTAATTACTGAAAGCCTTTATGAACAACCATAAATGTTCTTCTCAGTTTAATCTGTGTGAAAAGCACACATAATACTGATAGGAAATTATACTAAAATTATGGAGATCAGATATGAGCTTTTCCTCCAAATGCATCAAATGAGAGATGATAAAGCAGGCAGCCCAACTTACCCAGCTACTTTTAGCATGACATTCATGCCAAGGAAAGAAACCTCCAGGATATCACAGCTTTCTTCTAACACAGAAGCTCAATAATCCACATTAGAGGGTTTTGTTTGCTTGTTTGTAGTTTTAGACATTCAATTCTATGTTCTTTCCAATATTATATTTCTTAACTTCATAACATTTTACCTTATTAGGTCCATATTAAATCATTTTAATTAATATCACTTTAGAAATAATACCATATATCAAGACACTATTTTGAGTACAGGCTGAATGCAATATAATTTTTCAAAGGCTGACATTAAATACCAATTACATGCTACAATGTGAGCTTCTACTGAATGTTTCACAAGTGTATACTATGTTTATTGCAATAGAAAAATCAATGGCACATTTAAAATCATCTTGTATAATTCCTTTAACAAAAATTTACTCAGTATTGATAAAAAGGAATTAACACTGAATGGCTCAAAAGACCTTAATTTTCTAGGGAATGAGTTAATGCCGGATGTAATACTGAGATAAAGCCTAGAGAGAGGCAGGGGCAGCACTGTGGTCCTGCAGGAAGAAGACAACTTCAAAGTAAGGAGGAAGACAATGACATTGCTAAAGGCACAGTTTGAGTTTTAAAAATATGGTACAGGGGCAACAGCAGGATGCAGTACAACAGAGAACTCTTGTTTGTCGGGCAGTAAATGCATATGCATTCTGAGTGTGTTGGGGAGAAGTTCTGAAGCACTGGGGCCAAAGAACATGTAGAGCAATTTACCCAAGGAGTAGGGACTTAACCTGTTTAATAATAGGAGCATCCAAAGACGTTAGAGAGGGCAGGATGTGCTTGAGGACAGTGACATCAGGGAGAGCTGAGATGGGCAAGAGATTCTCCCAGGATCAAAGCATCAAAATCAGGGCTGTGTTAGAGAAACACGAGAAGGTCTAAGACTCAAATGAGACTCAAAGATGGACGTGAGAAAGAATAAATATTATATCGTAAGCTATGAGCAGAAAAGTCTGGAGGAGCCATTTCAGTAGATCTCCCAATGCTGTCCAGCAAAATTATTGGAAAAATAATTGTACATTTCTCCTCCTTCCAACAATGATAGTTTCTCTATTTTCTTCGTTAAGATACTCAACATATTTGTTAACATTCTCTGGTTCTCTTATTCTAGTATATGCTGTTTCCTCTTTTATTATATAACCGTATTATCTGTATGTTCCTCACATTTTACAATATACAAGTACTCACAGGACCAAGTCAAATACACACATAAACATTCAATGTTTGCTTAACAAGAAATATCATTTCTTTTATTATAAGGCTAGACTGAATATTTGAAGATTTTTTTCCTTACTATAATAACAAACTGGAAAAAAAATACAAGTTAATATTTTCTATAATCTAAAATTATACAGGAAGCGTGACCGGCACAGTTTGAACTACTGCTTATAATGTACAGTACACTTTAGATTTTGCTAGGTATGATTCGAGAAAAAAAATCAGCAAGAGTGCCATATCTTTTAACTTGCCACAACTTGTAACCTCCTGAATGGACAGCCTGAACTTTTGGTGCACTCTGACCTCACTGCACCATTTTTCAACGAGTTCCTTGCTCTGATGACAATACGTTCAAATCTACGAACCAAAATGTGGACGACATTGGTTCTGTACTTACAGATTTTATAGCAGTTACTTTGCTTCTCAAACTTTCAGTGAGTCTCTCGTTCTCTTCCTCACAGGCATTGTATCCACTGTTGGCATAGCCATAGTTGCCATAGCTGCCAGGAGGTGCGCCTTCACCTACAAGGGTCAGAGGCACACGCGTAGGATTGCAAAAACATAAGCTGCTTTTGAAAGCTTAGTAGTTTAAGAAACTGAAAAAGACCCCTGGAGGGCGTTGCAGACCACGTATATCTATTGTAGTAACAGTGCAAATCAATTTTTAAAAATCAGAACCAGAGATTACAACAATTTTTTCATACCCTCTTTTAAGTAGCATATGCATTTTCTTCATTAGACATTTATTGATCACTTATTGATTACATAAAAGACACTAAAACAGGCACAGATAACAAGGATATGTAGGAGAAATTTCTCGCACACTAAAAATGTATGTTTTAATAAAGGACATACCATAGCACCATCCACCCATCAGGGAAGCTTAGTTCTAAGAGGAAAGAGAGCAGGATACCATGGAGGAAGGGGTTCTCATGCAGAGAGATGGCGCATTTTTACTAACACCTTTCTTTTATAAGCAGCATGTGGTGAAAAGCCAAGGAACAAAGGGGAAGAGAAGGCCAGAAGTGAAAGCCTAGGAAAGAGACGCAATGGCTTGTAGACGCCATTAGCTGAGATTCCTGAAGAATTGCACTCAGTTTTCAACAAATATTCAAGAAGCTACCAAGTGCCAAATCTATTTTTCTTCAATTTTTACAGAACTTGCATTCTAGGAGATGTCGCAGAAAACAGTAGTATCCATTACTGTCTACTACTGTACTTGGCAGTCACCATGGAAGTAACTGGTGCAGCGAACACTAGGCAGCAAATACATACCTATGCGTTTGGGGGTTGAGAGTATTATTTCATCAAGTTTTTATAAACTGATGTCATCGATTTTTTAGTAAAGAAGAACGATTCTTTAGAATAAACAGAATCATGAGGAAGCATGACCAAAATAATTCAGTATCACTACGAGAATAAATTACACATGGCTATGGCAGTATACTGAACTGGCTTCTGCCTTCCCACATAAGGGATCTCTCAGCAGAAGGGCTCTTTGTTCTCAGTCAGCTTTTGAGAAGCCACATTGTTGGAAGGATCTAGAACTGGATGTTTTGTTTAATATTGGGGCTGCAGAAACACAAACCCCTCAAGCTCTGATATGGTCTGAGGAAAGACTGCAGTACGTATTAAAGGGACTGGATTATTCACGGCTGGAAGCAGCTTTGCTAACGGCGTAAGAAGGGCAGAAGAAAGGGATGCCCGTCAAGCTATAGGCTCCCATAGGCTCAGACAGCAAATGCAGACGCAAAGACAGCAAGAACAGTAACAGTAACAGTCAAGAGGGTGGGGAGCAATAAGTCTGGTTGCTTAAGGATGGTTAAGGTGTGAAAAGAAACTCAAAGCACAGCACAATTTAATTTTATTCAAGTAGCAAGACTCTTGAATTCTTATAGCTTTGACTGTATAATATCAACACCAACCTCTAGATTGAACTATAAGAGCATAAGCTACATTTATCCATTAATCATTCTACATCTCCATAAACACACACCACCACCACCACAACAGTCCATAAACACACACCACCACCACAACAGCACTTAAGTACTTAGAAAGCAACTGACTTAAAAATACACTTTTAATTTACCGCTGACCAACTTTGTCAATAGCAGAGTATCTCGTGCTTCTATATCTTCCTGCATCTAGTGAGGACGTTCTGTGCTCCACACGCCTACACTTCTCCCTGTACCACCAAAGCCACAACTAAACGTTGACTGTTGCAAACAGAAGGGCAGTTATACACTTCAGTCTCCTCTCAGCCGCCAGCAGGCTATCCCTGAGGTTCCCTGCACCTCTTTTCAAACATATTAAAAGCTGGACCGGGCACAATCACTTCTTCCCACTCTCAAACAAGATCCACACTTAAAATATTCTGTGCAAACTCTAACAAGAACCAAGTTCTTTAACTCATTTTATGTGACATATGATATATCGCCCACTAAGTAATTTTGCATTGGCTGAAGTTAATCAAAATTAATGGCTCTTTTGTTTTATTTCTTCTGTTTTAATTTTCTGGCCTATCTTATGTTTAATTCTGAGGTTTCCCACTTTGTTCTTTCAAAGTAAAATTCTCATTTTTTGTCCAAAATATTTTTAATGCAGTTCCGAAATTGATCTTTCTTCAAACTATCCACCCAAATCCAAAAAACAATACAAAAGAAACTAAACCAAAAAGCTAGAGTTGCTACTCCCAATTTAGCCCCATTTTTTTTTTCTGTGAGAATGAATTACTACTGTGAAGAGCTGAGGAAAAGCAAGCGTTGAAGGCCATTGTCAGCTGATGTCATTTCTGAAAAACATTACTTCCTTAAAGCAGGTTCTATCAATAACCAGGCCAATTAAATGAGTAGCTCACGTGTAGTTCTTACATATGAATACATATCAGAATCACTATTATTTAAATTTTCTATTTTCTGGTCAACACACAATGGTACTTTAAAAAGTCTTCATGCCCAGTACAGTGGCACAAGCCTGTAATCCCAGCATTCTGGGAGGCAGAGGCAGGTGGATCGCTGTGAGTTCCAGCCCAGCCTGGTCTACAGGGCAAATCTAGGACAACCAAGGCTACAGGAAACCCTGTCTCGAAAAACAAAAACAAAACAAAGTCTTTATAACTTTACACCGATTTAAGTGATAAGTATACATAACCAAATAGTTATCCCTCTTCTCAACTGAACTTTAGAAAGAATTAGGAGGGACTCTAGCCTAGTGATTCTAAGTTATTTGAAAATCTAATTTAATATCTTTCTGAGTAATTCTAACCTACAAGCAGAGCTGGGACCTTCAGTCAAGACTCTGCTCTGCGTGTAATAAAAACAGTACAGCACAAACAAAATTCCAATAAGCCAGTAAGCTCCTTGGATAGACTGAGAGCTTCAGATGCCTCAGAATTCTGGCTTCAATCAAAGGGACTGCAGCACCACAACCTCTCCCATACATCATTCACAGCTACTCCTGAACCTTTTTTTTTTTTTTTTTTTTGTCATCTTCCCATCTGGGACATACTTCTCCCAACTCTCCTTGTCAAAGGCATCCTTCTAATTCCTTTGGCTCCAGGAAGTACACAATGACCCATTACTATTAACTCTCTACTGCATCCACTATCCGTTGTTGACGTTAACCGGGGCAGGGATGAAAGGTTACTACCTTGGATCCTTGTCCTCTGGCCCTCAGTTACACAGGAAGCTGAGGAACGCACATGCTGCACCACAGAGGATCGTGCATGTAAAACTTACATTACAATAAACGTTTGTTGTCATTAGTGATGGAAACATTTAGGCACTAATCTTGTTTGAAAATCGTTCCTTAGGTTATCTGACATGGACTACTTTCAATATTTGCCAAGCATTCATCAAACTTAAATTTACAAATTTCTTCACATGCAACTATTTATTGGTAACTGTGTAAGTCTACAATGCTGAGACCGTTCATAGCTCTTATTTTTCCATGGTTTTAAATCCCACACTTTCTAGTCCTATAGCCTTATTAAAAAAATACCACCATCTCTCTGCACTGTCTTGAGTATTGCATTCCTTCTTATATAATCAAAATTCATATCGAGCAAGGAATTATGGGTTGCAAAAGAATTTTGCATATCTAATTTTACGTGTCCAATCGCTGGCTTTCAACACCTAAAACTTTTTAAAAGTATGTCTTTAGTCTTCCAATTTATGACAGAATGGCAACACCCTTTTAAATGTTTCATACATTTTTCAAGCACTCTGCCCTTCTAAAAAACAAATGTCAATAGAGAAAAAATTTGAGAACCAGAAAAAGAAATCCTAAGTACTTTGTGTCATTAGTAACTTATTCCTTCCCCTGATCCATAAAGGCAAGAACAAGTGTTAAGTCATCAAAACTTATCACCTTCTATTGCCTTAACAGTGGGACAAGGTCTAGGTCAGAAATGTTCCAAGTAAATCGCCTTTGACCCAGGCCTTTCACAACAGACACTTTAACAATAATGACACGTAAATTTACCTTTGTAACTCACTGTCATACCAACATAATCGTTATTTGAGTGCTTAGAGCTTAACGCCCACTCTCCAAATGTCACTTTTTAAAAAAGATCTAGAAGGAAACAGGAAGATTTGGGAAACACAGCTGCTCCCAAAAGACAAAGAAAGAAAAACCCACACTACCAACCAACTCACCTACCATACAGGTTTAAACTTTCGTTTAAATTAAACTTAAGGAAACTGTTTGGATCTGGGACAAATGAAGTGCTTCCACTTGGTACCTTCTCCAAAACAAACCCAAACACCTTGCTTTCCACCCCCAAAGTCCATGACAGAAGGCCGCCAGTAGTTTCCTCCCACGCCTCTACTCCCTGTTCAGCAGGTCCCAGAGTCCCCAAACTTGGAGCCTCAGCCCTGTTCTTACCCAGGCCTGCACGCCTCATCCTTCCAGGAGAGGGAAAGGCGGGCAAGGACGAGTGGGCAGGAAAAGGCCAGGGTCACCCGACCTCGGATTCAGTCCCAGGGACTCTCAGAGCACCAACTTTTTGCCTCAGAGCGCCACGACATCAGTGAAGTCCAAACACCGCGCCGGTTTATGTCGTCACCCGGACACTTATAGGCGCACTGCAATGAAGTTTAGTTGCATTCTGGGAAATGTAGTTCTCCGCCATCTCAGGGCGCTTTGGGGGGGGGGGGGGAGGGGGCGTTGTGGGAACCAGGTCAGGAATAAACCATGCTTCCGTGAGAGCAGGGAAAGCTGCTGTAGCTCTAGCCAAGGGAGTTTGAGCCTTTGCCTCTCCCAGAGCCTTCACTATCGTACTTTCAGATGTTAACGCCAACTTTAACCCAAGAAATTTACTCCTCCCCTGCCGGGAGGATGGTTGACTCATCTTTCCTGATTCCTCCTAGTATTTGAAAGAAAGTCAGGAAGAGCTTAATTCAAGAGTCTTAGTGAGCCTCTTAGCAGGAAAGGAAGAACGATGGATTTTTGCCCAGTGGACTGGAGAAAGCAGGTTTCCTTGTGCTAGAACGCTTGGTAGGGAAGTGAGGAGTGTCCTTCTTGCTTGTTGGTGCATTTGTTCCAAGTCTGGAAAACACGCCCACCTACTTAGACCTTTTTAAAACTACGCATAGACACCTATTACGTGTTTCCAAGGAGCAAGGAGTCGATTTAGGGGTTCATAAGCTTGTTGGGAGCTATGGGGATGCAGTGGTTCATTTTATAGCAAAGGATCATTATGGGGTTCCAAAGAAAGAATGGTTTTTGAAAGCTGAATTGTTCACAGCCCATGCTAATACGTTTTACAGCTGTGTTACTACTGTAGGACAGTGATGTGGTATTTATAATGCAGCTTTCTGAAAGTGTAGTCTTTGAAATGTAGTGTTTTCCATTATCAACACTGACCATGTAAATGAATTCTCAAACTTAAACGTTGACTATAATTATAGCTTAACTCTCTGCCGTAAGGCTATGTCTGTAAAATACACTTAAAACGATTCCAATGAGATGTATCATCTGGGAAAATAAACAACTTCATAGCATTAAACAATCTTCATCAAGTTAAAGTAAGCCACCGTCTCTAAAAGCAACAGGATTAAACGATGACAGTGCTCAGAGGTAGTTATATTAAATATGTGCAGGGTATTCAATGAGAGAACTGTGAGACTTCCTTTGTCACCTACAGACTGTGATGGTCCTTCTCCCCACTCCAACCCCCTTTTGCAATCAAAAGGTGAAGCAGAAAGTAGCTTTTATATGCAGAATAACAATTACTGATCATGATTACAATTGACAAAGAATAGGGAGGACTCTTTTTCCATTTCTTTCTTTCTTTCTTTCTTTCTTTCTTTTTCTTTCTTTCTTTTCTTTTCTTTTTTTTTTTTTTTTTTTTTGTACTTTTAAAATTCCAAGTTAAAAACTTGCTTTGTTGACTTGGAGATGAATAGCATCAGTAATTTCATCTCTATTCTCGGAGAGAATCTTGTAGAAAACATGTAATTCTTGCCTGTCTTAGGGAGATTGTTAACTAAAAATGACAAGATAATATTAAGTGTTCTGATGATAACTACAAAAGTAAGAACATGGACAGGAAAAAAAATCATGAACTTTTTCACTAAGATAGACTCTTATTTTTCCTGATCTGTTGTTTTCTGTTCTCGTATTATCTCTCTTTCCATTTCTAAGTCCAAACCAAGAGAAGCACACAAAGCTTTTAAAACTTGTTAATTAAAACTTATTAAAGTATTTTTTCCAATCATGAAGCAATTTCAATATCTCAAGCATTACATGTGAACATAAAAACGTAGACTAAAGTGGCTTCATCGGTTAATGAAACATATATAAGTGGAATTCTTGTGATTTCGTAAGTTCCGGCAGTAAAAGTTGGTCGTCAAGACAGGCATGACCTTAAAGATCCAGGGGATGGCTTGTGATGACAGAGGATAAGGCTGCTGGTCACTATGCCAAGGTCTTTCCTTCTTCCATCTCTTTAGGTGTATTACTAAGTCCTGGTTCTGGCAAATGATTCCTCCTTAAAGCCAGTTGACCAACAGAGCAACATGGTGGAGCTAAATTTCAAAATGGGCACTAGGCCACCTTTGTATTCCAATCTTAAAATTTAAAATTTGTTGACGTTTCTAAAACATCATTTTAGATTAATGGATAAACATTTGAATTTCATGGTATTTGCTTTAGAGGGCCATATTTCCTACCCTTCACCATCAGTTTGGTCAGGTTCATAGTCATTTTAATGGCATTTATTATTAAAGAAATTTATTTAATGATCATACTGATACATTCAAAGTGCCAAGGGAGACATAAAGCATACAATTTGGTTCTTTCCCTATGGCATTGACACAACACAGTGACAGAGATGCATTATTATCAGTACACCTTGTGGCTTTTTCACCAGTGGTTAGATTAGAAATATATGTATTTCAAGACAGGGGTCTCTCTGTGTAGCCTTGGCAATAGTTTTCTATATTTAAGAGACAAAATTTTTCAAAAAAATCTTCAAAGATTGAAATATACCACTAGTTGTATTTACAAAATTGGCATGTAATTGTGGAATTGAGGAAATGAAGAACAAGGTGTACATGTTCATTGCAGATGCAATTCTTCTCCGCCCTCCCTGCTATCTTCCTCTTCCCCTTTCTCTGCTGCTAGCTTTTGTATAGTTAATACCGATCTTTCTCATTAAAAAAAAATAGTGATCTCTGAATTCCTGGCTTCTAGACTAGAGCATGGATGTGTCACCTTCGTACCCAAGTAATTTCATCTCAGGTTGTCTTAGTGTATTGAATGAAAGTACTCTGTCACAAACCCCCAAATGATCCAGCTTTATTACCTTGTAAATCACACTAGCAGCTGAAATGATCAAGTTCTTGTGTATCAGTATTCAACTCATTTCACTCTTGACTTTAGTTGCTTCAGAATATTATATTCTATTAAAATGATAACTGTTCCAAAAGTCATGTATAGTTGGCGTCTACACTCCAAAATGATCAAGTCTAATATTTCGTCAAAGCATTTTGATTTCAGGAACATTTTCATGAAACAGGTTCATACTGATTTCTTTATTGTATAGCAATATCAGTAGATATATCTTGAGCTATTTTCCAATATATATATATATATATATATATATATATATAGAGAGAGAGAGAGAGAGAGAGAGAGAGAGAGAGAGGCTTTGATGTAAGCAACAGTAACCTAATGCTGAAGGTAATTTTTATTTCGTGTCACTAGGTCAATTAATGTTTAAATAAAAGTATAATGACTTCTAACATTTTCATAGACAAAATAATTAAAGGTGGATTATAATTTGAAAGGTCCCACAAAAAGGGGAAAATGTTGGTATCTTTGTGTTAGAAAGAATTTCTTACACAAACTGCAGCAACCATTAACCACAAATTGATAAATGTTACTATATTAAAATAACACCTACCTGTTAAACATAATTAAAAGAGTGTGTCAGTTGAACACATTAACAGTAAATTCAGAGTCACGAATAATAGGTTGGTGTCTTGTTAAGGAAAAGAAGGTATAAAGTACTCCCCCTTGGAGTAATTTAACCAAAAGAGTAACCACATTTAAATTCTGTTCTTCGCTCTCCCTGGGTCTCCGATCATTTCTGTCTCACCATTGGAAGAGTTTAAATTGTGCTTGCCTAAACGCTGTCATGTGAAATCTGTCTGTCTCTGTCTCTGTCTGTGGTTCTATGATGTGACCCCGCCCCCTGCCCCTGGGTGATATTTATCTATGAGAACAAATAGGAGCAGGGGAGATAGACAGGGAGTTTGGAAGACCCGAGAGTATGGATGGAAATGAGGACTTCCAGGACCAGCTTTGGGGAGGCAGATCTATTTTATTTGAGAAAATGAGGGATGTATAGAACTTTGGGGAAGGTGTAGTGATTTCCATGGTGGGTAAAAGTCATTAGCCAGAGTGCTAAGGTACTAAGATGCCTCATTTACATGGAGGGGAATCCAGGAATGCCAGGTGCTGTAATTTCCCTGAGGCCACACCAACTCTCTGGCCAGGTATGTGATGGTCTGTATAAGGGAAACAATGTGTGATCTTAGCCTCACTGAGTCTGACCATGTGCTTTTCCTTTGTTTTGTTGACATTTCTTTACTGGAACGAGAAGGCCACCTTTTCTCTGAAATAAAGGAGATAGACTCAATCTTGTTGGAAACACACCAAGCTTTGAGGCGCTTTGTGTAGTGGAGGCAGAGTTTCCCATTCTGGCCCCTAGGTGGTCTTCACAAATGTAGTCTACAGTCTTCAATACACAACAGATCCGAAATCAAATAATGAACCTCACAATTTTAATAAAAGGTAGAAGTTCATGAACATAATTTTTTTCTGTTTTGATTCCCCCCCCCTTTTTTTTTATAAGATGGCCATTTCTGACACAAAATTGGGGTCAATGTCAATGCTTTCAGTGTTTTGATGGAAATGTCACCTTATGTGATTGTCTGCTCACCTAGAAAAGTTGTTTGTTGCTTGACTGGAAACATGGCTTGCTTGGTCTCCTCCTTACCAGGGGAGTTTTCCTCAGAAGTCTGATAGTACAGTCTCAAGATCAAAAAGCGAGATTGACTGCTAATGGTTATTGAAGAGTCTTATAGAAATTACAATTGCTACTGAAAGAGTTCCAACACTGCTTTCACGGGAGTGAAAGACAAAGAATTCGGCACTACTGTCTCAGCCCTTCCTCAAATTACACCAAAGTATTAACCATATACTTCTTGATGCTACATCCTAGGTTAACAAGAGCACACACTCACACTTTCTAAAGGTAATGTATGAAAATGTATGATGTAAATATTCATGTTCAGGCACCCTCTGAAGCTGAGCTGTTCATTTCCAACTTCCTTCCAGTAAAGAACATTTGTTTGTTTACTTCCATGTGTCTTCCATTAGAGGGAGATGGTGACCAATGACATTCATCAGACATGGCTCTGGTCTCATTCATCAGACATCACATCGCTGGTCTCAAGAAGCCAGGATAACATAAGGTTATGAGGAAACTTCCCTCATGTCTGAGAGAGGTTGTCCCATTTCCTCATAGCCAGGTGAAGGGTCTTAACTGCATCAGGGAATGCCAACAGGCTCTCACACTAGTCAAATAATAAAGTAGCTGGCTGAAGTGTGTTTAAACATCTCTTTATTACACCCCATTTCCCATAATAAGGGTTGGGTAGGTTTTTCTTTGCTTTCTTGGGCTACAGATGCTTATTTTCGTTGGGAGTTGGTTATAAGTTATTATTGGTCTTATTCAGAGATAAAATGAAGTAGGACTCACGGATGTCTCTGTTTTATTTTATCTTTCTTTCATAGGTATAGGGATAGGGGTTAGGAAGAAAGAAGGGAGGATATTGACATATACGGAATGATAAAAAGTACTCTTAAACTTAAGGCCTTAGTTGTCACTCACAAATAAGTTTTTTTTGTATTCACTGGCTTAGAATTTTGTATATTGATGCAAAATAAGCTTAATTTTGATACATTGGTATAGAATTCATATTTATGGTTATTCTTCACACATTATTTAAATTTGTATTCTAATATAAGGTATTATACCCATACACCTCAATTACAATACAAAGTTTACTTCCAATAACTTGAAAGTGGCATTGCAGGCTGTTTAGGATAATTAAGTAATACAAGCTAATTGTTAGTTGATCAAATCATGGTCATGTCAATTACTACTTTATTTTTATCACAAGAATATACATCCTAGGTTTAATACCTAGAAACGATTCTATAGATATATAAGATAAAATAGATAAGGTCTTCAAAAGCCTCAGAGACCTACAGAATATAGCATTTAAGATGTTTTTATTATTTTAAAGATTCTCTGACAACAAGACAGGTTAACTCCTGGCAACACCCAGCCTACCTCAAAGAAAATGATGAGCAGCGAAGAACCTCCTTATGGAGAGGGCTTGAAATGTGGCAAACCAGCCACTGGGCAAAATGTCCTCATTTCTGCCACAGACAGAAATCTGCCTGAAAATAGGCAAGCTTGGATGCAGGCAGAGTTGACGACCAAACTCTCTCAAGACAGGGTAAGCAAGTCCTCAATAGTTCCTGCCTCACAAATATGTCTGTCAAATATATTGGGCCAGAAAGCTGAGGATGATGGCCCAATGTTACAGAGAATTTTGGGTGACTGTTCAGCCAGCAAACTGTCTCTGTCATCTTCTCATTTTGGAAGCTGTTAACCTGCACTTTCCATATGTAGGCTCAATTTTCTTAACAATGATATTTTATTATGAACTTATCAAATGAGCGTACCTCCCTTATCACCCGACTAGCATAAACCTAAGGAAAAGAAGATTAAAGAACACAACAATGAAACCTTCTGGGTATTAGTTCCCAGGAACAACTCTCCTGGTGTAGTCAACAGCATTGCTTCTGCTGGAACCTGGAGTAATTGGAACCCAAACCTCAGCTGGAGCCTGGAGCAGCAGCCGAAGCCCTGAGCCCAGGAAGTCTTCCCTGGAGCAGTTCTCTTGAGGAGCTTCTCAAAAGCCAGTGATGAACAGCCACTCAATCCCAAGTCTCCAAAGACCATGCCTCCTGTTTTTGTCTCACATTTATATCTCCTCTCAGAATCAGTTCAAGGATGTTTTTCAGCCGGTAACAGCCAAGCTCCTCCAAAAAGTGGGTCGACTTCTGAGAGGATAAACAACACTTGCTCTCTCACAAGTCTGTTCCTCATCCCACAATGGGGATCTAAACAAACATGTTTATCTTTCCTTCTTCTGTATACTCAGCTGATTAATTTTTATTCCTTCTTAAGTCTCTGATAGGGTTGAAGACTAGATAGTTTAATCTTACGATTAAGCTTAGTTGTTTAGGGGTTAAGATGTTTTTAGGTCTACATAGATGTTTTAAGTTGATAGAGATGAGATATAATGGATATTGATTTTCATTCAGAATTTTAGACATACCAAGATAAGAAAGATGTTTTCTCCAAGGCTGCCAAATACAAATAGCCAAAGCACTATGAATGTAACATTTATATAATCCCTGATTGTTTCATGGTTCTTCTTGCTGTATGTAGTTTATTTTACATATGTGTAATAATATAAATGTACATATAAAAAGAAATATAATAAAATTGCTAAATAAAAAAATCTGTATTCAAAAGGGTTAAGAAAGGGAATGATGAGTTTTGCTCAATATTCTGTGACTTGTGTTATTCAGAGGCAGTCATTAGTAGGACTGTTCATGGTCTGACAATACCAACACTTGCCCTCCGTTCCAAATTCAGTGTAGTGATCTGTCAGCATAGACAACACAGCATTTGAAACCAAAGGAATCAGTGTGCTAGAGTAGGCAAACAACCAGGAGCCGTGTGTCCTTTCTCTATAGATGATATGAACATTCTGTTTGCCACTCCAATTCTTCACCTGGTGACTTATTCCCGTCATTCTTTTGGACATTTCTGCTTGACCATGTTACCGTAACCTCAAACTTAACAACATCCTCTTGTCATCTTGCCTTCTTGGTTTTTTAAATTCTCCTTAATATTCTTAAGGATGAAAGCTCTGGGCTGTGTTGACTTTTACTGCTTTGTCTACTATAAAAACTTCCCAACGAGCCCTATAGTAGCTCCACTTGGAATTTCTTAATTACTGACTTTCTGTCCATTCCCAAACTAACAGTACTAATATAAAGTCCAAATGCATCTACTCGTGGTACTTTGCAACATTGTTTTTACTTCCGCTTCCTCCAGATTCTGCTTCCTACTGCACTAGAGTTTCCTAGACTATAATTTTTTTTATCACCACTATTAAAATAAGTTCAATGAACTCTCTAGGACATATTTGGCAAAAGGGCAAATAGTTCATAACATTTTAATTCTGAAACTCCTCGAAGGACCTGGATCCTGTAATCCTGCAAAATCTATAAAAGAAAACAACAAAACACCTAAACAAAGCAGACATGTGAGATGGCAAAAGTCAGCCTCAAACTCATGCTTACTTTCTTTAGGTCAAGACCTGCTAGCTAACATTTCTTTTCTGCCTCTGCATCAAAACTCTTCTTTTTTTCAAAACCATATCCAGTTCCACCTAATTAGGTTCCCTCTCCTTCTGTAGACAAAGCCCTGTGTTCATCATTTCTCGTGTGTTTTTCAGATGAAGAGTCAGTAGATAAGCAGGCCGAAATGAAATTGTCCCATGAGTCAAAGCATCCCTAGAGTCCTCTGTAGGTGCTGTCCATAATAATTACAGGACAGCTAATAACAATTTCTCTCTTCCTGTCTATAGATGTTTAGCTAATTTATATCCTGATTTATCTTTTGATTAAATAATAAGTTTGTTCTATTTTTCCAAATGTAGTTATGTTGGGAAGACTCAGAAGAGAACATAGAAAAAGAGAGTGGAAAATGATTGAAAAGTTGTAAAGTAGTCCCAAATATTTCACTTCCTGTCCCAGGATCCTTGTTCTTAGCTGTCTTGTTGGTAGATGGGACCAGGTGGGAATTTGATGTTCTTTGTTTACACCAATGCTTGAGGGCATTCTGCACAAAAAGAAAGCCTGATGGAGTGAAGTGAATTCCATCCTTGAGCTGAGCCCTTGCTCTGGTCTTGCTAGACAATTTCTAATTTTTTTACAATATTTTTAATCATAACTGATCAGCCCAAACTGTCATTCTTGTTACTCGGGTTCACTCAAGTTGGTATTCAGTGCTCCACTCTAAAATGCTCTAGCGGGGTCTCCTCCATGCATCTATTTTTCTACAACCATTACCCAAAAGCCTTTAGTCATTTTCTAACTTACAACACATTATTCTGACTTTCTCTGTGAATTTAAATACCTACTGATAGATACATTAATAAATCAAATGTGGTTTAGCCATACAGTGGCAGGCTGTTGGTAGTGGGTGTCTAATGCCAGCTTTCTCTAATTGGGCCAAAATAATAAATAGGCTGTTCCCTTTGTTTTGAAGAAATGAGCATGACTGTCACCTGGTGCTCTACTAAGGAACTGAGTAGTCCACTTTCAGTCTCTAGCACTTTCTCTAGTTTCAGAGTTATTTTCCTCGTTTCATATGCCTTTGGTTGGATCTTCAGCTGACAACCCACTCCTGTCTCCTTTCTACAGAGATAAGCCATGAAATTGAGATGACTTGTTCCACTGTCTGGACAAATACTCTAGGCAAGTCCATTAGAGTCTTCCTATAAGGATTTGTTCCCTGGAGTGGAGAGACTGTGCCTACTCCTTTTATCTCATAAACTGTGAAGACAAATAGTGAAGACCACAGCAGATGTCTTTCCTAACTCAAGGAGAAACTCTATACTACCACAGGATGAGGGCAACTAAGAGAAACCATGACATCTATTAGTGAAAGTACCATAGAGATATTTATAGATATGGAGATGAAGCTGGCAATAGGAAAATGTGATACAGAGCTATTATAACATTGTTTGGCTCTGTGTGCAAACACATCAAGCCAGTGGGGACAGTTTTATTTCTTCATTAATAGTCACTAGATTTCATTTATTTTTCTAGTTTTGTCTCTATTGTACTGTCAAGAACCTGCAAAAGAATGTTGAATAATGATCATTTCATTTTCAAATTCAAAAGGCAACCTTCAATATCATACATTGAAATTATTAAGTAGAAAGCATGTTGTATTCTTAGATATTTTGTCATATCAAAAACATTCTAGTGTATCAAAAGAGTTTTAGAAATTACTTGTGTTATATTTTATTTACTTTCTTTTACTTATTGATATGATAAGCTTTCATTTTTAATACATTGGATTGCATTGATTTTTGAATGTTAAGTCAACTCTGCATATCTTATTCCTGATTTACATGTCCTAATTCATTGGATACTTTTTAGTAGTGACTCTTAAAATCTAGAACTAAGAGCACAACAAGTTAATTGCTTACATGCTTGGAAGAATTCACTGGCAATGTCACCAGGTCTGGATGGTCTTTACATATTTTTTCTTGACAACATTACTTCTTATTGTTATAACAACTGGATTTTGGCTTAACACTTATTAATCTGATCCTAATGGATTTTCTTTTTTGTTTTCACTCAGTGATCCTTTTTGTTTTGTTTTTTAGCATGTCTGTAGTTAACTCAGTTGTAATGTAGAGTATTTGAAATGCTATTATGAAATTTGAAACATTTTCAAGCACCCTTCTTGGACCTCTTTGGTCTGTGGGTAGTAGCATGGTTAGCCTGTACTTCATGACTAATATCCACTTATAAGTGAGTACATACAATGTTTGTCTTTCTGTGTCTGATCTACCTTACTCAGGATATTTTTGCATTTTATTTATTTATTTTTTTGTCCAAAAAATTTCATGATGTCATTGTTTTTTAATGGCTGAGTAATATTCCATTGTGTAAATGTACCACATTTTCTTTATCCAGTCTTCAGTTGAGGGACATCTTGGTTGTTTCCAGATCATGATTTTTACAAATAAAGCTGATATGAACATAGTTGAGCAAGTGTCCTTGTGGTATGATGAAACATCTTTGGGGTATATGCCCAGAAATGGTATAGCTAGGTCTTGAGATCGATAGGTTCCCCAATTTCTGAGACACCAGGATATTGATTTCCAAAGTGGTTGTTCAAGTTTTCACTCCCACCAGCAAAATAGTGTTGAGGTCTTTTATCTACTTGGACTTGAGTTTTTTGCAGGATGATAGATATGGATCTATTTGTGAAACATTAATCAGAGTCGGGGAATCCTGTGGAAGAGGGGAAGGAAGAAATGAAGGATCCAGAGGGGTTAAGGAAATCACAAGAAAACCTACAGAATCTACTAAACTGGGCCCATAGGGGCTCACAGAGACTGAACTGTCAATCAGAGAGCATGCATGGGGCAGACCAAAGCCCTCTGCACGTGTCTAACAGTTGTGCAGCTGGGTCTTCATGTGGATCTCCTAAAGCAGGAGCAGTGGCTGTCTCTGACCTCATAGCCTACCTTTGGATCCCTTTCCCCTAACCGGGCTGCTTTGTCTAGCTAATTATAGTCCGTGATCTTGGTCTTACTGCAACTTGATATGCCAAGGCTGGCGGACATCCATGGGAGGCCTCCCCTTTTCTGAGCAGAAGGGAAGGAGGGAGTGAACTAGCATGAAAGGAAAGAGGGGAAGCTGTGATCTGGATATAAAGTAAATAAGTAACTTAATCAAAAATTTTTGAAACATTTTTTATTTTTTATAAAAAAGAGCAGATTCAGCTTGTTCTGTTATAAATTATAATGTGTTGTGTTTTCTGGATACTTTTTGTTTGTTTGTTTTTGTATTTTTGTTTTTTTGTTTTTTTGAGTCAGTCTAGCCTTGGCTGTCCTGGACTCACATTTTAGACCAGGCTGGCCTCGAATTCACAGAGCCTGTCTCTGCCTCCCGAGTGCTGGTATTAAAGGCGTGTGCCACCATGCTTGGCCCTTTCTGGATAATTTTGTTAGCTGGAAATGGGTTCTACTTGGAAATACATAGCCTAAAACACTAAAGATTAAAGCAGGTAGGCGGAAGTGTCAGTAAAGCTTGAAATGGGGCCACCTGAGAGATGTTCGGGGCTAAGAGCACTTGACGCTCTTCCGCAGATCCAGTTTCAGTCCCAGAACCCATAGCAGGCAGCTCCCAGCCTTCTTCTGCGGCTGCTCCAGGAGATCTGACCCTGCTAGGCGCTTGGGCCACCTGCACTCATGTGCACAGACCCACAAGTAGACACATGTGTCGATACAAAAATTTTAATGGCCATCATAATAAAATATTTTTAAAGGTTAAAATAGGAACAAATTTAGTACAAAGGCAAAAATATATTCATGTGCTTTAAAAGCAAAATACCTGTGCAGGCCGTTCAGGTTCAGTGGAAATTTTCCAATTCTCATTCATCGCAGATCTCCTAGTCAGGACTGTTTGAAAAGAGCTGAGTAGAATTAGGAAATTAGAAACTTGAAAATTGGGAATGAGTGATAACCAAAGTTCAAGAATGTGTTCATCCCATATGTTTTGCTTAAAAATTCTTTTCGGACCTGGTTGTAAAATATTTCAAATAATTTCAGACTAAGACACACTTCCCATAAATAGTTTCAAGTCAAAGTAAGGAACCAAAGTAGTTAATTTCTCCCCAAGTATCCCATAGAATTTAGTCTATCTTTACAGAAAATATTTTTATGCTTAGATAAATGCCCAGAAATTATAAGTTGTATTTGATATTTGTTCCAGTACTTGTACAAAGCAGGTCAGGATTTTATGTTAGATAAGCAATTTTCATATCAGCCAGATGAAGGCATCCTGGCATCATGGCACCCTGTCGTGTTGTATTGAGAATCTTGAACTCTAACATCTGTTGCACAAGCCCATGAGGGGACTGTTGCAGGTTCAAGGTCTCTGCACTCATTCCCCAGAGTCCCTATAAATTCTATGGCAAGGAATTGAGAAAAAAAATGGTGTCTGGGCAGTGAAGACTGCTGAGCTGGTTAAGTGCCTCCCACAAAAGCATGAGGACATGAGTTTGGGTACCCAGCAACAAACCTGAAAGCCCAGCACCCTCATCTCCAAGTCTAGAGAGTCAAGTGCTAAGGAGGAGGGGCTCCAGCCTGCTGGCCAGTAACTGACTTAGTGAGCTCCAGGCCTAGCGGGAGACCTGATCCCCCAAATAAAGTGGAAAGCTGTAAGTGAAGCCATCCAATGCCAATCTCTGGCCTTCACATACACACATATACTCAAGTACACACGCAGGAACACAAACACATGCATGCCACACATATATACACATAAATATATACATATATACATTATGTATTTAAATTAAAAAAATAACGGCTGGCTTAATTTCATGAATCTTCAACCACTTTGTCTGTCAAATACTCCAAAATCACTTTGCACTATTTGTTTTTCATGTTTTGTTTCACATGTTAGAGTGTGTCCTTGTAGTTAGGAGATGGCAACTCACAGACTGAACCACCACTCTGCTCCTCAGTAGGTCAGCTTTTAATTTGTTCTCACTGCTGACATAGGAATGAGTGTAATTCACTCTTACCAACGTTTATTAACAATACGCTCTTCTGCCTCTGCCCAGGAGAAGATACTGATAAAGGGGCGATGACACAGCAAAGTCTCATAATCAAAGACATACAGGCTCCACAGCAATTTCATTGAGTCAAGCAGTTACAAAACTTGGATTCTGGATTTTGTAGTAATTTTATTTACTATAATACACAAGGCCTAATATTATATGCTAGAATACGGATTGTTGGAATACGTAAATAACTAATGATAGTCTTAATTAAGAGTTTTAAATTTTATTTATTAAAATAAACCTTTAGGGCTGGAGTAGTGTATTAGTGGTTAAGAACCCTTGTTGCTCTTTGGGAGAACTTGGAATCAATTCCCAGCATACACATGGTTGCTTACAACTATCTGTAGCTCAAGTTCCAAGAATCCAACACCCTCTTGTAGCTTGTAAGCACAAGGCATGCGTGTACATGGTACACAGGAATACATGTAGGCAACATACCTATACATTTATAAAAGAAAGATCATTTTCAGCTAATTAATGATGTTGAAATTATTAACTAATAAGATATGATATGCAACACATGATATTAAAACTTACTGAAGCTTTCTGACTGACAGAAATTCACTGTTGTTGGAACTGTAAATCAATGTGTCACAAGCAGTTTGGCAGTATGCACCAAAGGTTTAAACGATGACCTTATTTAAGGCAGAAAGAAAACACTGGCATTTTTACCAAGTTGAAAACATGAATGCATAGTAGATGTGAACACAGAACTTTCCTACCATCATTTTTAATAAAAGAAGACTTTAAATGAAATTATCCATCATATAAATTGTGCTAGGGCTGGAAGATTATAATTAATATATTTTGAAATTTATTCCTCTTATAAAATTATTTGTAAATCTCTAAATGTATACATTTAATTGGTAAGTGTGTATGCTAGAGAAATAGAAAACTAGAGAGACTTAGAGAGAAAGGAGAATCTGGAATAATGCTTTTGCAAATGTGAACAGTGCTGACAGTCCTGTGTTTATGGAACATTTATTTGAATAAAATTGCTCCGTTCCCCACCTCTCTATTTTGTCTTGCAGTAGTTATGCATTAACATTTTTATAGGTGAAGACAGAATAAAATTGGTTGATTCTTCAAAGTGCTCGACTGAAAGGTTATTTGAAACTGCATAGCAAGAATAACTAACTCCCTGAAGGAACCGAACAGCCAAGGCTCACCTTGTCTCACCCTGCTTTGTATTCTCTCAACCCCTAATTAAAATGTGTATTTGTCGAACCTACTATGTTCCAGAGACAGTGTCCCCAGGAATGAGCTATGAGTCTGATTTTAGGTTTCACTGGCTTATGTGGATACTGAACATTTTTAAGGGTGGTTTGAAGAGGATAGCGTGGGTCAAGGAATTTTTAAACCACTCCTAAACTTAGAATAGATATTTGTGTTTATATGATTATTCTCTATATGAATATTTGTTTGAATATCCGATGACATTCTTATCTCTAATAATTCAACCATAAAGACTTTAAATTAATTTTCAAGGCTAGAGTTAAACTGATTTGAATGAACTTGTTTCAACTGTCACTGTGGGAAGAGTCAAGAGACAAAGGGGAGTCACTCTCCCTAACATGGTTATAATTTGTCCTTTAAAATACCAAACAAATTCATTGGTTAATGTAGTGGCCACCTTTCCACAGAAGTGGGCATGGAAAATGGACATATGTGAGCAACACAGCAAATGACACAAAGGATATTAGACTAAACAAGAGCCAGACATAGTGCAGAGAATTGTTTTTAGACTTAAGCATTCCCTTACAGAGACTTCCTTGTGGCAAACCCGTTGCTATGTGTTTTAATGATCCTACTAGGTATCTGTCTGAATATTTAGATGTCAGAAATAGTTCTGTACTACATTTCCTTATAGCACTCGGTGATAATAAATTGTTCTTTAAAAATGAGATATGATAGATATTGATTTACATTCAGAATTTTAGACTCACCAAGATAGGAATGATGTTTTCTTCAAGGTTGCCAAATACAAATAGCCAAAACACTATTAATGTAATATATATATAATTTCTGATTGTTTTGTGGTTCTTCTTGTTGTAGGTAGTTTACTGTATATCTATGTAATAATATAAATGCATATTTAATATTTAATAAAAAAATTGGCTCCAAAAGACAAAACTAGTTTGACCAGATAGATAAAATGGAAACCTTCATTTCTCTAAATGAGCTCTTTCCATACATTATATACCCTTCAAAAAGAGTAAATTTCAGGTGTTGTCAAACTTGCCTTTAATCCCAGCACTCAGGAGATAGCAGTACATCACCATGGTTGGGGCCAATAGGATCTACATCAAGAGTACTAGGCCAGCCACTTAGATGTGTCTCAAAAAAACTAAACTAAATGAAAAACAGGAAGCTTGCCTTTAATCATACATTTGGCAAAGATTTAGGAAACCTGATCATAGTTAAAATTATTATAAATATATTTCTTCTGGAAGCTTCCTCCTAGTCACCACCTTGTGCTTGCCTTTGTTCCTCTGGATAAATGTCTTGTGATTCCCTAGGACCACATACTGATGTTTGTGAAACCAGTGCTTCTGTTTAAACTCTGTTAAATTAACATCATCTACAGCTGACAAAATACTATTCCAGTAAAATGATGATGCTCTAATGTCAGAAACCTACAAATATGTACAGGGTAGTCAAGTTTGCAAATCGTATTAAGTTGTTCATTAGCTGACCTCCTAGGGAACACAGTCTGCATTATCCACGTGACCTGAGCATTAACAGAAGAGTCCTTAGCAGCAGAAGTAGGGGGAAGATCTTCAGAAGATCAGATGGCTATGCAGGAGAAAAAATGTGGCTGTGGACGACACAATAAAGGTAGCATTGAAAATGGAACAAGACTAAGCGTGAAGTAGAAGCAGGCGTGTAGAAGCCTTAGTCAACAGTTTTCTCTTGCCTCACACATCACGAGGGGCTGTGTCTCCACACCCACAAGTAATAGGGCAAGGACGCCTTGGAAGTAAACCTTATAAACTGTGATCCAGAACAAGGCTTTCCTGCGAGGTGGTTATGTTGGTGATGTATTTCACAGTAACGGAATGCTTACCAGCACATAAGAACTTTGGTCATGCATTGCTAGTTGGTTCATGTATCGTCCTTAAACAGAAACCTGCTTATGTCTACAGCAATATAAAGTGCAAGTTAAGAACAAAATCACTGTTAAGTGACTCCTAAGAAAAACTAATTAGCGTGTTTAAAATCTAATGTTTTAACTGTACATATTTAAAGCAGCATGCTTCTCTGTAACAGCAATAATCCTTGATAAAGTAGAATAATAATGATTGTAAACCAACTCAGTTGCTGTACAATGTACTGATTTTTTCCCTAATAAAGAACAATAAATTCCCAGATCATCTACATTTCTGTCAGTAACAATTGCTCTCAAAAGGTTCCATGATAGGTTTTAAAAACTATGAATAATAAACAAACACGCTAAAAATTTCATCTTGAGAAATTCTGTGTTTTGGGCAAGAATAATAATATATAGCGCGCTCTCTCTCTCTCTCTCTCTCTCTCTCTCTCTCTCTCTCTCTCTCTCTCTCTCTGTCTTTGCTTGAGTGCTTCTGTAACTAAGAGCAGCTGTAGCTCTAGTGTTGTAGAGGGAGGGTCCTCATGAAAAGTCACTGTCTTCAGTCAGCGTCCATGGCTCCAGCTGTGAAAACGGTGAGGCAGGCAATTCTCCAGCACTCTCTATGGCCTTCTAAGCAGATTTCCAGGTGCAAATAGGCTCTCTCTGTTTTTCTCTACCTGTTGCTAAGGGAGCCAGCCCTTGCCTTTCACAGATAAGGGATGTGTCAATGACTTGGTACAAGTACCCTGCTGCTTCCTATCTATGACATCGCCTCCTGCTTCCCAAGAGGACAGAGAATGAAAACCAAAGATGGGGGAAATTACAGAGGAAGTCAGCAGGCAGTGGGGAGGGAAACAGAGACATCTCTGGCTTGAAAAACAGGCCTTTTATGACAATTCTGACCTCTTGAATATTTTTATAAGTTTATTTGTTTATTCATTTTACATCCTGAATGCAGTTCTTGAAATTTACTGAGTGGTTATTGTGACACAAATGGGGTCATTGGGATGGAGAAGGTAAGAATAGGTTTACAAAGTCATATGAAGGTTAAAGTAAGGCAGTTATTAGTTTGAGAACACACAAGCATAGCATATCTGTCTCTAACTAACAGTATTTATAAAGCTTCATTAGTGTATAAAATGATTTTCTGTGTCTGAAATCATGCTCTAATTACATTGGGTGAGAAAAGAGCATGTGGGTATAGACAATTGGTCTCTTTGTACTGTAATGGACAGGAACAAATATTTAAAAGTTAGAAATCCAAAAATAACAGCCTGTCTTGAGAAATATGAAAATAAATGCAAAAACCTATCTCAGAGTAATCATGGAGTTAGGAGTAATTTCTCTTTGGAGCACAAATAGGTTGGAGATGCAGCGCATCTCAGGAACTCTCTGAAATGACCCTCTAAATATGTTCATGCATAATCAAGAAAGTGAAAAAGAACAACTAAGTAAGAATTTGTGGTTTCTTTTAGAAATATTCAAAAGTCATTTCAGATTTTTTTCCATCTTCATTTTGAAGAACCATTATAGCCATAATTAGAAAAAAAATACCATTAGCATGAACAACAAAACCCAACCAGATGTCCTTGGCGCTGGGTGTTAGGCCCCATCCCTGCTGCTCGACAGGCATCTTCGCATGTGAGCCTTTTTTTGTATGGACTTTGATTTCCTCTCTCTGAGAGTCGGAGGAGATTAAGGAAGATTGTGACATTCTGGGGATGTCTGGCACATGATCTTTTTAGCCTCTTCTCTGAGCTTTCTAGTATTCTGACATTTATGTCACCAAACCTGAAGTAATTTCAAGTCCCTGCTTACATAATACATACATACATACATACATACATACATACATTCAAATATACTGATATATGTATGTATCTTCTTGGTGAACCCTATGCTTACAGTGTATTTCATCATGGTCTTCAGGGATGGCCACTTACTCTTTAATCACGTCTCCCCAGTGCCTTTTGGCACTTTCTTTCCTATTAGCAGTTTCCTCGGGACTTTTATTATACAACCTCATGGATAGATAAATGCTTTTCTCATTTTGTTAACAGTCATAGGCTGGCATCTCTCACTCTACATGTTTAACACAGACCCCTGCTTTCACCTCCATACCTGTAGCTGTAAGCACCCATCACGTGTCTTCTCTAATTTGTACACCTTAGAGTTTCCCTATCTCCTGTGGTTTTCCTTATAATTACTTTGTACTCATGAAATAAGTTGATGTAATGCAATTAACATCATGGCAAATAATTTTTCTTCTTTGGTGGAAAAAAAACTTGCTTCTTAGTTTCATTCTGGGAAGAAGTCCATGAAACATTGCTGGGCTGTCAAATGGCCAGAACACACGATGTGAGGACAGACTCAAATGGAGAAAGAGCTGTTATTCATGCGGGGACTTGGGGCATGTGCACTTGCTGTGTGAGAGGCAAGCACAGAAGGCTTTCGGAGCCTGGGTGAGACACACTGTGAAAAGGCAGAGTTAGGGGAACTACCTGGAAGCAGAGCTCATGGGAAACAGCTATCCCATCAAGAACTGCTCCGAGCAGACCTAGAATATTTTACTTTTCAAAGGAGACAGGATGTGGGAAACATGGCAGGGCCAGGAAAATTTAAAGGAATTCTATAAATATGACTAAATGCTGAGATCATTAAAAACCTACATGGACTATTTTCACATAAAAGGTCTGAGAATGTTTAGAAGCAGAAGCCCATCTTTCGTGTCTTGAGACATCATGTTATAACGTGATAATGTAGCCTTTAGACTGAACACTTTCACTTCTAAAAAATCTCCATTGTAAGTCACAGTCCAGTTGGCTACACAGGGTGGTGAGGTCCTGTAATTTCCTAAGAGTGCACCATAAATGGAGAGCTCCTGTGAAAGGCAGGTGTTCCGCATGGTGTAGGTGCACAAGGACTTGACTCCCACAAGCCCAGAGAAGAGGAATTTTCATTGTTTTATGTGTAAATACTTTAAACATGACTAAAGTGCTTAGTTACTCTGGATCCAAAGGAACCACAGGTATATGTGACAAGAAAAAAATTTTGTTCACTCAAATCTTCCTTTGATGCTTGTTCCAAGCCAGTGTGTTCTACTGTTGCAGCCTTGACTTCCCTCCATCTCTCCAACATTCTAAGAAGACAGAGGTTTTTTTTTTTAAGAAGAGTTTAGTGTATTTTTATCATGCTGTGAGGTAAGGCTCCTCATTTGCTTTTTTCCCCATATTTGATCATATTTTCAGTTTTTTAAATGAGACAGTAAAATAAGAGTTTTTTCCAGACTGTGCAACTATTACTGTCTTCTCATTTCTCTGGCTCTGTTTTCTTTCCTGACAAATACAGTTCACAGACTTTGTGATGGGCAATAGCACAAGAGGATGCTGGGAAGGCTTCATCATAAAGAAAGACCTTCTGAGATGTAGATTGTGTGCAGCAGAGGTCAAGAGGGACTGTCCCTTCCTGGGACCCAGATGTCACTCATGCCTCTTGGGTCTCCATTTTTTTCTTTTTGTTAACAAAAGGACTCTTGTGGTAGTTTTCCTTTGGGTCTAAGTTCATAGGATCTTTCTTCATAGAGCCCTAGTGGTTCTTTGCTTCAGATACTATTTTGCCTTCTACGCTTTACTGTGTTTTACAGAGGTTCTGCAGTAGTCTCATGGGCTTCTTACATAGAAAGGTCTTCCTGGAAAGTCTAGGTAGTATTTTATGTCTTAGAACTGCTGCTTCCATGGAATGATTTTGCATCATTCCTATTGTGGTTAGTATATGATATCATGCACTTATGATTTAGGTTTGCTTGTATGTTGAGAGAGGGTCACATTGTGTTGTCTATGTTGGCCTGGAGATTGCTGTGTAGCCCAGACTAGCCTCTAGCTTGTGATCCTCCTGCTTAGCCCTGCATACTGGGATTGTAAGACTGCACTGCCAGTTTTGACTTATTCATGTGTTTTTAGAGGCTCTGCTTCATGCTGTTTTAGACTCAGCCTTCACAGTCTTGTTGCATTTTTCTCACAAAAGTCATCTCACGAAGTCATTGCCACCCCACTGTTCCTCAAGTCAGAGTCAGCTGAAAATCAGCCAGATAATCTTCCTCTGATGCTCTGTGTTTTCTTTTCCAAAGTCACTTGGACCACTTGGTCAACAAGAACAAACCATCCAGAGAGCAAAGGTCTTTGGTAAGTAAACAAGAACAGCCAAATAAAACAATGCTTATTAACACAGATGTGCAATCTATGACAATCAGAATTCTCTTGGTTACAATTCAAACAAACTTCAGGAAAAGTAATTTTAAAAATCTCATTTAACCAGGAAGTCCAAGAATACTTCCTTCAGACATCAGTGGCCACTCTCTGTCTCTGTCTCTCTCTCTCTTTCTCTGTCTCTCTGTCTCTCTGTCTCTCTGTCTCTGTCTCTCTCTCTCTCTCTCTCTCTCTCTCTCTCTCTCTCTCTCTCTCTCTCTCTCTCCCTCTCTCTCTCTCTCTCTCACATACACACATACTTCTGTTCATTGTTCATCTCTTTCATACAGCTGATGCTATCCTTACTTTTTGTACCCAGAAACTTCCTGCTTGTGGTCAGATAAGATAACCACATGCAAACAAAGTTTCCTGCCATCCTGGTCTGATAACTAGAAGAAATAATGCATCATGTATCTATACAGCTACTTATTAAACCCAAGTAATATTTCTTTATTCTGGTTGTTTCCTGGATGCACCTCAGTCCTACTCAAAGTGTTTGAGGGAGTGTGTGTGATGGCCAGACTTCAGCAATCTCTCAGCACTGGTTTTGTTTGTTTGTTCATCTTTTTTTGTTTGTTTTTGCTTTTTGGGACAGGGTTTCTCTATGTAGCCTTCACGGTCCTGGACTCACTTTGTAGACCAGGCTGGCCTCGAACTCACAGTGATCCGCCTACCTCTGCCTCCCGACTCAGCATTGTTATAGCAACCTCAACAAGAGCATACGAAATGAAGGAAATATTTTCTAAACTATCACAGGCCAGGAGAAAGAAAGTATGCCACACAACAGGAATTACAAAGGCTTGAGTGTCACACAGAAGTTGTGTCAGATCACCATGTCTTCTATAGCCTGTTACAGTTGGAGTCTTAATTTTCCCACAAAGAGTCCGTGCCCTTCAATCTCAGCTCTGAGCTCATGGCTGGGAAATGGTGTAACCTTTTTTCTGCAGGGAAGAAGTTAGCTCACTGGGCATGATGGCCTTACAAGGATATTGGAGCACTGGGCCTTTTTTTTTCTAGTTCTGTTCTTTTTTTTTCTCTAGTTCTGTTCTTTTTTTTCTCATTCTTTCTTTCCAACAATGAAGTGAGTCTTTTTGCCCTAATGCTCACTCTTTGCCATGAGGCTCCACCTGGACACAGTTCTGAAGCAGTGGAGCCACACAACCAAGACATGGAAAACCAGGAGCCCGAGTGAACCTTTCTAAGGCTTAATGGTCTTTTAAGTTGTTTCTCTCGGATGTTTTTTCCACAGTGACAGAAAGCTCAGATACGATCTGAATGTTTGTGTCACCCTGAAACCCACATATTGAATCCTAATCTCCAATGAGACCATTTTGGGAGGCAAGGCCTCCAGAACGAGCCCATTTAGATGAATGAGAGCCTTTTGCCATGCAGTGTTACACTGGAAAGACACCAAAGCTGTTGACACCTTAGTGCTGGACTTCCCAGCTTCCAGACCGTGAGAAATGAAGTTCTGTTTTGTATAAGCTAATTAGTCCAAGGTGTCTTATTACAGCAACACTAAAACAATGGAGGAAAATACTTGGATCTCTTATAAGATACTTGATAACCAGCATCCTATCCTGATTAGGTAGGGATGTTTCCATTGCGGAGGAGGACAAGATACACAGATCACAAAATATGGGCTGATGTCTTATATCTTAGCTTCCATTTTTTGTTGCTATTTCTTTTCCCACTTTTGTCAGTTCACTATTAAAAATGAAAGTAAGAGATCTGGGAATTGTGAGTTTATACCTTCTAAATGCAATTTGAAATATTATACTAGGAAAAAGATTAAACTTTATCAAATAAGATAAAATGTTGAAAAATTGTCCAGACTCCTATATGGTGTGATCTGATTAAAATTCACAGTTCTTCCAGAAGAACTCAGAGAAAATCCAATGCATTAATATTTCATGAATTCTGGGATACTGGAATCTAGCAGTTTCCTTTGAACTCTATGCTAAGAATGCAGTAAGAAAGACAATTCTGCTTTATATTTATAACCCATGAAAACTACTATAGTATAAACTCAGGAAACTCCATTTTCCAATTTTGGAAAAAAACATGTTTGTAAATGAATTCAAAAGGACAGCAGTAGAAAAGCAGAGGAAAACTCTCGTCATTGACAAAACATGAGACAAATGACAATTGTATTCTTACAGCGCCACATTAGCAAAATCTCTTTCATAACATGTGTTAACATTCTACACAGAATGCATTGCGTAAAGATTCCGGGATGCTTAAGATGTAGGGGTCAGGCGTCACTCCTAGATTTATCCAGAAGCCAGTGCAACAAAAGTTTTGTGTTATTTATTTTCAAGTAGGCTGACTTGATCTTTTAAATTTTCTTCCCTTTCAGGGGAAGAAGTAAACATTTTGGATCTCTTGTAACGAAGCAACCCCTACACCCAGAATGAAAGGGTGTAATATCTTTTTGCTTCAGTTTCTAGACTGTAATGTGCAAAGAAATATTGGTGAATCTTAGCTTAAAAGACTAATTATAATGAATGTTAGGATATGCTATTTGCAGTTCTAATTAATTGACAGAATACTGCATAGAATACTGGGTTTTTAATTTTTTTTATCATGAAACTTTTGGTCATAAATGAGAATCAAATGAAAAAAACCAGACAGACAAACATTAAATTCCCTGGATAATAATGAAAATAATATCTGAGTAATAAAGGCCAGGTCAGGAGATTAAGAAAAGAAATCCTTCAGCTGGGAACTTTTCTAAATGCTTCTGAGGGTGGACTGTCTCTCAGTGGAGTTGGGCTCTGGTCTAACTTTCTGCTGCTGGAGCCCACTTTCCTGGGCTTTTTAAACTTGCACAGTGAGGTATCTTGGGAACACATAAGCTCACCCCACATTTCCAACTACATGAGTGCAATCTTTTCCCTGAACACACTTCAAGGAAGCTGAAAGAAAAGCCATTTTCAAATGTGTGCCAGCCCCTTGGACCGCTAAGCTGACTGATTCTGGCAGATTGGAAAAAAATGTCCTATCTACTCTTCACAGAGGAAAGTTGAATGAAAAAAAAAAAACCAGAATGGGGAAAGTTCCTGGAGGCTGCCTGGAGGGAACTTCTTCAACCAAAGAATCAAGTGGCTGGGAGAGTGAAAATGGCATTTTGTAAACCCAGTTCCGTTGACTGGCCTTTACTCCATTGATAGAGACCGTGAGATATCTGTATCAACCCAGTCTACCTCAAAACTGTCTGCTTCTCTTTCCCTTTCACCAAATCTCACAGTGTGATCCTAAAGACTAAGCATCACCCATGTCAGCCAAGTGTAATCATTGAATATTTTTCAAGGACTCACTAAAAGTATCCCTCTTTGGAAACCTCAGTCAACTGTGTACCATGCAATGCACCACATGGATTTGTGATGTTCAGTCAATGAGACTCGAAAAGATACTTTTGTCAGGAGGCATGTCCTTTCTGGCAGAAGTCGTAAATGCACCACAATGGATGTATGGATGGATAAATGGATACGTACTGGAGGAAAGCCACTCATGGATCCCTCAAAGTCTGATTTTCTAGAGAAATGCATGTTGATTTTAAATCTCCCCAAACTGGACCTCCTCAAGCTTGGAGGAGACCCTGGGAGGCTGTACTTGCAGCATGCACTTAGCTAGGCAAGCCCTGAAAGTACTCATTCAGTCTGGATAACCAGATGTCCCAAAGACATAGGAAATCTAAGGAAATTTGCACTTGGCTCTATGTCACTCTCAAGTTTTAGATTTTCACAAGAATTTTAAAAGTAGAGACAGATTTTCCATACATTCATCACATAGTCTCCTCTACTCTTTACATCTTGTATAATAATGGTACATTCATCAACAGTAAAAAAACTTCACATTGTTACAATTGAACTTATTGAACTCAGAGTTCATTAAAATTCCCCCAAGTTAAGCCAAGCATGGTGGTGCATGTCTGTAATCTCAGCACTCAGAGAGGCAAAGGCAGGTAGATCTCTCTGAGTTCAGGGCTAGCCTGGTCTACAAAGCAAGTTCATGACGGCCAAAGAAACATAGAGAGACCTTGCCTAGGAAAAAGCAAAAACAAAAACAAAAAAGAAATTCCCCAAATTCTGCCATGAGTAGCCATCTTTGTTTTGGAATCCAGATGGACTTAGGTGCTTTTTTTTTTTTAATCTTCAAATAATGCAACAAATAAAATAGTTACCTTATTGAAGAGGTTAATCTTTCAAGATTATCAGAGGCTAGTAATAGTTACATTTTATTTTTTTTAAAGTAGTGTTAAACTCTTACATTAAATTGCTTGGCTCCCTAAAGTAAATAAGAAAATTTAAACTTGAGCATAACAGGAATAGAGCAGTCATTTCAGGGCAGTATGCAATTTCTTTCCTTCCAGCAAAATTCTTCCACCTAGAAAATGATTTTATGATAAGCTATATTTGATTTATTACAACAAAGCACTGAACAGTTTCTGGTTGGAATTTTCCAACCCACTTATGCCTAAATGAGCACTCTCTTAAAGCAGATACGTTATAAGATGCTTTGAGGCAAGACCCTGTTTTTTTTTTTTTTTAATTCTGAACATTGCCTTAGACTTGATAAATATTTGTGGAATTAATGAACATATGAAATTGCCTAGAATCTTCAGGCTAGAGTGAGTTTGAAAAACTTGACATTCGTGGGTTAATTGGACTCCAGAGTTTTCACCTCTGACTGCCTTTGGGATGTTTCCGTGTAGGTAGTGTCAAAGAGGCTGATGAGTGATGTGTTGTATAGACAGCTTTGTAGAAATGTCATGAACCTGCATAGAATATCGCCAGAAAGCTTGCCAGGGTTTAAATATCTAATGCTGTTTTTCTGAAAGAATGTACAAAGCCTTTAACTTCTTATTAATGTACCATTGTCTATTGAGAAATGTGTCCGTAGCACGATGCAGACATCAGATGAACGGGGTGTTATCTGGTTGGGTATAATCAATTTCCTAGTACTGAGGTATCATTAAGGAAAAAAATAGCTTTGGGGCTCTGAATATCTACATGAGAAGCAGACTGTGAAATAATTGTACCTAGTGATCACCCTACTGTTTTCAACATACTAGTGTCTTGTCAAATTTGTATTTTAGGGGCTGGACCGATGGCTCAGTGGTTAAGGCAATATAATGCTCTTTCACAGGACTTGAGTTGGGTTCCTAGCACATACCTTGGATGGTTCATAACCACCTGTGACTCCACCTGCAGGGGGATCTTATTTAGACTTTGCGGACCTGAACTCTCTCTCTCTCTCTCTCTCTCTCTCTCTCTCTCTCACACACACACACACACACACACACACACACACACACACACACACTATAAAGGACAAGAAATCATTTTTTAAGTAAAATTAAACCTCCTCATCCCAAGTTTATCATCTTTCTGTTTGGGTCCTGGGATCCTCACTGATCAATGAGTCCAAACATGCTTCTGTGTATTCTCTTAATGTTATATGAAGTATCTCTGAGATCCTCAGTCATCAATTAAACCAGGGGAGAATGAAAATATTCAGGGAAAGTAGCATCTGGAGTGAATATGTACAGATGTTTTTCCTTGTTATTATTCTCTAAGCCATACCATACAGCAACTTATATAGCTTTTATAGTTTCTCTTGAGATGATTTAAGGCACATAAGAGGATATGTGTAAGCAATATGCTATCACTGCATTATTTTATATGAGGCATGAGCAGATTTTAATATCTGAAAGGTAGAGGGGTGTCCCCAAAGTCTGTCTCCTATGGATACCAAGGGATAACTGTAATTGTTTATGCATTATGTCTGCTTTATTAATGTTTTATTCTCTTTAGTTTTTAAGCCTAAATTCCTTGGAAGTCCAGATAGAATTTTAAGGTTAATTCTGACCAGTGGGCGTTAGTGTCTCATCTTTCTTTTCCAAGGACCAAGGTAGAACTTTGGCCTCTCTGTTGTGAGCTCGACTTCACAGGTGTTCCGAATGCATCTCTCCCAATTTTGTATACTGAAAACTTAATTTTCACCACCACAATGCATGTGTGGTGTGTGTGGGTGCAGCCTTTTGGGAAATATTTAGGTCATAAGAGCTCCACCCTCAGCAAGGTGGCAGCACCTCAGAAAATTAGAAGCCTCAAGACCTAGCTATAGCATTCTTAGGCCTATACCCAAAGAATGCTTCATTCTACCACAAGGACACTTGCTCAACCATGTCCTTTCCAGCTTTATTCACAATAGCCATAAACTGGAAACAACCTAGGTGTCCCTCAACAGAAGAATGGATGAAATGGATAAAGACACTGTAGTACATTTAAGCTGTGGAGTATTAACTCAGCTGATATATATATATTATCATCGTGCAGCTCACAAGCAAATAGATGAAATTAGAAAAATATAATCTTAGAGGGTAATCCACATCCAGAAAGAAAATTATGGTATGTATTAACTTTCAAGTGGCTACTAGCCATTAAGTAAATAATAGCCAAGCTACACTCTAACCCAGAGAGGTTAAGCATAGAGTAAAGGACTGGGAGTGGGGATGCATAGAACTCACTGAGAGGGGGAAAGAGAATAGATTTTACGGGTGGACTGGAGACAGGGCGTGGAAATGGAAATGAAGGATGAGGTGAGGAGACATCTTGAATTGAGGGGGTATTTGGTGGGTGGTAGGGAAACACAGTGCAGTGGAAACTCCCTGAAATAAACAAAGGCGATTCTAATAAAGTCTCCAAATAAGGGAAACAGAGTTGTTAAAGTTATTTTTATAAAATTGTTTCTCAATTTCTCTCTTAACCCTACTATCACACAAATAATTGATACTTTATTATATTATTTAAACAAGCTTCATAGCACAAGAATTGAGCAGTCATTATTCCATTATTAACTCTCTAAGCTAATTTGGCTTCCTCCCAGCTTACATCCCAAGAGATACTTGCACTTTGTAGATTTCCCTGTCCAGATCTCTCTCCTGATGTCTCTTGGACCTCTCCCATGGCTAGATTCCTTACTTCCTCTTCTAATTCCTCCTTGCCTGGCTGGCAGGAAGTCCAGACCTCTTCTCTCTCCTGCTCGGCAATTGGCTTTCAGCTGCTTTATTGACATATCAGGGGACAATTGGGGAGTAGTGTTTATAAAACATTGAGACAGTAGATTCTCAGAACAAGGATTATAACAAGATATGGGGGGGGGCGGGTAGAGACCTAAATGAGTATTTGAATTATACAGTAACATTATGCCTACACAGAGACCCAGCTGACCATCTCTTGATACCAAATGAAGCTTCCAGTGCTGGCACTGTCTTATATCCAACTGAAGTTTTGACCAAAGGGGTCTTATGGAAATCCTCAAAATGCCAGACTGCTGCAAAGACAATAGGTTGTTCCCCACAAAGTGACAGTAAGAGTCCATTGCTGAACACCTACACAATTCATTGAACATGGACAGGTAGACTCTGTGTAGAACTTTCACCTCTATGTTCTACTGTCTTTGGTTTGGGAAGTCCTCTGCAGGCTACCAAAAGAGAAACATTAACACTAACCCAAGCACAACCTCTTTGATCTATCTTGCCTGCAAAAACATGCTAGGGTAATAGTGGCTCAAAGCTTGTGAGAGTAACCAATCAATGTCCCTCAGGAAATGCCAGGGAGGTTAGGAGTAAAGATGATGGGAGCCAGCAGGGATGAAGGACACCCACAGAACTGGGTCCCCTAAATCAACTGAGCAAAGGTCGCATGAACTCATTAAGACAGAGAGCACAGGGCCTACACAGGTCTGCAGCAGACTCTCTGTATAGATACTGTAAGCTTTCAGTTTAGTGTGCGTATGGGATGCCTGAATCTGGGAATGAGTGGGCCTCTGATTTTTGTGCCTCTTTTGGGGCTCCTTTTCTTCTGCTGGTTTGCCTTTTCCAAGTTCAGAGTGATAGTTTTCATTTTATCTTATATTTTATTTTGTTTTTTAAAAAGTCACTATTGGGACAAAAAATCTCAGAATTTGATTAAGAAAGAAAGGAGAGAGAGAGAGAGAGAGAGAGAGAGAGAGAGAGAGAGAGAGAGAGAGAGAGACAGAGACAGAGACAGAGACAGAGACAGAGACAGAGAGACAGAGAGATTCTGTATTGGGCAGTAAACTGTTCTTTACTGGGAAAAAGACGAGCTCCACCCACATGTGGATTAGTGCCACTGTGTAAACCACTCACTGCCTCACTGTTCTGCATCTGGATGCTTTCTTTATTTTTCACCTTTGGATGTGGCTGGAGCTGGGGTGGCTAATCAACTGAGTTCTACTACTCTCAGACTAAGCCACATCAAGGATTATAAGTAAGATAGAATCCAGGGAGAAAATTAACTTTGAGGCATCAATATATAGACAATAAATGAAAAAAGAACATTTTCAGCAAAAAGTAGATGAATGGGACCTTATCATAGATAGAAGAGACAACTTAGAGTAGCAGCAAATATTCTCAAACTATTCACTGATAAGAGATTAATACCCATAGTACAGAAGAAAATTTAAAACACTCCATAACAAAGATATATATGTAGCAAAATATTCGCCCATAAAAAGAATGAAATACCATCATCTGAAGAAATATAAACAGTGCAACAGGAAGCAACGAAAAGTGAAATAAGGCAGACACAGACAAGCAAATACTGCACATCTTCCTAAGATGTGCCACATAGAAAAGTTGATTCCATAGAAGTAAAAGGCACAATAGTGGCCACTAGGAGGAGGAAAACTGGAGGGGGGGGGGACAGAGGGATGCCAAAGAGTGGATGTCAAACACCATTAGGAGGAAGGTATTTTCACATGGAACACAAATCTATAGACAACCCAAAATCACTACTAAGCCTGTGATAGAATAGCTCCCTCTTTATAATCAGCCAGTCTTGTGTATCCTGTGACAGCAGCTTTAAAAATGGGCTACAACAGGTTCATATGGTCTACCTTTCACAAACCAGTGAGAAAAGAGCCATGAGGCCGGAGCAGAAAAATGCGTGTCTGTTGCTTAAAAGATAAAAAAGTTGACCTTGATCCCACAACTCAGGCTGTGCACACAGCCAGTGGCACTATCAGCCCACTGCTAGTGTTGTTCCCTGGGAGATTTTGCTTGGGATTGTTTAGAAAATGGCGAGAGAACAAGTTTACTCACAATCACACTTTAATAAGCATTATTGATTTTACTGGGTTTATGGATAATGGGCATAGTTTAGAACAAGAGTAAAGAAGCTGTTTTGATAAAGGGCCTGGAGTGAATATTTCTGTCTCATGGGTCTTTGTCTAAACCACTCAGTTCTGCTTTATAATTTGTAAATAGCTCTTGACACCACATAAACAACCGGGTCTCTCTGTGCTTCAGTGAGATAAGTTATAAAAGTGGGGGAGGGGCTCCATATGGTCTTTGCAGCATAATTAATAAACTTTAGATAGTGCATTTTTGTGTCTTTCCTAAGATAAATTCACATTTGTAACATGCTCACGCAGATATGAACTCCTTAAAATGACACCCAGTTCACAGAACTTCACGAAATCCCTCTGTGTTAACTGTCTCTAAGATCTGTATCTTGGAATGAGGGGCTGCTTGGATAGCTATATTTGGCTTCTTCATATACAACCACAATATTGGGTATGAAGGGATTGTTTTGGCTAGTAAATGACTGATGGTCATTTGGACAGTTACCAGGTTCAAACATTGTGAAAAGCCACACTTCAACTTTGCCACGCATGTTGAGAAATATTTTCTACATTAGAAAATTTGAGGTCAATATAGAGTTTATTCAACACTCATATCTTACTCTTTTACCTTACTGGTAAATGCCTCCCCTAGGTGGTGTGTGCCCTAGATGTCTCCAGGAGCACTGTCAAGATGTCATACAGAAGCACATGTTGTGTTTTCTTTCATCTCATCCCTCTCTCATTTTATTTTTATTTGTATTGCCCATGTCTTTGTCTTGTGACAGGGTCTTGGGGGATTTTGCTCATGGTGGCCTTGTGTTGTGGAGCACAAGCTAAGCTCAAATTTGAGGCAACTTGTCTCCTGGGTGCTGTATTATTCCCAGTGACTTTGATTCCATCATCTACCTGGTTTTCACCCCTACTGAAACAATCTCTTTTCCTAGACTACACAAATATTTTCATTTATTGCCTAAAGCTCTCAGGATTTAGGACTGGAAACCTACCCGTGGTTGTGGCATGGAGATGGTACAGAGTATTGACACTATTCTCCCTAATACAGAGCTGCTTTTATATACTGGGTGTAGTAGCTACTCTATATGGTTTCTTTCTTCCCTTGAGCTAGAGAAATCTTTCTACGATTACAAAACACACTTCACAATATGGAGCAGGGTCATGGGTGTGTGGTGGACAGTACTCCAGCAAGGTGTTCTCTTTGCAGATGGAAATATTGCTTAGACTAGTCTAAGAGGACAGTGGTCGTGGGACCGCAGTCTGAATTCAATCACAGATGTGAATGAAGACCTTAGATTCTCTTCAAACTATTCCAAAAAATAGAACCAGAAGGAACATTACCAAACTCATTCTATGAAGCAACAGTTACCTTGAAACCTCTACCCTTTTAACTCTTAGTGTATATATATTCTGTTACCAAGAACAGAAAAGACCTAGGAGAGTATGTCAGTGAGCCACATTTAAGTAGAGGACCAAGCATGGAAAGGACCCAGACTCCTGCTTAGATGTAGCCAATAGGCAGCTCAGTCTCCTTGTGGGTCATCTAGTAAGGGGACCAGGGGCTGTCTCCAATAGAAACTCTGTTGCCTGCACGTTGATCACTTCCCCAAGCAAGGTAGCTTTGCCAGGCCACAGAGAAAGAGGATGCAGGCCATTCTGAAGAGACTTGATAGTCTGGGATCAGTTGGTAAGAGAGGAGGGCTCCCCTTTTCTGAGTACTAGGGAGCAGGGATGGGGGGAAGAGGGAGGAAGGGTGGAACTGGGAGGAGACAAGGGAGGCAGTTATGATTGGGATGTAACATGAATAAATTTAAAATAAAAAAAGAAAGAACAAAAAAGCATGGTATCCAAAATGGTAGCTATATTGAATATAGTTACAGAGCCTGCCCTCAGGTGCTGTGAAATATTTCTTTACAAGTATTTCTATGACTGTGCAATTACATGATGGCTTCCATTTATCAGTCCAGTCAGCTTGAACGTAAAGCCACTTACTATTTTGCATTGTCTCTTGACAGTAGGCATTTGGTATGATCTATTGGAAAGTTTCTATTTTCCTTCTGGCAGCAATGGATATTAATTTTTTCTGCTTACTTGCCCTTGTGGAATATTAGTCTCTCTTAGTTCTTGACACATTGGCCACTTGATGCATAACATGCTCAGAGTTTTCTATCTAAGCAGTCAAGCTAATTCCCAATGAAGGATATCACCCAAGAACGTGAAGCAGGAAACACAACGCTAGCCTCAGTCTGAAGTAGGCTATGCTTTCATTCTCTTCCCAGAATTTTGTTTGGAGAGCATCCTGTGCAAACTGCATTCTATCTGAAGATGTGTGGGAAGGGGAAGTGTGAATTCGGAGATCCGGTTTCTATTCTGACCCTACTTCCTACTTACTTATGTGACCTGATGTGATGAGATATTCTGAAGACAGAGCTGGGTTCCAGCCTTTGGCTGTCAGACTATTGCTATAAAAGGCTCTTAATAACTTAAAATTCCACCAGGAATCTTATGCTGGAGGGAGGAAAGAGCGCTGAAAGGCTGTAGACCCAATACTAACGAGAAGAGGGGCTGGGCTCCCTGGAAGATAGTTCATGTAGTTGTGATAACATAGCAAACCCTTCAGGACAGACTGAAGATGAGACAGTGAGGATGATGGGTAGGACCACATTTCCCACCACACTCTCTTTAAACTAAACCTCATGTCAGTGTCCTGAAGATAGACTTGGAGTCACTGGACACCTTTATTCCTTCCTTTTCCCAGTGTGGCCATTTGGTAGAAATAAATCTTTCTCTGCTTTCCACTCTTACTTATCTCTTTAATTGGTATATTGGGGACAGATGAGCTAACCTACCTTGTTAGAAGGGACAAAACCAAGGCTTTAACTCTTTTTTTAAAACTCCATAACACTGGGACAAGCCATTTCAGGTTTACCTCATTGACTTCATCTGCAAAACAAAACTCACATCCACTGCAAAAATAAGATAAATAGTGCAGAGCATTGTCTGTGTGCATATGAAGAATCTGCATGCACATTGATAAGGTACATGCATACAATACAATACAATACAATACAATACAATACAATACAATACATACACACATACATACACACATACATACAAACTTACATACATGTGTATTATATATATGTGTGTGTGTGTGTGTGTGTGTGTGTGTGTGTGTGTGTGTATGTGTGTATCACCTCTACTGTGTTGACATATAGTTAGTATGTACCTCATAAATTTATTCATTGGAAAGATATCCCCCCCCCCCAGCTGTCTCCACAACTTCTCTGAGAACTTGCACCAGGATCAAAACACTCTACCCGCAGAACTACATCGCCATCTCTAGCCTCTTTTAAGGGCTCTTAACTCATAGCCTGGCTGAGTAAAAGGAGAGCTTTCTTAGATCCCCATTGGGCCTATCGTTAATGATGCCTTTACAGCTTGTGATAGCATGAGCTCACATTTGAACCATGGCTTACGGAAGCCTTGGTAGTTGCTGAGACTTGTGTGTAATGGGATTTGTATAATGCTATTAAGATACAAAAAGTTGTTCTCTGTAAACATCCTCCATGTGAACCCCCTGAGGCTGTGGCACTGATGAGTTTATTTCTTCATGCAAATTAAGATGAACCACAAGCCCCCAATTATAGGGTGTCAGCGAGATCACTGGAAGCTTTCAGGCCTAGATATAACAGAAGAGACTTTAAGATGCTAAGGAAGAAGGGACCATTCCAAGCAAGAGAGCTCTATCTGTGTTCTCTCTGGGAGCAGAGTTATACTTATGAGGCTGAACTTGTTTTCTAACTAATTATTCATGTTACTTACTTTCAGTGTATTTGGGGTGCAAGTTGAAATGCAAGCATCCTTGGTCCTATGAGCACAGGGGTCTGAGCAACACTGGACAATTCTTTAGCTTCACCCAGATGCCCACTGCCACTGGGAAAGACACTTCAATCCCAGGAATAGTTCTGGTCCAAAAGCCCCATCCCCTTAAAATGTCAACACCGAGAAGACTCAGGAAGCCCCATGGTTTAGACCCTGCCTTTGCCTCGGAGCTGTGTGCACTTTTGAGGTCAGTGTGTGGATGGCGGGTTTGCAGGCAGCTGATGGAACAAAACATCAGAACAAAACTTCTCCACATAATTGAGTGTCCTGCCTGCAGAGCCTCCCTGAGGAGCAAATGTACTCTCAGGTTTCAGAACCCTAGCACTTCCCATTGAACACATTAAGCAAGATTGGACTCTCCGTGGTCCCTGGCCCAGCCAGACTCAACACAGCAGGAGTGTTCCAACTGTCAGGCCCCTTCCTTGCCTTTCATTAGTCTCTTCCTGCTGGTGTCTCTATTATGAGCAGATCCATTTGGTTTCCTTCCCTTTTGGTCTTGATATAAAACTAGAGATAACAAATGCATTTGCTTACCTCTTTCCATGCGGTTCTGGAAACTGACCTCTCTGCTCCATCAACCCATCTTCCCTGGCTAATAGTTTATTCAGTACAGACATGCTTTCTGAGCATGAACACTTTTTTTTTTTGAGCTACATTTCTGTACTATGCATTTGGGTTCAGTGGTAAGCAGGCCAGATACAAGAACATCAGGGAAATGCATGAGCCACTGTGATCTCTACTAAGCACCACAGCTGAGAAAGGCTCCAAGGAGAATTTGTAGCTGGGAGCTGGTGAAAGCTGAGAAGCTGAGAGCACATCTTGAGGAAATACCTTCAGGACCACGTGTCTATATCTACCCCTCTAGTAGTAGATAAGCAAAAACAAGGGAATGATATTATGCAAAGACCATGAAACAATAGGACTTTTGCAGACTGGAGGAACTCTAAGGAAGAGAGCCCAAGAGGAGAGAGAAGTGACACTGGCTGGCATGGCCAGCAGTGGCCACATCTGATAAGAACAAAGTCATGAGGTGTTGGGTTTTTTTTTTTGTTGTTTTTGTTTTTGTTTTTGTTTTATCTTCAATCCAATGGTTTGGAAAAGTTTGAAAGACATCTGTAAAAGTTGACCATAATTATAATAAAGCAAAATGTAAGTGAGAGAGGAGAGTGGTTTTTAAGTCAGTCCCTAAATTCTTTGCTATGCCTTGCTTTCCGGGCTGGAACTCGACTCTTCCTAGTGTGGGCTACACTCACTAAGTTGTTCCTGATAATGGGGTGTAGTGGAAGTGGCAGTGGGTACCTTCTAAAATTGCATTTTAAAAAAGTAACCTACCTGTAACCAGCTGGAGAAAGGCAGCTACTCTGCCATGAGAAGCTAAGGGATTTTTTTTTTTTTTTTGCCAAGAAACTGGGACCTCCTGCCAACAGCCTGTTTAGGAAGCCAATAGAGAAACAAGTCCTCCAGCCAAGTCTAGCCAAGCCAATATCCCCTCAAACCTGAGTCAGAAGCAGCCAGCTTAGTGATCCCTGGCTTCCAGACACTTGTAAACAATGAGATAATAAGAATGTTATTTAAACAGGTAGATGTGAGTAGTTTAAACAGGTAGGAGTAAGTTATCAAGCAGTGGTACATAGCTGCTATTGGAAGAGAGGGTCTGAAGTTAGTCCAAGTAGATGCTGACAGCTTGGTGTCACTTCCTCTTCCTGTGGACATTAGAACTTGGCCACTCCAAATACACAGATGTGCATTCAGTACAGGTCTTGCAATCTAGTTATAGGTCACTTTTACAATATCTCTCTACACCACATTTGTTTTTAATATTCTTGTGGTAAAACATATATTACTTTCCTTTTGAATTATAGGATGATGTACATGTAAAGGCCATAGAAATCTTATAACCTGACACTTGTCCTCCACTAAGCTGTTGTGTATTTCTTTGTCAAGTTGCACCTGTGGACTCACATAGATTTCAAAATAACTTTCACTGTTTTGATCATGCACTAAAGCTTCCCCGCTTTGTATGGACCTCAGCTCCATTCTAAATTCATCTCCCCCTCAATTAGTTCCGTTTGTTCATTTCTTGTTTGTTTTTTGACGTTTGGTTGAGTCACTTAATTCCTCTTATCCCCAGGTTTCTCATTTGTTTATTGTGTGTGATAATAAATATCTACACCTCTTCATGTGCAGGGAAGCATAATAAAAGTCTACTTTCCAGATTATGACTAATTCAATCTAATTGCAAAAACCCAAGCCACTAGTGTTTCAATTATGCACTTAGATACACACACACACACACACACACACACACACACACACACACACACACCCTAAAATGGCTAACTGATAGCCTTCTGGGCTGGGATGGTGGTCACCCAATGTCATCTCTCTGTCTTGTTTCTCGGTACAAGCATCAGTTATGGTCATTCACTGGTGATAAGCCCCAGCCTGGTTTTGTTGCTGGCTCATTCGGTGGCAGTCTCCTGCATTCACATAACAGTCCAGAGCATTATTACTCTACAGATGCAAGGATGGAAAGGGACCTTTCTTTACATACCTGAGCAACAATGCTACCTTTGGAAGGCAGCCATGGAGGTAACCTCATATTCATTTATGACAAGTTAGTAAAGACCTGAGCACTGAAGATGCTTGACCTACAGTGAATGCACCCCAGCTTTTCTACTTTAAATAGAACATATTTATGATAGCATCATTTTTATATCTCTGTAGATTTGTACAAAATTAGGGTTGCATACTGTTTCACTTTCTGTGAGAGCTTCCAAATTCATAGGAGTTCATTGTGTCTGGTAGAGTTTCCTTCAGAGGCCAGATGCAGTGTCTAGAACAGTATATACAGGTTCTTCCTCTTTCTAAGCCTCCACTAAAAGACAGAAAGTTTCCCAAAAGAGCCTAATTTGCTAAGGACTTATCCCAAAGTGCTTCCAATTTTTACTTTTGGTTGCCTGAGTTAATCTGAAGATATAGCCACTTGCTATGCTCCAGTGGATAACCCCCATTCATGTGTGTGTGTGTGTGTGTGTGTGTGTGTGTGTGTGTGTGTATACGTGTGCGCGCACCATTAATTGAATTTCATTTGTTATTAGTTAGCTGAGATCAAGTGATCAACCCTGAAATCAATAACACTAAAAGGACTAACAGGTTGTCTTTATATATCAATATATTTATTTGATGCCAATTAAATGAAATGTTATATCAAAGCTCCTATATTTATTGATATATAGATATTTATATATAAATAAAGACAATAAATATAAGAGAATTTAGGTGGGGTATGACTGGAAATGGAGGAAATGATGTAGTTATATTTTAATTAAAATAAATTTAAAAGCATGGACTTCGGTGGGGGAATTGTTGGGATGGAATGGGTAGAGTTGAAGGAAAAAATGGAGGGGGGTTGGAATGATCAGGTTTTATTGTTTACACATATGAAATTCCCAGGAATTAAGACAAATTATTAAAATTAAGAAACTAAACCAAAAATATTTCTCATGCATGTTTGATAATGTATAAAGAGCATTTACTGGAGAACGATATGGCAAGGGTTTTGCAATGCGCCATTTAATAGGGATTTTATGGAAATCTTTTCAACTGTGTGCAATGTTCATGTCTCCAATAGGTGAAAATAAGCCTCTCAGCATAGTTCGACATATAAAATGTAAGTATTTGAAATAACTTCAGCTATTAATGCTAAGTAAGATCCCAAACACTGGGCCTTTATCCTTAGTTCTTGACATAATAGCTGATAGACGGGTTTCCTTTGAAATTTATGTACTGATTATATGGATTCTGGTTTGAGATGTAAAAATTTACAGCAGCAAGCTACCCAAGAGAGTTAGTTCACTTCACACCTGCAGAAACCATCTCCTGAGTTTGAGCAGCGCACAGCAACACAATATTTTGAAGGTCACCCATGGTTTTCCCTCTCCTCGCATAATTGCTCTTCACAGCTCATGCAATCCAAAAGTCCTACTAGAAATGTTCTTTCTGCAATGGAGTGAAAGACAATCATTTTGCCATCATTGGTGAAAAAGAAATAATATTCTGTAATAAGAACGGGTCTCAGAAGCAGCCCGTTACCCAGCAAGCCATCACGCCCGCCACTTACAGCAGAGGCTCTCAGCCTTCCTAATGTCACGACCCTTTAATGCAGTCCTTCATGCTGTGGTGACCCCCAACCACAAAAATATTTTGTTGTTACTTCATAACTGTCATGTTGCCACTGATATGAATTGAAATGCAAATATTTTTTAGAGATAGAGGTTTGCCAAAGTAATTTAAACCCACAACTTCAGAACCTCTGACTTAAATGGGCTTAACTGATGGCTTTTTTTTTTTAAACCAATGCATGCTGTGAGAGGCATGCCAGGAAAAGAAAGAAGGGGAGGTGTGATTCCAAAAGCAAGATTGTTTTGCCTAAAGAGTATTCTGGCACAATAGTCAAAATAGCCATTTCAAATTTAGATTAAAACAAATTTTAGACTGGCTCTCAATGAGATCAGAAACCTAATGGTCAGTTTTGTCAAGACAAACCGAAGGAACAGGTGGTTGCACTTGCTTCCACCCCCAGGACATTTACACCAGACCAGGGCTTCAAAAGGGCGGTGCACATGAGCACCTTCCTCAGACTCCAGGTTACAGTCTGCCCATCAGTTGCAAAACTCACCCCAAGTCACGCACAAAGTGCTTCCTGTAAGCAATGGGAAAGTAGGGGTCTTTCAGACCGTTAAGGAAGCTTGGACGTTAAAGAAGAAGAACCCAAGCACACGTGTGTTGCAACATACATATCTATAAAGCATGAGAAGTGTCTCTTGTTAGCATATTTCTCAGCCGTCTCTCCAGCTAAATAATTCCATGATATGAGCTGGAGTTGGTTTTAAAGCTAAACTCTGCATTCCTTCACAAGTGCAGCCTACCAGTGATGTTCCTAAACAGCGTCTTAATCTTGTGTTGTTTCTTAAAGGATTTCTAAAAACTCTACACCTAAGCCCTTACTCCGCATTGTCTAATATTGCTTTGGGAAGTAGACTAAATGTGAAAGAATGAAGAAGCATCTCTTTATGAGTCCTCAAAGTGAAAGAACTAATTTCCTCTGCTTTAGATGGCCAGAGGGTGAGTAAGATAGGTAGCAAGTGTGGGGACTCTCGCATGGGGATTTAATTGGGTTGGGAGATACAATCAGAAATGTTTATGAAAAATAAGTTTTAATTTCCAGTTTGTGCATTGACTATCATTGTCCCAAAGAAATTGTGTTGACATATCCTAACAGTGATCTATCATATCTGCATTAACTTTTGATAAAATAAACTTACCAAAGTCAGTATTCTTGATATGGGAAACTGGATTATAGACTAGAAAATAAACTCAGTTACATGGGAGCTTTTAATAACTGCAATCGCCTAGGCTTATTTTGGTCTGTTAATTTTTATTTTACAATAATCATTCACTGTGATAATTGAAGCAGTCAACTCTTCTCAAATGAAATTTTAATTAAATTGATAAATCCTCAGGAAAAAATCCCATAAGGTAAGATTTTTCTCTCTCAAAAGTCTGGCAATAAATGGCTTATTAAAAATAACTTTTAAATTTTATTTATGTTACTCAAAGACCACATGAACAGATTTATGTTTTCAGCCATGATGAACAACTGGCAACTGACTCAACTTCCACCTTTAAAAACTATACCACTCATCTTTAATAATGATAAATTCTTTAAAAACATAAACTAATTGTTTTTAGTAATGAAATGGAGCCAAAACAGAGCTACAGTTCATGGGAGATGTACATGAAGCAAACCCCATAGTCACTAACCGTTTCATCCTGAAGATATCTATTGCCCTGTGGTGTTGGAACATGGAGCTCAGTGCAGAATGGTGTATGAAAACAAGTAGTTTTCATAGTTTTAAAAGATGATGCTATAATTTGATAAGGGTCCTTACGTATTTGTATGCTAGGCTGTCTTCGGTATGGTGTTCTTAAGAGGTAGCATCTTAGGAGGAGGATCTTAAGCCATACGGGAATGTCCTTGAATGGGAATTATGGCGCAACAGTCTCTTTCTCTTTGTTCCTCTTGTTTTCTGGTTGATGGAATGAGTCTTTTGCCTTAACAAATGCTTGGACCACAATGTATTACCTCATCACAGGCCAGAGCAATGGAGGCAATCAGTCATGGGCTCGAATCTCCAAATTGAGAGCCAAATAAAACCTCTATTTGTTAGTTATCTCATGTATGTCATTGTAGCAGTAAAAAAAAAAATTAACACATACTTTACAAAAGATAGGCTTTTCATTAAAAGACAGACTTTTTAATTAGAAACTCGCAAGCCAATGAAAACATTGCTACCATCTACATTAGTGGATTTAGCATAAAAAACATTCCATAAGCTATAGTATTTTCTCTGTTTTATCTATGATATTATGGATTATAAAAGTTTTGAATATAAGTATTGTAATGTATACCTTCAATTATCTTGTATATTCAAAACTTTTCCTTAATTCCCATCCCTGGAAGGAATTTATTGCATCTTAATCAAAGGTTGCTGAAGTAGGAACAGCTGAGTGTCACAAATAGAGCTGAGGGGAAGACAGCTGAAGAAACTAGCCAATTGAATCAAATGCTGGGCTTGTCCATCAAAAGGGAGATTTATTTCCATATAACAGAGGGGCGGTTCTCCTTACTTATAAGCCCAATTTTAAGTTCCAACTTGATATCACTTTCAGGTAGGAACAACAAAGCTAAGTAAGCATCACAAGGTACAGATTTTCCCATCAGGGTCACACACATGATTTCAAAACCCAGGTGTGCATGGTCCATCTTCTGAACTGTTATCCTGATCAACCATTTGAGAAAACTATCCTTCCTGTTACCTTAAGCCTCACAAAGAAAGGAGACTTTGGAAAGAGAGCCTCACTCAGAACCTCCTAAGGTGAAGTTTGTTCTACACCACTACTCAGAGGAGCTCTGGGAAATCTGCCTGCCTTAGACTTACATTAAAGAGATGGGCACTGATGTCTAAAATAGACAAGATGTGGATGGAGGCTGCATTGACTACCAAGTTCTGATATGACAGGGTAAGCAAGTCCTTCATATTTCCTGATTCACAGTTATGTACGGCAGATATACTGGGCCAGAAAACTGAAGAGGATGCTCCAACGTTATAGAGAGAGAATGAGTGACTGACCAAGCAGTAAACTGTCTCTGTTACCTCTTAACTTTGGAAGCTCCTTGACTGCACTTCCTACTTAAGTAATAATTTTATTCCTTCTTAAGTCTCTAATGGGCTTGAAGACTAGATAGTTATAGCTTCACAGTTAAACTTAAGTTGTTTAGGATTTAAGAAAATGTTTTAAGGTCTAGAAAGATGTTTTTCACATTGCTGAATATAAGATATGATAGAGAATGTTGTAGGTACAGAACTTTAGACTCACCTAGCTAGGATAATAGTACTTCAAGGTTGCTAAATACAAATGAACTAAATATTTTATTATTTATGTATTTAGTTATTTTACATCCTGGTGGTAGTCCCATCCCTCATCACCTCCCAGTCCCAGACTCCCTCCCTATACCCCATCCCATATTTTTCAGAGAGTAGAGCCCCCCGACCCACCCACACCAGCTCATCAATTCACATCAGGACTGAGCACATCCTCTTCCCCCCCTGCCAGGGGGAAGTAATAGAAAAGCTGACAAGAAAGATTGTGTTTTCTTTATTGCTTCTATTTCTGTTTTTTGGCCTTAAGTAGTTTTACTAATTTCCTTTTTCCTGTTTGATTGTATTTTTCTGTATTTCATGAAGGGATTTATTTAATTCCTTCATTTATTTGAATGTATTTTCCTGGATGTTTTTGATGGATTTATTTTCCCCTTTCACTATCTCTATCATTTTTTTTTCTGATTTATTTTTTTTCCTCCTTTATTAATTTATTCTTGTTACATCTCAATGGTTATCCCATCCCTTGTATCCTCCCATTCTTCCCTCCCTCCCAATTTCCCCTTATTCCCCTCCCCTATGACTGTTCCTGAGGGGGATTACCTCCCCCTCTATATGCTCTTAGGGTATCAAGTCTCTTCTTGGTAACCTGCTGTCCTTCCTCTGATTGCCACCACGTCTCCCTGTCCAGGGGACATGGTCAAAGGTGAGGCACCAGAGTACGTGAGAAAGTAATATCCCACTCTCCACTCTACTGTGGAGAGTGTTCCGTCCATTGGCTAGATCTGGGTAGGGGTTTAAGGTTTACCGCCTGTATTGTCCTTGGCTGGTGCCTTAGTTTGAGCGGGACCCCTGGGCCCAAGTCTGCCTATCATAATGTTCTACTTGTAGGCTTCTAGGACCCTCTGGATCCTTCTACTTTGCCTTTCTCCCATTAAGATCATTTTATTGCATTCAGGTGTGTTAGAGTATCCAGGGCTTGCTGAAGTAGGATGGCTGGGTCTGGATGGTGCCATATGACCCTAGGTTTTGTTGCTTGTGTACTGACCACTAGACATCTGGTTGACCCTGGCGTTGGTGCCTGATGTAGTAGGCCTCAAGGATTGTAGGTAGAGCTAGTAGTCCCTAGTAGCAGCAGACCTCTGGCTTTCTTGGTTGGTAGCCTCTAGAGATACAAGGAGACTTGGTAGTGTCTGATGGCTGCTGCTCTCTAGAATTGCAGGTGTTCACTGATGGCTGCCTACCTCTTCCAGGACTGCAGATGAAGACGGGGCATGCCCAGGAGATGGAGAGTGGAGCACACTATGGGGGGATCTGACAAAGATAGCTCGGGCTGACCTTGCCTCTGCTGTCAGGCTATGTTGTTCCCTGATAGCTTCTGATTTCTGGGATTGCAGGACGGGGTGGTGTCCCAGGAGCTAGAGCATGGAGCTCCCTGTCAGTATGGAGCTCAGAAAACCTGGGGCCAAGTTAAATATTTTGGATGTAACTTTTACATATTGCTTTCCTGATTTTTCATAACTGTTCTTACTATATATAGTTTATTATAAATAAATAAAGTCGCTATGCATTTTTTAAAATGGGCACTGAGCCAGGTACGGTGGTATATGCCTTTAATCCCAGCATTTAGTAGGCAGAGGCAAACAGATCTCTGTGAGGTTCAGGACATCCTGGTCCACAAAGTGAGTTCCAGGACAGTCAGGGCTATACAGAGAAACCCTGTCTCAAAACACCAAAAACCAACCAACAAAACAAACAAACAAACAAACAAACAAAATGGGCACTGAAGTTTAGCTCAAGTTTTGGCACAGAGTGTGGTGGTGAAAAGTTTTCTGCAGCTCATTAGGTGATATTCTCTCTTATCTGTTCTTCTTGGCCCTCACATAAAGTCAATTGCTTAGGCATGAGAGAGAGAGAGAGAGAGAGAGAGAGAGAGAGAGAGAGAGAGAGAGAGAGAAAGGGAGAGAGAGGGAGAGGGAGAGGAGAGAGAGAGAGAGAGAGAGAGAGAGAGAGAGAGAGAGAGAGAGAAGAGCATGATACTTGCCATGATGTGCTCTGCAGCCTGCTGGTCAGAAGTACTGTGTTTTGCTAGTGTGACCATGATGATACAGTCACAAAAGTGCGGAGAAGTGTGTGCTGAGCTTGGCCACATGATCCCCCTGCTATACTATAGACAAAACATAGGGTATTAAGGGTAATCCTAAACTATTCAGGAACTCCCATGAATTCCGGTGTACTAGAACTTTAGAGGACAAGAAAGAAAACTGAAGGGGAGGCTCTGAAACAGAGGAAAAGATCTGGGGCCAGGAGCTTCTTTGCTATTTTGCTGTTTGGAGTGCTTGGTATCTGAGGATGGTGGTAAAGGAAAATGAAATGTGACACAGCAGCCATGAGACGTGATGGAGGACATTTTGTCCACCCATGTATTTCATATACAAAGGCTTTTTGCAAAGTTGGAGGTCGTAATTTGAAGAGGACTTAAGAAACAATTTGTTGAGTGATGCCTGAATGGATATTATTTGTGTGGTATGAAATTCTATTGATGATTACCGACTAAGGGCAAAGAAAACCCAAGAAACAAGGCAGGATTTTACAATGATCATTTTATCCTCTCTTCCTTCCTTCAACATTATCATATATACCAATAGCCAGGACTACAAACTGAAAAACCAAGTACCAATGCCTAGGAGTAATCTCCTTAAGACTTTCAGTGGTGCTCACTCACTTAGAAAGAGTATCTATGAGCGTCACAGACTCAGTATTCATTTTATCAATGTATGAGCATACATCATTTTCATTTTTTCTTCTCCTGATTTCCCAAAGGCCAAGGACACCTATGGCTCTATTTCTATAAGGTAAATGTGTATATATATATACACACATACATACATGTATGTATGTATGTGTGTATGTATATTCTTTGTCTTCATATATTCTTTGTTAATTCTAAACTTATAGATCCAGGATATTTTTCTCTAGAGACCCAGAAAAGCACTGTTTTTGAATACTCCCAGTCTAATCTTATATAATTAAAAACTGAGAACTACTGCTGATTGTCTCTTTTTTTATTCTCCCTTATCGTAAGATAAATGACACCAAGGACTTTAAAAGTAAAAACAGGAAAAGATCACATCTGCTGTGAAATTTCCAAATACAATCTTTCTAAGTATGTGTTGGTGCATAAACTGATTTGTTTTGACTGATTTTATCTGTGGGGCCAATCCACAGAGCAGTCATGTCAATCAAAAAGTCATTTCCTTTTGTTTGTGTTTTAACATTCACCAGCCTGGGACTTGTCACAGACAAAGGTTACCTGATTACACTCCGGTGCAAGCAGTTGGGTGACTTCTGTGGGAGCCACTGGGAGACACATATCAATGTAGAACTTTTCCATGGTCAGGTCAGCACTTAATGAAAGTGTCAATGGCTTTCACACACGAGTTTATCTCCATTCTGCTCAACTCTGTTGAAACCTTGTACCTTCTCCCTATAATGGTTGTTCTTAATTTTTATGTAGGTAAAAGCAATTGATCTAAGAGAAGCAAGGGCACATTTGCAAGAGTAGGGTAGAGAGATTAGAGGGACGGGAGTCTTATACCCTCAGTTCCGGAAGAAAGCACAAGAAACTGGACAAAGCTGGATTCCCCACCCCCACCCCCATCACCTCCCATGAATCACTGAAATAGAGTGGGCTCTCAATGCTCAGGCCATCTCGGCATATTTCTTCAGTATCATAGCTTTCACATATCTAGAAGGGAAGACATAGTAACAGAAAACATGCATTAAGGCCCTGTTTGGTGCCTAGTCTTCTCCTCATTTGGTCTTCATAGTAACTCAATAGAGAGGTGACATAAAGCTTGTTATTGAAGAGGATAAAATAGAGAGCACTGGCTTTCTGTTATGGAAGTAGATATGTGAGGGCATTAACAAAGGAGGAGTGGAAATTTGAACCCATGATATTTTGGCCATGCTGGTGAGGGCCTGTGGTGAAGCAGCATATGAAGATGAGAGGGCCTGGCTGAGCAAAACCAGAAGATGCTCCAGAACACAACAAGAAAATATGCTCAACCATGTTCATAGTAGCCTTATTCATAATAGCCAGATCATAGAAACAGCCCAAGTGAGCCTCAGTAGAAGAATGGGTAAAGAAACCGTGGTGCATTTACACTATAGAATACTACTCAGCTATTAAAAACAAGGAATTCCCAAAATTTCTGGATAAATGGATGGAACTAGAAAGGATCATAACGAGTGATTTAACCCAGAAGCAAAAAGACTCAAATGGTATATACTCATTCACAATTGGACACTAGCCCAAGGGGCATGTCCCATGGAAGTCTTCACTTATCAGAAAATTGGGATAGATATGAGGACATCCTATTGGGACTCTAGGTGCAAGAAGTATGGGAGAATGGGGAAATACGAGGATGCAGAGGGTCCTAGAAACCTACAAGAAGAACATTATGACAGGCCCAGGGGTTCTGCACAAACTATGGCACCAGCCAAGGACAATAAGTGCAATAAACTTCGAACCCCTACCCAGATCTAGCCAATGGACAAGACATTCTACACAGTTGAGTGGAGAGTGGGGACTGACTTTCACATGAACTCTGGTGCCCCATATTTGACCATGTCCTCTTGATGGGGAGGCCTGGTGCACTCAGAGAAAGGATAACAGGCTATCAACAAGAGACTTGATACTCGATGATTATATAGAGGGGGAGGAGATCCCCCTCAGTCACAGACATAGGAGAAGGGAATATGGTGAAAATGGAAAGGGGGGAGGAACAGGAGGTAACAATGGTTGGGATAACAATTGAGATGTAATATGAATAAATTAATAAAATATTTTAAAAAACACAATGCTAGGAAGCAATGGAGCAACTGAGGAAAACCTATTCATGGGTGTGCCTCAAAAATCTAAAGCCCCCTACTTCGCCCTACTCTAGCACAGATTCAGATGGAAACTTTAGCACTGGGAAACAGAACAAGTCCATGATGTCTTCAGCAACATTATCTATGATAATACTGAGAGTGAGTACTTAGCATAAAGCCTTATGGCTACTGTTGGTGTGAATTTTTTAGTGCACTTTGGTTTTCCTCATTAAACCCTCTCCAGTTGTCTTTTCAAATGCCACAACCTCATTGGTCTGGGCCTTGGGCTTGTTAATTGACACACATGTTGGAATGTACACCGGGTGCTCTTTACTTATATTTCGAGAGAAGATACTTTGGAGTTTGGGGAAATTAGTCTCAGGAAGCTAACCTCCATTTCCTCCAAAAATGGCTCTCACTTGTCACACTGGGCAGGATCAGTAGGCACATACCTCAAGGAGGCTTTTACTCCAAAACATTACTGATCAAACATGATAATTATTTCCAAGGCACTTACCATGGATCTTTTGGCTATGGTGGATGAGTTTTATGTAACTGATGCAAATGCAAGTGGCACGGGGAGGACAGGAGGTCCTTCGGTGCAGTGAAGATCTGTATCCTCTGTGATGCTGTGGAGGGGGGACACAGAGCTGAAGCTGTGTCTTGATCTTTTCTCATCCAAGATAAACCACTTATGCTGCTTAAAGCAGAATATTCCTCACAGAGTTCTTTGAGAAACTAAATGAAAGAACCAGCAGAAAGGTCCTGGGCACACACACATAGAAGGTACTCTATAAAACATATCAAAGTACAGTGGTTTTATTATTAAGGTCAGCTACCAGTAATAATGCTTCAGACACCATAGTTTGGATAAATAGTGTCTCCTATGACTGGGAAGCCAGTTCAGAAAGAGATTATGAAGGTTTAAGCTCTGGCCCAGCTAATGTAGGAGTAAGCAGCTTACAGAAAGACTATGACAGTTTATTATTTCATTAAATCACCTTGCTGAGGATTCTTGTTATGGGCCTTGGTGAAGTGTGTGTGTGTGTATGTGTGTGTGTGTGTGTGTGTGTGTGTGTGTGTGTGTGTGTGTGTGAGAAAGAGAGAGAGAGAGAGAGAGAGAGAGAGAGAGAGAGAGGATCTGAGCTGTATGGAAGCCATGAGATGAAAGCAATGAGAACATGCACTTGGTCTCCCAAATAAGAGCTCAGCAGGTATGCTTGCTGGGTGTCCAAAGACAGACTGGATCAAAGACAAAAATCTCAGTGTCAGCAATGGTTTTGTATCTCAAGACTGTTACGAAAACGTCAAAATTGCCAGACCTGGGAAGCTACTTACACAGTAGAATTTCTTAATGGTGACCAGTACGAACTGAAAACCTGAGAATAACTTTCTGTTACCCTCAGATGTAACAAGCTGTCCTCCCCTAAGAACAAGGATGCTCTTAGAACACTGGACAAAGAAAGCCACTTAGGTGGGTGTGGAAAGATTAAAAAGTATGAATTACAAAGCTACAGTTGTATTTGCTCCATGTGTTTAACAGCTATTGAGGCTGCTTGTAGCAATTAGGAGACGCTGAAGAGAAGACAAAAACTGAAGCATTGACAGTTTGTTTTACCATCTACCTTGTTTGATATGGTGCCAGTTTGCATCTCACAGTGAACTTGAATAGTTGCTATGGAATCACCTGCAGGGCTAGTGATGGAGACGCATGGGTTTTACCCTCATGGATTCTGAATTACCATGTCTAACATGGTCAGAGAGTTTGTACGTTCAAATTCCCAAGTGATGACACTGCTAGTGACCCAAGGGATACCATGTTCAGAACTCTGGGTCTTTTACTAAAATACAACTTACAGTTTCATTCATTTGCATATGTAACAAAAATTCCTTTTTTTTTTTTTTAGTATGACATGAAATTCCATTCTCATTGATACAGAATTGTGTAAGAGTGACTTCTAGACACTTTAGTATTAAGTTTATTAAAATATAACTGATATTTCTGAAGTAGAGTATGATATATCAATATATTTAACCAATATATAATTCTGAAACTGGAGTAAATGTCATATCAAACATACCCAACATTTGTCATTTTCTTGCCTTGGAAGCATCCGAAGTTTTATATACTATTTTTAAATATACAACTAGTTGTTGTCAATCATAATTATTCTGTAGGTGACAGTATGGTCCTACCCCTGTCTCTGTTATCCATCTTCTCTCTGTTCTACCTCCCCTAACCATTCTTGAGATTTGCTTACCACCATTCTGTTTTGTATTGCCATAAAATAAACATTTTAGCTTATGAAATCTTTTTTTAATGACAATTTTCAAGGTCTGGGCAGCAGTAGATAAAAATTATACCATTGTTGTTTTAATCTTTTGATTCTTAAAATGTCCTGTTCTTGTCTTTCAAATTTTATTGCTAAGGAGAACAGTGAACATTTTTCTTCTGTAGTCATAAGTTAAGTATTACGTATTGAACCCAAGAGTTCAAGATGATATGCAACATAAGAAAATTGAGATTAAAATTAGTGATATACTTAGTCATATTGTTTTATTTTCTTCAAAAAGTAAACTCTCTAAATTAGTATTTGAGTTGATTATTAAAAGATATTTTTGTAATGAATTATATCCATTTTCTTCTTATGCAATGAAGATATTATGATGTTTTTCCATGGATTAATGGATAGAGTATAAACCCTGCTACTAATTTTAGGTCATGCAGTGCCTCTAAAGCCATGGGTTCTGATGCCTGAGATACCGCAGTTCACATCTGGGCCTGTCTCTTCTAAGTGAGGGGTAACCATGGGCAAGTTATGTCTTATTCATTGAGCCTCACTGTTTTCACCTGGGTAGCAGACACAATCCTTTTGGGCTTTAAAAGGACTAACTTAGAATATGTGAATAATAGCATGCCCTATAAACAGAACATCCTATTTCATAAGGATGATCCCTTTTCCAGACCTCGTAGTTCTCTCTGAAACTCTCTAATTTATAGACAAAACAGAAACCCTCTGAAATAAAAAGAAAATTCTTAGTTTCTAAACGCACTTAGGAGAAAATGCTGTTGTCACACATGTTTTTCATTGTTTTGATAAAGCCTGCGTATTTACTTTCATTTCAGTGGTGTTTGCCTGAATCAACATTAGCTAGCAGAGTTCACACAGTCAAATAAACATCAGCAGTCTGGAGAAGACCTGTCTGTTGCCAAACAGGTCACGCAGTAATGCTAGGTTAACAGCAACACACAAGAAACAATGGGTGTAGTTGCTCTTACTGCCAACACAGAGTATTTACAGTTAGAAAGTGTTTGTATATTTCATTACGCAAACCTGGCAATACACATGAATACACATATACACACAGAGAGAAAGAGAGGGAAAGAGGGAGGGAGAGAGGGAGAGAGAGAAAGAGAGAGAGGGAGAGAATATGGATCAGATACAGTAAAATGTTTTTGCAAATCTATATCTGCTCTATTCTTTCAGAACATGATTCATATTTTACTCAGTCTTTATGTGCATGTACATGTAAACTCCATAGATCTGTTCACATATCATAACACACACCAAAAGAAAGTGAGCCTGCTTAACTTATGGGAAAACCAGGTGTGTGTGTGCTGGAAAGGAAAAAGTAAATAATTTCACATCTCCACAAAGTCAGGAAGTAGATGACCAGTAAAGGAGAAGCCAAGATGCAGAAGGACACAGAGAGCTGATCAGCAATGGCCCTGCAGTCATCAAAAGTCCTTTCTTCCTGGAAGCCATTTTGCTCAAGAGAGAAAGTCTATCTGTCTTGTCCCCAATACAGGGCTTGCCTTTCATTAGGGCAAGTGGAGGTACATTGATTGACAGTTCCATCAAGTCTTTTGTGTACAATTTCTGGTAGCCAGAGAGACTTCCTAAAAAGAAAAAGCCTGGTGTTACCACTCACAGAGAGAACGTGATGCTGAAGAAGAGTCGCCTACTGGCAGAGTAAGAAAGAGTACATTTGAACTGCACAGTTTCATTTAACTTGAAAAATTGCTCTCACCTAAGAATAACAGCAAAGATAACCTTAAAAATATAACTCTTGTCCAAAACTTAGTCAAATTCATAATGTACCATTTTGTGCATGTTGATTGAACTAAAAGTTAATATTTAATATGGTATGATAAAACCTATTATATGAAGTAATATTCATTTGAAAGGTTAATTTATTCACATGCAGTGGCTATTTTGGTGTCCACCTTCAGAAGCAGCAACAGTAATAATAAGCACATTGGCAACACTGTTAAGTCAGTAAATATTTAATAAAGCCCCAAACACTTCCATATTATTTTAATTAATATTTTACCTAATGGTTTTCCTCTAATATAATCAATTCAGCATCTTAGTGCTTAATATTTTAATTGCCTTTCAATTCAGAAAGACGAAGTAGGAATTTAAACTTAGGATATAAAATTATATCTATAAGCTAAAGAAGAAGGTAAAATATGTAAACTCCTCAGGAAATGGAAAATTACTCTATCTTAAAATGCATGCCATAAATTTTATATTAAATGAACAATGAATCACAGATGTTACTTCTTTCAAATCTTAATATTCAACAATCATGTCTCTCCTTAATATACTTTGGCATGAAATGTAATTGACCCTGGTTATGTCAATTAGAAGCACTTGTATTATTTATGGATTTTATATGAATTGTCTTCATCAGGTCTGGATAGCTCCAGGGCGCATGCTTCTTTCTCATCACCATCACCAATGCCAACCTTAAAGTACTGAAGTTCTCAAATCATTTTGGTGGAATAAAACATCAATTCTTGCTGGTCATTGGGAACAGAGGAGGCCGTGCTCATGTGGAGAAGTGGAGTGTGGAGATTTCTATATGTTTCTCTAAAAGTGCTTTGCAAAATAAGGTCTTGAACAAAAAAGTCTATTAGACCAGATTTCTTAATATAAATGAGAATATTTTAAGCTAAGATGCATGCTGTGCACACTGTAGATCAGGATGGTTTTACCTCCTCCTTTATGAATGAATGAATAAACTATCTGTAAATAAGAGTTATAGGGAAAATAAACTACAAGCTATATTTGGCTCACGGCCTTGGCTTTTCCTTAACACATCATTATACATGATAAACCATCACAAATATAAAATCTATAGAGCATATTTAAAATCTAAATAGTAATTCAGAAGCAAACACATTAGGCTGCTTTGAACTTCAAAAGTAGAAAGTAATCTGTGAGGTCCTCTGTTCTTGTTAGTTTTTGGTCAACTTAACGCAACTTGAATACCATGGGAAGAGCGATCCTCGGCGGAGGAACGGTCTCTACCGTGCTGCCCGCGGGCCTGTTGTAGTTCATTTCCTTAAACGATGATTACTATGGGATGGGCAAAGCCCACTGTGGTCAGTGCATTCCTGGGCAAGTGGTTGTGGATTGCATAAGAAAGCAAACAGAACAAGCCAGAAAGCAGTGTTTTCTCACACTCTCTGATACAGTTCTTGACACAAGATTTCTGCATGGGTTCCTAGCTAACTTTTTTTCAGAGATAGACTGTGACCTGGGCATTGTAATATAAAATAAAGCTTTTTCTCTCTAAGTTGGTTTTGGTCAGTGTTTTATCACAATACAAACCAAACTAGGATATCTACGTAATTCCCCAGTTTATAAGTCTAGAATCACATCTTTTAAAAAAATTATCCACTTTGCATCCTGATTGTAGCCACCTCCTCCGCTCCCAGTCCCCTCTCCCTGCACACACCCCCATTGTCCCCTCTCCTTTTTCCTCAGAGAAGGGAGAAGTCCCTGGCAGTGACCAGCCCACTCTGGCACACCAAGTCGCTGCAGGACTAGGCACATCTTCTCTCAGCTCAGCTTAGAGGGTAAATGATGCCGCTTAGGGAAGTGAGGGAAACAGGAGCAAGGAGGAAAGAACAGTCAGTAAAGATAAGAACTAAACCAAAAGAGAAACAAACATCACGCTGACCCAGCTAAAACAGGAGTTCAAGAGAATGGCTACGATGTCTGAGGCAATGACTGGCCTTTGCGGGTGACTTGTAGATTATGAACAGTGCACACCAAGCTCGGTGATGGCGGCAGACATCCCTTCAAGGAGCTTGCAAGAGTGGGAACTGAGAAAGAAGGTTTTATGGAGAAAGATATGAACTAAAAGGAACTCCCCCTAATCTTTAATCAGCATGTAAATTATTAGTTATCATCATAGTATTTTCAAGCGGAAAGTTGTTTTAATTGATTCTCCCGTATTCCCAGCTCTCCCAGCATCCTCCCTCCCACCTCCACCCTCTCCCCTGCTCATCCTCCTTTCTGCTGTCACAGCAGTCATACCGTCTGCTCCAATCCCCTTCCTCGTGATCTATTTTTACCTCTCTCGGCCTCCTTCCTGGTTTTCTTTAATTGTTTACACCCATGCGTATTTCTTCTTTATTTACAACAGCAAGCAAATAGAGGCAGCTTAGATGACTATCAATGGATGAGTATATTATTTTAAAAAATGGTTCATGTACATAATGGAGTCTTAGTCACTTCTAAATGAAAATTAAACTAAATTTGCAATTATTAGGAAAAATAGGAAAAAATCTACGAATATTATATTAAGCAAGATCCATCTTTAATTGGTAATATTAAGTAAGTTTGAGAAGAATTTAAAGGTTAAAAGGTCCTAGACATATTCTACTTGATGTTGCAGTGACTCTTTAGATGTTATCTAAACTTGTATAACAAAGGTTCCAACGATTGGCAGCCTAAACAGTGCACTTGTTATCTTCATGGAACGATTGGGCTGTTTACTGGATAAGATGAATAGAGGGCAGTGTGCGCTGGAAGAGGTACAAAACAAGTGGGACTGTAATTAAAAAGATACTAAGGATGAGAAGCCTGGGAGATGATTCTTATAGTCTGCAGGGCACACTTGAGTCAACCATGCTCTCAGTGGATGCTCAAGGGTGGTGTCAGTTAATTTGTCGTGAGCACCGGGCCGCCTTCTATCCGCAGCACACAGCATGGGGCAGAATGTGTACGAAAGGTCAAATCTTATGGGTATCATCCTTAATTAAAAACAAGATTTAATTTCTTCCTAAATTGGAACATATTAAATAGCTAAGTACTAGTTGGAACAGTCTAGAAATATTTTACACGAGAGCTGATAAAGGACCAAGGATTCAGGCAGATAACGTCCAGGCATTCGTTCCTCGGCATCTTACTAAAACTTTACATATCTTTGTCACCCTTCTGCTAGACAAGGTAAAGCAAGTTGCTCTAGAGTATGAATGATGGGGCAGACATACTCGGGTTTGCACCTTGGATTCACCATTTATTCCTTTGGGGCCGACTCAAGGTCTGTGTACCTCAACTCTCACATTCAGAACAGAGATAACATTGATACCCGCTTCATCTGGGGTTCCTGAGAAAGTGGTGAGTTAGGGAGACTGCCTACTGGCCCATTGCAAGCCCCCCAAGAGTGATTTTGCTGAAGGAAAGCACCACAAACTTCCTTGGACCCCTGAAGATGCTAAGAAAGGACATCTACCCTCTGCAAACAGCTGAACTTTTTCAGGTGATGGCATTTTCTGGCCTGTTATTTTCTCGGCTTACTTTCCCCGAGCTCCCATGACGAATTTCCACTTACCAACCAACAAAGCAAGTCAGAGCTCCTCCTGTGAAGGCCCAGAAAAGCCACATGCTGCAAATAAGTGTTAGCGAGGACGTGACAGTGAGGGTGAGATGGCCTGTGAGTGAGAAGAGAGTTCACGGATGTGAAGGGAAATGAACCAGGCCACCTCCACTTCTAAATCACTTCAAAACCTTCCAGCCGGGGGAGACGTGCTGCGGATGTGAGTCACAGCTATTGCCCTGGACTGAAGAGGTGAGAAACATACTGACTTTTGCCTGTTGAAGTCCAGATCTTGTCCTAACTATTCTTGTAACTGGCAAACAAATCAAACTTTCTTTATCTAACAAAGGACTGTTTGACTGAGTCTTATGTCTATGTATGCATACACACACACACACACACACACACACACACACACACGCGCGCGCGCATACACACAAACATTCTTTTCAATCTAATAATTTAGTAAGTCATACTTATCCATGGTTACATAGGAGATTATAGACTGAGTGCTCTGACAGGAGCAATGTCAGTCAAGATATAAAAGGATATGCTTTTAGTCAGGACTAGAACCAGGACTACACTAAACCTATCTTTTTGAGCTCCTGTGGACTCAGATTTCGATCTTATATGTAATCTTTTAATTAGGACCATTCAGACATTCCTTCTGGAAAATTCAGTATATTATACCAGATAGAGAAAAGAAATATTTTATATTTTTAAAGAAGGTGAGTATGTAACATATAAAAAAGAATGATAGCTAATTACACAGAACTTCCTAAGTCACTACTGACCTTAAGTTAGGAACACATTGCCCTACTCTCCACAGACCTCCAAGGAGAAGTCAACTCTGCAAGTATCTTTTATTTTTGAACTTCGGTTTCTTCATAAGACAATGCTTTGGAAAGAGTTTTCAAACTTTCAGGCAGTTTTTAAGCAATCTGAATTTCCCAGTCTTATGAGCAAGCTCGGGCAGGCTTTTTTTAGCTTGGTTTTCTATAGTGCCTCTTATTTGTATGTATTTTGCATATTTGATGACATAAAATGAACATGAATGGAGATATAAACCATATAGGAAATGAATTACTTGAAAGCTCCTCCAATGAGTCAAAAGGTAGTTTGTTTCCCAATACAGTACTCAAAAATATCTCCACAGTGCATATCTCCACATGAGCAACAAGGAACTGGTCTCATTGGGTCTCATGTCTTCATTCCTTGGTGTTTCAACAGAAAAGGGTCTAAAAAGCATCATTTTATCCAAATGCTCCCTGAATTCCCAAGCAACCATGTAGGCTGGGCACATACAAGGTGCAAAGAAAAGAGTGTCGTAAGAAGGACTAAGGTAGGGTGAGGCCGTGTCCCTCAGGAACAATCATAGGGGAGGGGAATAAGGGGAAAATGGGAGGGAGGGAAGAGTGGGAGGATACAAGGGATGGGATAACCATTGAGATGTAACAAGAATAAATTAATAATAAAAAAATTTTTAAAAAAGAAAAGAAAAGAATTACTTACTCATGTTTTATAGGTTAAAAGAGATAATGATTCAGAGAAGTGAAGTGGTTTGCCTGTGGTCACAAAGCTTATCACTACCAAACACAGAACAAAACCTTAAGACATATAACTGCAAGCTGGTCTTTGTTTCTTTGCTATAATTAAAATCCATGTAGAAGTACCTGGGTTTACAAAATAAATGACTTTTCCTTTTGTTTGACAAATTTGATTTGACCTGAATATTCAATTTGCTCAAGTCCTACTATAACATTTAGTTATGCCTACTGTGATTTTATAGCACTAACTACGATATGATTTTTAAGATGGTGACTTAAATGAAAGGAAGAAAGGATGGTAGCATTAAGAGCTATCAAGTAGGTAGTTGTCTGGTGAATCTGGGACCTTTGTGACTCTCAGAAGTAAAGATGGATGTCCTAGACACTTTTCTATCGCTGTGAAGAGACACCATGACCAAGACACCTCTTATGAAAGAAAGCATCTAACTGAGAGCTTTCTTACAGTTTCAAAGAGTTATTCCATTATCATCATGGTGGGCAACATGGCAGCATGCAGGAAGGCATTGGAGCAGGATCTGAGAGCTACATTCCATCCCATAGGCTGAAAAGGAGACTCTAGGCTTGGTATGGACTTTTGAAACCTCAAAGCCTAGCCCTGGTGATATACTTCCTCCGACAAGGCCACACATTCTAATCATTGCAAAGAATACCACTCCATGCTGTCTAAGCATTCAAAAGCACGAGCCTGTGGGAACCATTCTCATTTAAACCAGCACATCAGGTAAATCCTTCCAAGTCAAACATGTAAAGAAGAAGGGGCTCGGGGGAAAGCACACAGCCTCCTTTGCTCTTGTTTATTTGTTTGTTCCAAAGGAAGAGCATCCCTCTGATTCTGGATTCCATATATGCTCTCATAAGAGCAGAGATGCCTGCCTCACTCAACCCGCTCCTTCTCATCACCACTCTCATGCTGTCTCCTTTATGCTTCTTTAGTCCATTCCTACTGAAGAGGTGACTTTACCCCTAGATCTTTCTAGTATCTCAAGACTAACCCATTGATAAGTGATTTATTCCGTAAGGACAAGTTGAGGGTTCTAGAGGCGTATTCTTCAAGACTAAGATCTGGTGATAACATTGACACAGTCTGCAACTGTGTTCTACCCTCTAGGTAGGTGAATAAGAAAACTCTAGAATACTAGAAATGTAAATAAGGCATCTGTCGGATTCTCGGTCCTGAGAGCTAACCCACTATGCGCTTTCATCTTTTCTTGGTGTCTTTTCAGTGAAAGTAGGTCCCTTAGGCACCACTACCCACCTCATGATGGAAAACATGGCTTAGGAAACAAGGCATGGCTGGACTGTTGAGAATATTTTGCCTGGCAGCTTTGTTTACAGTTTGGGTAGAGGAAGAATATTCACTTTCAATTTGCCTGTGATTTTAGCTTATTATGATACCTCTTCTCAAGAGGGTCTAAATTCTTGTACGGAACTTAGGTCTCTTAATTCACAGTCATCAACCTGCCTAATGCTGAGAACCTTTAATATGGTTAGTTCCTTATATCATAGTGACCGCTAACCACAAAATTGTTTTGTTTCTACTTCATGACTATAATTTTGCTACTGTTATGAATTATAATGTAAATATGCAATATGCTAAATATCTGGAACGTCCTGTAAAAGGGTTTGCCACTCACAGGTTGAGAACCACTGTCTTAATTCTTTTGAGATATCGCTAACTCTCAACTTACAAGCTCTATACAACTCTACATCTAATACCAGATGATGCTCTACTCCCATATTCGAAAAAGAGCAGTCCAGTGGTAAGTTTAAGAATCTTTCCCTTCTCTATTGCTTTCATGATAGATATTGAGAAATAATTTCACCATGAGATAGCCTAAGCAGAGAAATCTGGTGGAACCATAAACGTGTATCATTTGCTAAGAAACAGACAATGGGACAGACTTAGAAAACAAATGGAGAAGGAAGTATAAATTGTTAAAATGGTTCACCAGGAAGAGCAAAAAAACCTAGAGACATAAAATTCTAGAAAGAAATTAAATACACTATATTATAAGCAAAAAGGTCAAGGTAGTAGCCTAGACTTGATCATGTTTATAACCACAGACAGATTAAGGATCCAGTCTTAAAAGGATGAGCACTACTTTAAAGGAAAAAATATGATTTACTACTTAAAGTAGGTCTAGTTTAATTATGAAACATTGTGCAAGTCACCCACTTAAAGATATATTTTATAGCATCAGTATATCGGAATAAAATAAATAACAAATGCAAGAGAAGGATTTGAAAATGTGCCCCACATCTCTTTTTACAATGTGTATGTTTGTGTGTGTGTGTGTGTGTGTGTGTGTGTGTGTATGTATGTATGTATGTATGTATGTATGTATATATGTATGTGTGTATGTATGTGTGTATGTGTGTATGTATGTATGTATGTGTGTATGTATGTATGTATGTGTGTGTATATATGTATGTGTGTATATATGTATGAATGTATGTATATATATGTATGTATGTGTGTATGTATGTATGTGTATGTATGAATGTACGTGCCTCAGAGAATATATGAAGGTCAGAGAACAACCTTGTAGAGTCCATTATATCTTTTCACCACTATGTGGGTTATGGGAAACAAAACTAGGCTGTCAGGCTTGCATTGTCGGGGAGCAAGTGCCTCTACGCACTAAGCCTTCACTTTGCCCAAGCCCTGTCTCTTGACAACTATTTTGATAGTAGCCTCAGATAAACCAAAACACTTTGTCTCTACATTCCAGCTAGGTAATAAACTTTCAGTACCAGCTCATGAACCTGAATAGGTTGTTGTTAATTTGGTATGGATACCTTTTCTATAGATGCTACAAACTGAGAACTCTCTAATTCTTTTTAAAGACTCAAATGTCTACATGTCAAATTCAAGCCTACTGTTGACACCATTACTCTCAGAGATGAGTTTTACAGGTATAACAGGCATTCCTCACCATACATCCTTCCTTAATAGCTGGATGAATCTTTTGAGATGATGACAAGAAAGATCATGAAAAATCACCCAACCAAATGCTCATTTCTTTCCTTAGTGTCTTATTATTTGATGATTTCTTTGCTGACATTTTCTACAGAAACTAGGTGAAAGTCACTTATTGAAATCCACTGGTTTTATAAAGAATCATTAGACACACTATTAACATGGAAGGTGTTCAAGTGCAATGCAGCATGTGGTTCTACTGACTGTCCCAGTCATAATTGTGTCATTTTCATTTTAATTAATAATTTAATGGTTCTTTACAGAGATAATTTTTAACAAATCTTCAATAAAAAGCACCCAAGTGGGCCTGTGAGATGGCTCAGTGGGAAAAGGGAACGGCACATTCCATGGAAAGAGAATATCTCTTCCTTTATGTTGTCTTCTTTTTCGAATGTATTTAAATTTTTTCCTGGTCATAATATAATTCATCATTTATCCCTTCTTTTTTCTTCTTCTAGAACCTCGATTTATATCCCTTTGTTCTCTATCAAATTTATGTTCTTGTTTTCTCTACTGTTGACATATATATCTCAAAAGGTGGTGTGTGTGTGTGTGTGTGTGTGTGTGTGTGTGTGTGTGTGTGTGTGTGCGTGCACGCATGTGCATGCATGTGCACTGCTGCAAATAAGCACCATGGCACATGTATGCTTGTGTGCACACACAGTAGAAAATAAATAAATGGAGAAAGGCATACCCAACTTTCTCCTCCCCAGAGAAAGCATGATGAAGTCTTGAAGAAAAGTCCATTTTAGATGATTTGTGCATGGCTCTCCTTCCTGTAGGACCTGGCAGCTGTTGCCACTTTCTCATTTGCATGTTCTTCTTCCTGAGCTACTGTCTGCCATGCTACTCTGCATACTTCTCAAATATCTTGTCCTAGAAGAGCATCCAGGCCACTGTCCTCACCTGTACCTGGTGGGTATGTCATAAGCACATGCTTGCTCTACCAATACGTAAGAGCTTGGCTGTAAGGTATAATGGTTAGTACTCATTGTAGCCTGGCTGGATTTAGAATCACCATGGAAACACACCTTTGGGGATGTACGTGAAGATGTTTCCAGAAACATTTAACCAAAGAGGGAAGAAGCACCCTGACTGTGGTTGGCACCAAACCTTGTGGTGGAACCTTAAATTGAATATAAAGGAGAAAAGGAGCTGAGTATCAGAACTGGCTTCTCTGCCTTCTCATTGAGGGTGCATATGATTTACTGCCTCACATCCTGCTACCTCCATACCATCCCCACCACATCCCCTGAAACTGTAAGCCAAATGAAACTTTCTTCCCCTGAGTTGCTTTTGTTAGACATTTTGTCAAAGTAGCAAGAAAAGTAACTAACATGTGAAGATAAAGGGATGAATGTGATTTAGTCCCTCCTTTCATAATGTTTGTTTTTAAGAGTCTATATAGACATATAGACAGATAACATTATATGCCTCAGCCAATATCAAAATGAATTGAACTATAAGAAAGATTGATAAACTCTTGTATTCTTGTGGGTTATGTATTACTTTATCCAGAAGTTCTTAATTTAGTAAAGTAATTCTCTGTCTGTCTGTCTGTCTTCTGTCTGTCTGTCTGTCTGTCTGTCTGTCTGTCTGTCTGTCTCTCTCTCTCTCTCTGTGTGTGTGTGTGTGTGTGTGTGTGTGTATTTGTGTGTCCTCTCTCACTTCCTCCCTCCTCTTCCTCCCTCCCTCTCTTCTATGGGTTCAACCCCAGGTATTTGTAGTTTAGAGAGTAGAAGCTAATGCTCACATAGGTGATCATACACTCTGTTAGGCTGGGTGTATAAATTTTCTTTTCTACTCAGGGTTGGATTAAACCATGGAATGTTAAGGGTTGTGGAATTTCTGAGTATACCTAACTGATTCATTTTTGGGGGGTGAAGAAAATAAGACCCAGAAAACCTAAATCCAAACTAGAACTACATCTGATTACATAGACATTGAAATCCAGTAGGCATGAGTGTCCAAGATTAGCTCTCCTAATCCTGAACTCATCAGCACCTTGGGAATAACTTTGTCTTTCTTCACACTGGAGACATCTATTAGGTTTTGCCTGACTGGATCTCCCTCCAGAACTATGGCTCAGAACTCTTATTTTCTGGCATCTGATATGTTGCTGTTAAAGTTGTCTAGGTCAGCAGTCCACCTGACACTGCCTTAAGACAGAAAGGCATTTGTGATTCCCTTACAGTGTCTTGCATCTCTTTTTCAAAGCATGGTCATTAGCCTGGCCAACACCTGTTGGGCAGGAATCTGTCTTCCTTATTCTGGCTCACACAAAGTAGACTTGTCTTCTAAAGTCCAGTAATATATTACCAAACACATTAGCTTAAAACTACTGAAATTTATTTTTTCACAGCTCTTGAGGCCAGAAGCTTTAAAGTGTTACTTCTATGATGAAATTGGAGTGTTAGAAATGATCTCCCAAGGCTTCAGTGGGAAATCCATCCCTTGTCTTTTGTAGGTTCTGGAGGCTGCTGGCACTTCTTGACTTGTGGTCTGTCACCCCAATGTCTTTCTCTGAGGCAGTGTTACCTGCTCATCTTCTCAGTTATTTATCGTCCTTATATTACTTATGGTTGTATTTAGGGTCCATCAAAATAATGTAACAGGATCTTTCCATTTCTGGGCCCTTAAGTATGTCCTCAAAGTCTTCTACTAACAATCATAGTCTAAGATTTAGGATGTAGAGAGCTTTGTGTTTTTGTTTTGTTTTGCTCTTGTTTTTGTTTTTTATGGGGGGGGGGTCTCATCTTGAGCCTAAGACTTGGGAATGAGTAATTGTTGTTTTTAACTTATCAATAGGGACCTTATAATGCTTATTATCAGGCCTATAATTATTATTACTTCAGTAAAACCCGCTAGCAATCAATCAAGACACAGACACCTGTTATATTTTAAAACAGCCTTAGTTACCCTGGGGCAGGGCTGATGTTAATCTTCTAAATTACTTCCCATAGTGGGATACCTACCCCAATCCCATGCCATCTGCTTCTAATAATTTCTATCAAGTTACCTCCCATCCATAATCCCAAATACTTACTAATGTTCTTCATCTGGGCCAAATCTCCATCCACACAGGCCACATGCTTCTCTTCCATCTAACCCATGGCAGCCTTCTTCTCTTCTCCTCTCCTCAGGTCTCTCTCCTTCCTCAGTCCTCTTCTTCCCTGGATCCTCTCTGTCTCTCAAGCCCAGGAACCTTAGCCACACCTATCTCATCTGCCCTGCCCAGGTGATAGCCTCTTATTAATTAGCATTAAAATACACCAGACCATCCCCCAACAAGTAACTGGTTATCTATTCTTTTGTTTGTTTGTTTGTTTGTTTGTTCGTTTTTCTAGACAGGGTCTCTCTGTGTTAGCCTTGGCCATCCTGGACTCACTTTGTAGACCAGGCTGGCCTTGAACTCACAGCGATCCTCCCACCTCTGCCTCCCGAGTGCTGGGATTAAAGGCGTGCGCCACCACGCCTGGCTGGTTATCTATTCTTAAATCAGAGACAGTGGCACAGAGTCACTTTCTGCTCTCATGTTATTTGTTTTGCACATACTTTGTCTTGAAATCTGAGAGGATTTTATTAGAATTCTCGTTGCCACGTCTCTTTTTAAAAAGATCGTACAACTTTTCTTGTGTATTGTTAATTTATGTTTTCCTACACGTGTTTAACTGTCAGTTTTGCTCCAAACACTGGTGTAAACCAAATCATGGAGAAGATGAATGAAAACTCAGAAGAAGAATCGTCAGGCCGCCATGTTTGTCTTTGGAAAGCTGCGATGCTCCTTCTGTTTGATTTCAGAATCCGTGACAGTTACTGCCATGGTGAAGGAATCTTCCTAGCAATGAAGTCAGATAAGATGGCTGGGGGATCTGATAATCACCATTGATTACCCGCCAACTGGGCCTGCGTTTATGACACCTTTTCGATAACACAGACTCTGCTAAAGAAATAGGCTTCTTGAATCTCTGTGTACAGAAATGGTAATGACGGCCAGAAACCCTCTGGCAGAAAGATAAATATGAATGTAGCCTTCTGAGAACTCCTTGCTAGAGATAGTATCTTCAAGGCATGTAGTCCAATTCCAATTCCACTGATATTTAGGCAGTCAAGGCAGCTTTGAGGTAGGGCCAGAGGGTTCAACAGTGTTATATTTGAAAGTTGGCATTAAACAATGAAGCCACACAAGAATGAGTCTTAGCATCGGCCAAGGGTGTGAGTGGGAGAGCAAAACACTCCTGGACAAGCTTTCTAAATAGCTGCACTAGGTTCCATCCCTGCAGGCAACCTCTGCCCTAGTTATCTGCAAGTAGCAACCCCTGAGACTGAGTGAAGGAACCATTAGATGTCTTGCACTTTGTTGACTGTATTGAGTCCCCACAACTGTGTTCCCCAATATACAGCTGGTATTTTCTAACAAGTAAGTTGTATTCCTCACTAACAAGAAATACAGTGAATTTATCTTTCTTGGTGGCTGTGAAACTCATTTGTTAAGAGCCATAATACTACTCCTTGAACCTCTGACATCTTCATCAAATGTAGCTACTTCATTCATTAAAGGAAAAGAATAGTTCAGAATACTAATTAAAATTATTCCTGATGATGGGGAATAAATGAAGAAATCATTTAGAGTATATCTACCATGATTCATAGATATGATTGTTAACATCTTTCCTCTATAAATTGTTTTTAACCTTTCCTTTAAAGATAGAAATTTAATCATACTTGTTTTTGCCCCAGTTCAAAGATAACCATATTATCCTTAGATTATAGGTTATAAGTGTTTTACCTTTAATAGTCTTGCACACAATTATAAAAGACAGCTATTTTTATTTTGTACCATGATAATCCCTCAAGACTAAGAAATAATGATTTGGACACTAGATTAAAAAAAGAGTTTTAGTATGGAGAAAAAAAAATCCTAAAAGGAAGGCAGGCTCAGATCAAGTGGATGGTCACAGGCTTTAAATGGACACCAGAGCATCTCCATCATTAAATGTAAAATAGAACCTTTAACTTGTTGCATTGTGAGGATAACATGTATTGCAATCTGGGACACCCATGTTAGGTGATCTTATCCACATGGCTGTTATAACATGGAAGCATGCCTCAGTTGCATCAGATACTCCCTATACATGAGGAAACTAAATTAACATTTATATTCAGGGTCTACCTTGTCCATTACCTTGACCTGGTTCTTTTTGCAGGTCAAATGTGGAGGCAGTTGAAACTGATTCAGTGTAACTTTTCAGACACCTGCACTTCCGTTTGCTTGATCTGGTCTCTTTGCCAAGACCAAACGCTACAATCATTCATCTTCATTATCATTGTGGCCGCTGAAAAGTATGCCCTGGACTTAACGTAGGCAGCGTATCACAGCAATCCTCAGAAGGCCTCAAGTCCAGCCCACTGTCATAAGCACACCAAACCAGAAACCCAGGCGTTGTACTGTAAGAAACTAGAAAGATGAAACAGCATCCCAAGCACTGGGAATGATGGAGTTCAGCCCCACTCAATCTCCAGCTTTTGTCTTATTCCAAGAGATAAGGAATATTGCACCTACAATGATTACCTCCCTCACATCCTTTAGCGAATTTTTAAAACTTAGATTTAATACAGTACACATGGCTTTCCTGACCACTGAAGCATGGCCCTTCTTCTACAGTGCTTCGCAAACTACATCTGCCTGGTAGACTAAGTAGCCACTGCTAGGTGTCCGCTCCATTTCCAGTCCCGTCTTCACTTCCAGCAATTTAAGGAGGTTGCTCAGATACAGCAGGGGTTGACAGATGCTCTAGGTGCCTTCTTTGTTGTTGATTGATGACTTGAACCCTTCTCTTAGCTGTGTCCCCTTTGAGTCTCAGGGTAATAGAGAATATAGATTGCTTTTATCTGAAAACATTTAATTTCTAGTCAAGAATTACATACTGATCAAGAACGTCCTGTGTCCTGTATATCAGTCTAGGTATTAGTGATTATTTGGATGAGCATCTTGTAGATGTCACAGATGACCTTGACTCCAGAAACCCTACACCGAAGGAGAAACTTTTCACAAACCTGTCAGGGATGCCCATTTTCTTATGATATGAAACTCCTCATAGCATGATGAATCACATTCATTAAGGAATAAAGTCAAAGGGCAGCTTCTCTTTGGAGCTTAATTTTTCATCCATAAAATCATACTTTATGTGAATTTATTTTGAAAAAAAAAAGTGTGTTAGGTTAAAATTTGCATGTCATAGAGGATGGAAGGAGTCGGGCTTTTAAGTTCTATTTCAAGGGAAAACAAAAACCTCTCTCCTCAGCCTCATATGTGCCTCCATGCAGCACTTGATTTCTGAAGAATGAATGTTTCTCAATACTGTATCACATGTCAGAGGACAACCTGTGACTCTCCGGATGACAGCAAATATGCAAGTATCCTGTGAGGTCTCTGATAAGGGTTGTATGTGATGTTCAGCTAATTGGTGTGCTGTTAGGAGAATACCCAGTAGAATATCAATTAAACAGGATTTCTGTCCATAAACAACAGGGCTGTAACCTCAACTTTCAGAATCCCACAGGCAGGGGGAAAGAGCTCTTTGACAGTGCGGAGCTGCCTTCGCAATGAGTCATGTTCTTTTCTGCTTGTTCTAAGATTGGGTAAAAAAGATCTTAAGAAAAAAAAATGTTTGGAAAAGCTGTAGAAAGCAGCTGAGCCCAGACTCAAGTCCTTGGAAATATCATCTTAATTTTATCATATTGTTACAGTGGGGAGGGAGAAGAAAAAATGAGGAATGGGCTTTGAGAAGAAAAGAGGAAAGAGAGGGAGAGGGAGGGGCAAAGCCCTGGACAAAGGAGAGGCATGGGCAGCAGAGAGTGCCCACTCAGTATGTCTCAGTCAGTTGACTCATCTTCCTGAGCAACAGCTATGGAAGAAACCCACACCTTCTACATGCTGTCGCTTGCCCACTAGCTTTAAACATTGAATACCTTTCTGTCAGCCCACCTACGCTGTGTGTTCGTGACACACTTTCAGCCATGTTTCCCCGAGTGTACGTCACTTCTCACGGAAAGCCATGCTTTTGGTCATAGTGGACAGAGTACTTTCCTGTCCACATTGCTTGTCATCCTCAGAGTAGCCAGAAGGTCTCTTTGGTGACAAGGTCATTTGTGAGTACAGGTAGCCTTTTGCTTTAGTCTTAAAGGTACAATTGACCTTATCCTGGTTTTCCAGGGTAGAACAAGACAGAGGGGCTAACTCTGTTTTTTCAAATCGTAGTGTCTTTGACTGATTGGATTGTTGGAGTCTTCTAATTCTTACAAGTGGCATAATTGTCCAAATGGGATGTGGCATGATACTTGGCTTAAATCTAGAGTTGAGAGACACATTTGTACTGCAAGTTGCCAGTCCAGTGGCTCTAGTGAGATAGTAAAAATGGTTCTGTAAAGTGGAGTGGGGCTGTAGGCCTTCCTAACATGTTCTGTGCTGACAATGCTGCTCTCCTTTATGACCAGTGTCTGTAGACATAGCTTTTCAGCATCATGACAAACAATGATGAGACTTGAAGCCTCATTAAGAGTTTTCAAGCACAAGCTCATGATAAATATCTAGGGGCTTTCAAACACAGATGGTCTTTTCCTCGTAGGAGAATGAAAACAAATCCTATTTTATTGATTCTCATGACTGTTGAGCTCAACCAGATTGAGACTGTCTGACTCTTCATTTACCAGGTCTCCATGCCATCAGCAAACCCCTCAAAGAGTATCTGCTTCAGGTGACTCGTACGGCAAATGAAGAAAAAGGGATCCTTAATATGTTCAATTATTTGCACACATTTGCTTTCATTCATGTGTTTATCTCTGAGGCAGCATTGGCACCAGAAGTTACAGTTCCAGTGGAAATATAGCTTGAAATTAATATCTAGGAGTATGGTAAAAATGTCAAACCAAGATTGGACTGACTGATAAGATACTCTGTTCAACTGGGGAAGTATTCTGAAAGGTGTGCTTTAAAGGGTTTGGGAGTCACATTCAGGCTCACCAGGAGAAGAACAGCCCTGGTCAAATGATTTCTATCATGGAGAAAAGTACAAGAAGAAAGACAGGGCAGTTTTGTACAGTCATTAGCATATGTGTTTGAACTACACACACACAAAAAGCATTCTAGTAGGAATTCTCTGTAGAGACATCCACTGAGATGGTATTGGGAACAATCAGTATGGGGTGCAGATAATGATTAAGTGGCATTAACACAACAAGTGACTTCAACTGGGCTTTGCTGGGATTCATGGGAGTTACAGAGGAAATAGCCTACACTTCTCCAGTGACCTGTACTATCATAACAGGAAACTCAATTAGCTTTCTCTGTGTTTCCATGGTCCTTTAAAAGGAAAACAGTGCTTTGTGTCTGTACGGTACCTTCAGTGAATTATCTCATTTGATTTATACAACATCCTCTGTGGATATTTTAAGGGAAAAACTCCTTTGAAAGAGACATGAAGAGAAATTTTTTTTCACTTAATCAAAATCCTTATAAAAATAAAGTCAGTATATAATCCTTTAAGAAATACACTAGTGAATGTTTCATTTAGACATCCAGATGGGAGCCTCTGTCAATAAAAAGTAGCTAAATAGAATAGATCAACTTATTGTTCACATTTCACTTTTCAAAAATCACTTTGAAGTTCTCTTTGTATTTCATGGCTAGCTGCTTGGCATTCTCACTCATGGAGAGACACAATGCCTTTAGAGTTGTCAGTGTGCTCAAATGGAAAGCCAGAGTTCAAATCAAGCCGCCCAAGCATTTGAATCATCCTTAATATCCTCGACCAGGTCTCTGTGCTGCTAATGTCTGTCTTTCACTCGGTGAACAGAGAAAAAGGAGACTCAATAGAATCCACTCTTTAATACTTGTCAATTGGACAAGGATGCTTCCTCCTGCCTGACAAGCATGTGGATTTCAAAAATAAAAATCACAGAATGCATCTCACAAGAGGTTATTATAACGGTGACCTTTTTAACGGCTAAGAACTTCACTCAGACTGCAGCATCCGTTGGTCAATACCAGCTCAAATGGGCTGCTCCATTCATGCCGCTCAAGTCATTTTCCACAAGCAAGTCTCACAAAACCACTCGCAGTTCAGACTTGTGTTGAAAATGCCCAGATTGCACTCAGTCAGAACTTGGGGCAGTGATCCCTGGGAGTGCAGCGTTCTGCTGGGTGATTCACAAGCACACCAAAGTTTTAGGGCTACTATGCTAATTCCTCTACAGACCAACTGCTACTGTTTTGGGGGCATGAAAGATATTGACCAGTCTCGTCTTCCCTGGTAATGTGGTAACACATAAAAGCAAGGCGTTTTCTGTGTTACAAGGATATGGATGTGAGGGTGGGGCTTCGTTTAACATAAGCCGCAAGTCTCATGTCCGTATGAGAAAAAGCACCCCTTCCCCGGTAGTGAATCTTCCTCAGCAAATAATAGTTCCTTATAACCACAGTGAGTATGGCTTCCTCTTTATTTTAGCCTTGGCATCTTAACCATTTTGAATGGTAAATGCAGACAGATTAAAAGGGAGGGAAGGAGAGAGAGAGAGAGAGAGGAAGATAAAGAGGGACAGGGATAGAGAACCATCAATAATAAACCTTTGACAGCCTAAAAGCTTTTTACTCCCTGGTTTTCTGGTATTTACTTGAATTGACACTATCTTCCTTGGAGACACAAGCTCTTTCTACAATGTCCTGGCCAGTGCTCGGTATGTGGTCCATCTTGGGCTCAGAGTCATGGCAATCTTCCTACCTCACTCAGCCTGAGGCTATAGATACGAGCCAACATGCTTAGCTTTCCAACTATGTTCAAAGGGAAAAAATCATATCCTAAATATCCAAGTTCTGCTATGGCTTATCTCCTCATTTGTTGCATTGTTTTTCTGTTAGTTTTTGTTTTGTTTTGCTTGTATGTTTTTATTATGCTCTACTGGATATTAAGACTCTTTTTAAACTTTTCTGACGGTATCTTTTCTGGACGAATCTTTCCTCTCACATAAAAAATGAGAGCCTAAGAGTCTTGATGACAAAAACAAACAACAGAGTCTCGCAATAGTGTGGAACTAGCACATGTGCCAGGCTTCCAGCTGGAAAGCCCAGATCTCCTTCTGAGATCAGTAATGCACCAGCCTTTGGTTGATGCTCAGTGAGGATAGAAAGTACTGGCACTCTGTGTTTTAGGAGCCTTTGAGCTTCTAGCAGAATCATTTTGTGTACACAGAGACCAGTACTAGAGAAGGAAGCTCTCTACTCCCAGGGACACACGGGAAGAAGCCATGCATCTCATCTCAGCTTCTCTGGACTTACTCCCTTTGGGTTTAGAGGCACTTGGTTCTGTGTGAACACCGTATCTACCAGGAGTGCAAAGGAGTCCTACTCAACGAGGTATACCAAAAGCCTAGTGAACTGGGCAGGGAATGAATAACATTATGGAGACAATTGACCTTGGTAGTCAGGTGAAGGGAGTTTCCAATGATCACTTCTTGTAACCCTGTGTATGGTTTTGATGGCTAGTTTATGAGTGCAGGACTATAATCTGGAAAGATGATATGACCAGAGTCTCAGATCCTTTATGGGTGGAAGTTTGTGGCTTCAGTAGCTCAGCAGTGTAGAGCAAGGGGAAAATGAGTTGATAGAGATACAAAGTAAGTGTCAGTTGGCTTCCTTAGGTATCCTCTGACATGCAGATAGTGTTTTATGCCAGTAACCCTCTTGTAAATTCTTATAGGAAAGAACATTAACCAGAATTCTAGAAGGGCCATTTTAGGTTGGGGAAAACTTTTATGTAAATGGGTGGTGCTGAGTAGCACAAAGTTAGACAGTAGTGGACTCTGTCAATTGAAGGTCATGTTCTCCCTTCCAGACGGGACCATTAACTCTGTTCTTACTAGAGTTACTAGACATTTCTTTCAGCCAAGAATTCTGTCACTAAGGAACATAGGCCCTGTCTCCCAATACTTCCTGCCTCCTTTTATTTCAGGATAAAAGGAATACAAAGAGCTGGCTACTTTGCCTTGGTTGGGGCAAGCTTGATAGGCTATCCTAGTCCCATAGCTAAGACTCTACTATGATGACAGATGTAACAGTTCAGCTTCTTCCTTTACTTAATCTTTCTTCAGTTATCAGCCAAAGATGCTGTTCTTTAAGACATCATGACCACCAAATATCTGTTTCAGCATCTGCTTGCAAAGAACTTAAGGTCATGGGATGTATTTATGGTATCCAAAGTGGCCTTCATTTATGTCCACAAGAAGACATTTACAAAGCAAATATAAATAGCTATTCTTCCTATATGACACAACAGAATATGCAAAGTCTTACATATGTGTAGGGCTCCTTTGGCAAAATACGATGAAGAAATCAATATGATAGTTCTATCCACAGCTCTCATTCAAAGGATTTTTGATTAAATTTTCATTATTAGGCAAACTGAGAAGAGCCAGCCGCTCACTGAATCCCACATGATTCAAGTGCCCCACAGTTTTTCTCTGCAAGGATCCTCTTAATTTGCTCTAAATGAGAGATTTTTAAACTGTCACTATTGATATAGAGGTCCACAGTAGGGAAACCTCACTTTTCAGAAGGATCTAAAAGTATAGATGTGGCTGGAAGTTACATTTTTGGCTTTTTAAAAAATATCCAGGGTTGTTTGTACTTTCAAAAGATAAATGGACAAGTCTCACCATGTTCACTGCTTAGCATATATTCCATACTGTTTTTCAAATTGACAGCAAACACAGTCACAAAGCCTTAAAGCAAATGGAAGCTGAGCCTGGCTGACATTTTAAAAACATAACACATAGAGACAGTGATAGTTTTTTAAATATCTAGGACAGTTTGTAATATTTCAAGGAGGAAATTGGAAACATACCTTATACCTTTAGGCAAGAGTGGCTTATTTCAAACACCAAGTGGTTCCAAATCCTACTGAGCTCAAGAGGCCAAGTTTCCAGAAATTTCTAGTGGGCACAGTACTTGGCATATTAAACTTTTTCTCCTGCTTCCTTCCCCCTAGCTCAAACAACTACATGCCCTCTAGCCAGCCCTTGAGACAAACTTGCATGTTGAATGAGAGATAATAGTCATTTTCACAAATTCACTTTAAGGATTATGTTTAGTTTCCAAATATGAAAGCTATGGGAACTACTCCCTTAGGAAAAGAGTAAAAATACAATCAAAACAGTTGAAATTTCAAAGGCCCAATTCATAATTTTACACTACAGCCTAGTTTTGTCCCTCTGGGCACTGTGGTATTACATACAGCATAAAGGGCTGCAGTGCCATGTAGGGATTAGTCTTCATCTGTGAGATCAGGGAAGGGCCTTGGAGATAAACCCTTTTCTCTGTCTTTTTTTTATGGAAGAGACAAAAAGCTCTGGTGAGTGATAGCAGGACAAAGAAGAGAAAAAATACAAAGCCAGACTCACAAAGTTTGTAAGATTATTTCAGTGCCCATATGAGCAGCCCCGTTACTCAGAGCACTGATTTCTCTCAAATCCTTTTTTTGGATTCCACATTGAGGCCTACACCTCTACCAGACAGTCTATCAGGGAGCTGACATTGCTGTAAAGGTGAAAGACTGAAGATCTGTCTTTGCGCATGCCTTTTTTATATAAAATGGATGAAGAGAGATGAAGCTGTAAGGCGGAAGTAGAAGCTGACTCTGTGTTCTCTTTATTAACCACTATATGTGTGAGGCCTGATACCAAATCCCTTTTGCTCTTGTGAAGGACTCAAAAAGACCTGTTGCTGTTTTGTGCCCAACCCGTTAGTGTGCCTAATCTAATTTGTCATGAAATATTTCTGGTTCTTCTTAAGGATTCTTAAGACTCCAATATCTACTTTAACCTTCCTTCCCTTGTTTTCTTGGCATTGTGAACTAATTTGTGCTCCTATAATTATGTACAGTTTATATTTCTTTACTGAGTTTAGAGAAGTTTTCTCCTAAGATATCCCACAATCCCTGGTAAAGATCCATAGTCTTGAATTTGGAAGATGGATTAGTCTGTAAAATGCTTCCTAAAGTGCTCACCTTGCAAGCATGAAGACCTTAGTTCAAGTCCCCTCTAGAACAAAGAACACATTACAAAAGCTAAGTACACTAGGACACACTTGAGACTAGAGACAAGTGGGTCCCCAGGGATCAAATAGCCAGTCAACTTAGCCTAATTGGCCCTAGGTCCCAGTTCAGTAAGAGACCCTGTTTCAAAACACACATAAACACAGACATACACCACAAACAAACAAACAAACCAAGGCAGCCAGTTCCTAAAAGACAACACCTGTGGGTGCTCTCTGGACTCTATAAATATAGGCACACACATACCATATACATAAACCCACATAACACATGTGCATTTACAAACACACAGCAACACATACACAAATAATACAAACACACAAGTCTGGCACACACACACATACACACATACACACACACACACATACACACAAAAAAAATCCAAAGTCTGCATGTGAGGAACCATGATCTGCTGTTAGAGATTGAAGGGGACCCTAAAAGTTTGAGGCTTCTGTGCCAAAGAACAGATCAGAAGACATCTTATACAATGACTCCTCAGTTGTTTTTCTGTGCTGAAACTTTTAAATCCTTTGAAGCTATGACTTCTCCACAAGATACAGTTTTCCACTAGGCATTTTCTACAGAGCTAATAGGGAGATGCGTGAGTCATCGCAGAGATGGATTTCACATGTTCTCTTAGTAATGTGCGCTTTGTAGTGTACAAAAGATAGACTATTTGGAACTGGCATTTGCGTAATAACAGGGCTGCTCTCAGTGGTCAGTGCTATCCACATCCATCTAGGTGGGAGGTAATGACAGAAAAGCTGTGCTCCAAAGGCTCAGCCAGTGGGAGGGAAGAGAGTGGATGAAAACCAGAAACTGTTGAGGCCAAAAATTTCAGGCACCAAAGCCGCATCTTACAGAAACTTTCCCTATCTGCAAAATGTTTTTTAACAAAGCTCAATAAGCTGACAGTGAAGATTTCATAAGATGAACTTCATACACATATAAAACATAGATATGCTATCTGACTATAAAATAGCTAATAATAGTAGCAATTATTTTGATCATCACATAAATTTTGCAGTGTCTGTTTACTTTGTTCTGTATTGTTCGAGACACTGTCTCACTATCAGATAGTCCTAGAACTCATTATATGGACCAGGTTGGCCTTGAAGTCATAGACATCCACCTGCCTTTGTCTTCCAAGTGCTTGCATTAAAAGTGGGCAGCACCATGCCTGCTCATCAAATACATTTTTAGATATTCAAGCTAAAATAGCTATTGGCTATTCATCCATATACAATTGAAAAATGGTCTTACAACAACTTTTTAATTTTGTTTTTGTTCATTATTTTATGATGGGGTCTTTTGCCTGCTTGTATGTCTGTGTACCACATGCATCTGGACTTGGAGTTAGAGGCAGTCGTGAGCCACCATGTTGATGCTGGTAATCAAACCCAGGTCCTCTGCAGGAGCAGCCAATGATCTTAAGTCCTGAGCCACCTCTTCAGTCCCATAACTTAAATTGTTAAGACCTCATTTCATCCTCTTTGGTTTTCTACCAAAGCCAATGCCATGTAGAAATAAACAGAGAAACTGAAACTTAGGTTTCCTTTGTTCATTTCTCCATCACCACCTCAAAGGCCTCCTATCAGTAAACATACAAAGAGAAAAGCTGGTGTCTAGAATGCTCAGACTGTGTAATTAGATCATGAACATTGACAGATAAGTAAGTATTAAACTGTTAATGATACCAGAAGTTGAAATAGCATCTAGGCTATTTCCAGATTCTGACTATTACAAATAAAGCTGCTATGAACATAGTTGAGCAAACGTCCTTGTTGTATGGTGGAGCATCTTTTAAGTATATTCCCAAGAGTTGTATAGGTAAGTCTTGAGGTAGACCTATTCCCAATTTTCTGAGAAAGTGCCATATGATTTCCAAAGTGGTTGTACAAGTTTGCACTCCCACCAGCAATGGAGGAGCATTCCCCTTTCTCCACATCCTCTCAGCATGTGCTGTCACTTGAGTTTTTGATCTTAGCCATTCTGGTAATTGTAAGATGGAATCTCAGAATTGTTTTAATTTGCATTTCCCTGATGACTAAGGATGTTGAGCATTTCTTTTAAGTGTTTCTCAGCCATTCAATATTCCTCTGTTGAGAATTCTCTGCTGAGCTCTGTATGCCATTTCTAATTGGTTTATTTGGCTTGTTGGTGTTTAATTTCTTGATATTGCATATTAGCCCTCAGTCAGATTTAAGGTTGGTGAAGATATTTTCCCAATCTGTAGGCTGTTACTTTGTTCTGTAGAAAGTATTCTTTGCCTTAAAGAACTTTTCAGTTTCATGATGTCCCATTGATCTTAGAGCCTGGGAAATTGATATTATGTTCAGGAAGTTGTCTCCTGTGCCAATGAGTTCAAGGCTCTTCCCTTTTTTCTTCCAACAGATTTAATATATCTGGTTTTATTTTAAGGTCTTTAATCTACTTAGACATGAGTTTTGTGCATGGTAACAAATAGAGATCTATTTGCATTTTTCTACCTGTAGACATGCAGTTAGACCAGCACTGTTTGTTGAAGATACTCTCTTTCTTCCGTTTGTATGGCTTAGGCTTCTTTGTCAAAAACAAGCATCTGTAGGGATACGGCTTTACTTTTGGGTATTCCATTCGATTCCACTGGTTCACCAGTCTGTATCTATGCCAGTACCATGCAGTCATGGTACATTTACACAATGGAATACTACTCAGCTATTAAAGACAATGAAGTCTTGAAATTTGCAGGTAAGTGGATGGAACTAGAAAAGATCATGCTGAGTGAGGTAACCCAGACCCAGAAAGACACTCACGGTACATACTCACCCATAAGCGGATGTTAGCCCCATAATACAGGATAACCACATTAAAATACGCAGACTGGAAGAAGCTAAATAATAGGGAGGACCCAAGGGAGGATGCTTAATTCTCATTCAGAAGGGCAAATAGAACAGACACTGGTAGCAGCTGAAGAGAGGGAACAGGACAGGAGCCTACCAGAGAGGTCCTTTGAAGGACTCTACCCTGCAGATGCTGAGACTCACAGCCAAACTTTGGGGCAGAGTACAGGGAGTCTTATGGAAGAGTTGGGGTATAGAAGGACGTGGAGGGGACAGGAGCTCCACAAGGAGACCAACAGATCCAACAAATCTGGGTCAAGGGGAGCCTGCAGAGACTGATGCACCAACCAAGGACCATGCATGGCGAGGACCTAGACTCCCTGCTCAGATGCAGTAGATAGGCACAACAGACTCCATGTGGGTCCCACAATATGGGGAGTAGGCTCTCACTCTGACATGGACTCTGTTGTCCGCTCTTTGATTGCTTCATCTTGGTGGGGTGGTCTTTCCAGGCCACAGAGGAAGAGGATGCAGGTCATATGAGACTTGATAGGCTGAGGTCAGATGATAGGGGAGGAGGGCTCCCCAACTCTGATGACTAGAAGAAGTGGGGAGGGGGTAAGGAGAAGGGAGGGTTGGACCAGGAGGAGATGAGGGAGGGGGCTACAATTGGGATGTAAAGTGAATAAATTAAAAATAAATAACTTTAATAAAAAGGAAAAGGAAAAGAAATCTCATCTGTCAATCTTATGATAATACCTTTCTATAAGAAAAAAAAAAGAAATATGATTACCACTAAAGTTTGAGGAAAATGTAGGCAGATGTTTTCATTTTGAAGATGAGAGACATGAGACTGAGTGATTTGTTCAAAATAACAGTGCATTTTCATGACAAGAAAAGTAATGACAGCAATGACTTAGATTTTTGGTAAAAAACTTTTAAAACTAAAATTTATCTACAGACCTTAAACATTTGGTTCTGACAGACTGTATACACTCATACTTGTACTGCATCCGTCAAAAATAGAACATTTCCGGAGCATAGAGGATCCCATGAGCTGCCTCTAGTCACCACCCCTGTGCTAACTGGCATCCTGCCTCCTGTTACCAGTGAATTGTTTTACGTGTTTTAAAATTCATCTTTATTGACATGAATGTTCTATTTTATGTCTAGTTTCTTTTGTTCATAAATTATTCTTGACATCCAGCTATTGCTGCTGCATTGCTCATCGTCTCTTCAGATTCACAGCTGCATAATACGCCATTATGTAAGTATGCATCTTTCAGGACCATTTGTGTATTGCTTACAGGTTGGGGATGCTGTGAGCATCACTGTGTAGTTATTTGGATATATGTGCCTACACCATTTCTGCCAAGTGAAGGAAAGATACACCTGTTTTTGTTATGATCCCAAGTGCGGGATCAGAACGGTCTTGTGAGAACAGGTGAGGTTAATCCACTAGAAGACAAACCACCTTGTGTGGGAGCTTGATTGTTGCCAGCTGAAAAGATCCGTGAACAGACTCTGGGAGGAGATATATAAATGAGCCCAAAACTGGAGGCGGAGCCTTTGAAGACTTAGGATAGTTTTAGCTGTTCATCGCTCCACTTCAAGACACTTTTAGAGAGAACCACTTGAGGGAAGGCTTTGGGCCTCTGCCTCCTGCTGAAGTTCCAGGTTCTGGTTACTGCAGGTTCCAGCAGAAGAAATCCTGCTGGCAACCAGGAGAATCCTTCCTCAGAACTGATATCCTTACGGTTTTGTTATTCTTTAATCCTCTTTTCCTATTGTCTTGGTTAGTTGGGTTATAAGTGATGTACGCTCAGTAAATAAGTTCATAATAAAATATAATGGTAAAGAAAACTGAACCTACAGCCAAGTATGTAACTAAGGAGTCCAGTTCATATCTGACAAGAGATATATAAGAGAAACTCAGTCTTTTGACTCAGATATCAAACTTGACCTGTGAAGTTCTCCAGCATGATTGGATGTCATCCCATATGCTCAACAAGAGAAAGACAAGAGAGGGATGAAGCGACTGCTAAAAGGAACTGAAAGTCCTTGGAACACTATTGCTGGTGAGTAGCACTGCACTCAGGGTATCTGGAAAAAACACTGAGCAGACACCTTAAGACCTAAGGTTAAATACTGCCCCCCCCCTTTTTTTTTTAATTAAATAGGCATTTCCTCTCCAAATCTGTCATATTTTGTTCAGTCTTTCTTTTCTTTCTAATGCTATCCATCCTTCAAGATTCTTTCTCTTGTAGAGCTTCTTCATTTTTTAAAATGTTAAACCAGTTATTAATTAGTATACAAAAGGTTTCATTTAAAAATTTAAAACTGTCTGTGTGTTTGTGTGTACATGCACACAACTGCAAATCAAGGTGCCCGGTGGAGGTTACAGGACAACTTGTTAAAGAAGGTTGTTTCCAGCTGGACTGTGGTGGCGCACATTTTTAATCCCAGCACTTGGGGGATCGCTGTAAATTCGAGGTCAGCCTGGTCTACAAAGCGAGTCCAGGACAACCAAGACTACACAGTGAAAGCCTGTCAAAAAAAAAAAAAAAAAGAAAGAAAGAAAGAAAGAAAGAAAGAAAGAAAAAAAGAAAAGAAAAGGAAAGAAAGAAAGAAAAAAAAAGCCGGGTGTGGTGGCGCACGCCTTTAATCCTAGCACTCGGGAGGCAGAGGCAGGCGGATCGCTGTGAGTTCGAGGCCAGCCTGGTCTACAAAGTGAGTCCAGAACAGCCAGGACTACACAGAGAAACCCTGTCTCAAAAAAACAAAAAAAAAAAAAAGAAAGAAAGAAAAAAAAAAGGTTGCTTCCATGTATGTCCCAGGTACAGAAGTCAGGTTTCAGGCTTGGTAGCAAGCATTTTTTTTTCTCAATAAGCCATCTTGCTTGGACCAAGTAATGGTTTTCCTTATGGTATTGCCATGCACTTTGTCTTTTGATATTCCCAGCTCCCAGTCTCCTCTACTTACTCCTGCTAGAGCTCTTTCCCCTTCAGCAGTAGCCTCCTCCTGTGCGCATTCCACATGCACCATCTGCCCCATTTTCTCTCTTTTTCTGCCTTCCTTTGCCTTACTACCTCTTCCTCCCCTTTCATAGTTCTTTCTAGTTTCATGACTTAAACTGCCTAAATTCTCTCTCTCTCTCTCTCTCTCTCTCTCTCTCTCTCTCTCTCTCTCTCTCTCTCTCTCTCTCTCTCAAATCTAGGATCTACATGTTTTATTTCTGTTTCTGTATCTGGGTCACTTTGTTCAATAGTTTCCCCTTCCTTATATTTTCCTGCAAATGCATGACTTTCTTTTACTTAATGTTTAAATAAAATGTATTGTGGGTTGGTCTGGTGCTATGTATTCTAATGTTAATTATGTCGTTGTTTTTAAAAGCGGACACTCAAGTACCACAAGCATTGCTGTGTAACCTTGCCTCCCTGATTGGCTGAATAAAAGGCCTACTCCTGGGCAGGGCAGAAATGAGGGGTGGAGCCAAGTTTCATGGGCTTTGGCAAGGGAAGGACCAAGGGGAGGAGAATAGGGAGAGGTACTGGAGGGGAAAAAAAAAAAAACAGCAGAGTCACCGCGGCCTAGCAGAGAACCACACAGGCCAGGAGGAGGAACTCTGAAGTTCCACATAGAAAGAAGTGGCCCAGATGAAAAGCATAAGAAAGTATCTTGGGATTATGGACCGGAAGTAGCCCAGATAGAAATGGTTAAGCAGATGGCATGGGATGGGGTCTGGGAGATAACAAGATAGCTTAGGTTGAAATATCTGCCCAGCCTCAGGTAAAATAAGGCTTATTCTAAAATCTAACAGGTGTCTGTGTCTTCCATTTATTATGATAGTAGGTTAGAAAATATCATCTTAATTATTTTGGGCTTTTTAATAGTAAACATTGTTAGCCATCTTTTAATTTTCTTCAATAAAAAATGCCATTCTATAAATTAATATTTACTTCTGTTCTGTTGATAGTACACAGGGAAAGGGACCAGTCTAGATGCCCATAAACAGGTTACTGGGTAAAGAAAATGCAGGCCATATACATATCCTGGACTTTTGTCATCTCCCCAATCTATACTCAGTTTCGCTGCTACTTGTCTACCAGAAATCTCCACTTTACCTTAAGTAAAATAACAACTCAAATTAATCATCAGCTTACAAGGCATATGTTTCTTATTGCTTCATGGTCTACATCACTGGATGCATGTCCTCTTGCTTCCTACAAATCTTTAGGGTTTCTGAAACTACTCTTAACTTTGTTAGGGCACTAAGAGGGGCAGATCGCAAGACCCTGCAATTATCTTGTGAATAGTTATGATTTGTTACAGTGAAAAATATGCCGAACACCATCAGAAAAGGGGGAAGGCTCAGAGGCAAAGGTTAAGGAAATCAAACGGAAACTTCCAAGGCTTCCCTCCCGTAGACATCACAAGGGCTACCGCTAATCTTTCTGGACATGTCCTGTGCTGACAACACAACCAGAAATTAATTGGAAATTCCCATCCAAGGATTCAAAGTGTGATCATCATCTTCTGACCTCCACAGAGTCCCCTGGAATGAAATCACACACTGAGCTTGAGCCGCACTCTTTGATTAAAAGGTTCCTTCCATAGAGTGAGGCGCTCCTGCAGGTTCCGGGAGTGAATGTGATCTTCCTACATCCACACTCCTGGAGGCCAGGACATCAGTTCCAGGCATGATTCTGAGATTCTGAGAATACCAAGGGACACTGTTAGACGATTAAGTTCATTTAAAAATATTTCTTTTTAACTGAAGCATTTAAGAGCACTTATTTTATACAAATCTCAAAAATAAGTAAATAAATAAATAAATAAATAAATAAATAAATAAATAAATAAATGAGACAAAACCTACAGCATTTGTCAAATCCCGAGACCACATAACACTTTTATTTCTTTTAAGGGATTCATGCTAGACTGGGCAAGATGGTAGACTTCCTTAATTTTGACTATTGGGAAGCAGAGGAAGGTAGATTTCTGTGATTTAGAGGCCAGTCTTTTTTTACATAGCAAATTCCTGGCCAGCCATGTTACATACTGAGACCTTGTAAAAAAAGAAAGACAAGAAAAAAAGAAAGAAAGAAAGAAAGAAAGAAAGAAAGAAAGAAAGAGGGAAAGGGAAGGAGGAAGGGAGGCAGGGAGGAAAACAACAACAACAAAAAGATTAGAGTTCTGAAACCCTGAAACCTTGTTGAAAACACTATTAGTGCAAACACTCCACCACTGCAGCTTAGGAAGAGTTTAAGGACCACCATCCAGGCCTTCTGCCTATTAGCCTATTGCTTATTTTACTTCCACTTAGAAAGTGTACCTTAGATCCTGACCCCAGAATACACATCTGTGGTTCTGTGTCACAGATAATGACAGAGGAAGATGGTTAGGCTTGTATCTGCACTGATAACCAAGCAAGTTTTCTTCAGTATCTCACATTTACCCAACTTCTGTTTCCTGACGGAATTTCACAAAAGCAGCTTAGTTTTGCCAAAGCAGTTCAACTGAAACCCTGCAGCATGACTCTGAGCATGCAGCATAAATATTGGGGAAGAGAGGCAGTCTGCCACCTTTGCATCAGTAAACCAACATTCAATTTTTCTTCTACTCCAACCTGGCTTCTGGGATTGAGACTCCTGAGATAAGAGCTGTGTCAAAGGGGTCATTAAATATAACTCATTTTATAGTACTCTGAGTTTTTTTTTTCAGGCTAAGACCATTAATTTTTGATAAAATGTTCCGTATATTCACACAAGAACTCATTTAGAAAAATGGTTTTCATATAAATGCCAGAGGAACACCTTATTTTTCTTCCTGGGTTTAATTGAACAATTTTAATACAAAGCAAATTAAGTAAAATAAGGTCTAAGCATCCCTACAAAGCAATTGTTCACGGTGTTTAGTAAGATATATGCTTAATGAAAACCATATTTTCTTCATAGGTGGGGAAAACAAGACAGTGGTAGTTTGTCAAATCATTCGGGCCATATATTCAGATTTCTCAGCCACCTCTGAAGAGAGTGGTAAATTAGCTGATTTCACATCTTAGATACAAGCAATTAATGCCAAGTAATTAATGTCTCCCAAGCTGGCAAATTTAAAGTGCAGATAACCAGGTGCCTTGTTTCATCCATTTCAGAGGAAAAGCATCTCATGGTGCCTTTGTTGCATGATCAATCTATGTTAAGGAAATCCTTCTTGGGAATTAATAATGAACATTTGCTCCTCGGTAGAAACATAATAAACCAAACGAAGGGAAACAGTGAGGCAAATCACAGGACCCACTGACGTCCAGCATCCAGGCTTTTTCCTTGTCCTCTGCCATACTGTATTCGGAAGCTAGCAGTGCTTAATGCTAGCCTCCGTCACGGCAGTGTCACACGAATGATGCACATTCATGACAACCAGTGGGAAAAGATGTCACAGTGAGCTGTTCAGCAGAAGTCTGCAATATGCCAAGAAGCTGTACTTCTTAAAAGAGGGGCTCACATGCAAGCAAGCGAAATTGTTTCTCAGGGCCTTATTCACAACAAGTGTCACAGAAAGAGAGCAGCTGCCTTGCAAATCTACAGGAAAATGAGAAAAACTCGCTAGTGCAGAAGACTCTGGAATGTTCATTCAAACTGGATTTTTATGAGCAGCCAAGATTTTTCTTTCAAATGGAGTTCATAGTAGAGGCAAAAACATTTCAAATGAGGCTGTTAAAAGTAATAGAACTTTTTATTGCTGTTTTATATCTGGGAGGGAAAACTTAAAATACCAGATAGAAAAGGCATATGTGCAATTAAAAATTTAATTTCTAATGAAAATTGAAACCTTTACAGGAAATGAGTTGTCTTGTGTTTATGGTAAGTGCAACACTGTTTCTCCTAGCAAGTTCATATAAAATGGCCCAACCAGACATGGGACACCTCCCTGGCTACCTCCTGTGTCTAGGAAGTATGGGTTTTGAGCAGAGTGAGACAGGCCTTCCTCAAAGTGTGTTTCATCCTTAGTTCTGGTGTGCTATCTTGTCTAGCAGTGTCTGCGCCCAGGCGGATCATTTCTACTTTTCTTGCTTTTTGTTTGGAGGAAGCCTGAACGGCTCATGGGGCAGCAGGTGATATTTGAAGGTCCAGCAGATGAGTATCAGCTAATCAGGTATGTTGATGCTATTACACCTCAGTAGATTTCGAATTTGTGTGCTGGGTGAGTAGGACAGGCAATTAAGGAAGTCTAACACTGTGCTAGGCATTGAGGGGGTAGGTAGCCAAGTAGAGTCTGAAATACAGAAGAAAGTATATATGTCAATAATGAGGAGTGGATGTCTGTGTTGTGTATATATATGCATATGTGAGACAATGAGACTTTTAATATCAGTTGTAAAGCACCTGGGGGAGAGGTCACCAGAAATCTACATTTTGAGTTGCATGAATCTATCAAAGAAGCCAGCTTGGTGTCAGCTGTGGGATAGATGAGGCGCTGGATTGATTCTGGCCCCTGAAGCTAGCTTCGGTATAAGAACTGCACTGGAAGACACACTAGGCAGTTAGCAAATGTTCCTCATGTATCTTGTAATTTGGTTGTCTGTGGCCTGGCAGATTGGAGCACAAATGCGACCCAGAAATTCCTCCTCACATGGATGGTAAGCAATCTGCTTCTCCCTCCAAAGACAGTAATACGAACTTTATGGAAGTTACATGTTTACACTGTATCTTGGCCATAGAAAGTAGAGATCGAACGGTCCAGTCTGAATGAACAAGTGATTTCATAGCTCCAGAGTTTTGTCACCTAAATGGAAAGTACTGGATTAAGCAAGGCACTGCACGGCTGGAATGGCTCACAGAACTCCACAGGTGGCACTAATATGACAGCCTTTAGCGTTCTCTAATGAAGCATCTTTAAAGTAACGTAGAAACTAAAAAGTCACGGAAAGGCGGAGTTGGAATCTGGATATCTAGATTCTAAAGAGGTCTGCAGGTATGCCGGCATTCAGAGAGAAAGCAGGGTTGCTGTGTTGGCCCGTTTCTATGGTGAAGTAGTCCCACTGTGATTGATGACAGGCTGCAAACCTGACATCTCTCAATGCCAACCGAGAAAAGAGGGCAGCTGAGTCTTGTGAAGTGGCGTCAGCCGTCGCAACCTGGGTATCACACAAGACCCATTCAACCAACTATGGGATGTAATTTTTAGAAGCCAAATGTGACTTTCTGAGTTTTTATTTTTGCATTTGACGTGATGAAGAAGTTATACCAAAGTTTCCAGTCTGAATGTTAACTAAAATATTCACATTCTTGGCAAAAATAAGCAAATTAAGTAAGTAGATAAATACTCCAAAAGCATGATGAACTTTGCATTAAAATAAAATGAAATAGGTGTCATTGAAAGGGAAGCTCTTGGAGCTTTTTAGGTGACCCTGATGTCATGACTCCATAGTTAGACGTGATGCTACTCAGCTTTTCCTGAGTACTGTCTAGGGGCACGGCTGCTGACACCTTTACTCCATTCAGAGGCATACCTGAAGCCTGGAATTCCAACTGAAAGAGAAGAGACAAAGCATTCAGTTGCCTTCTCATGTGCACGTGAGTGTGTGTGTGTATGTGTACATGTGTGTATGTGCTTGTATATACACTTGTTCCTGTGTTCATGTGTGTTTAAATATGCTGGTGCATGTGGAAGCCAGAAGCCTACATCTGGTCTCTTTCCCAATCATTCTCAAGCTCTTTTTTTTTTTTTTTTTTTTTTTTTTTTTTTAGACAGGGAGTTGTGAGGCTGGAGCTTGGCAGATCCTTTCAGCTGGACTAGCTTGCCAACAGTCAGTCAGTACTCTATCTCCCAACACTAGGATTATGAGAGTATGTTGAACCCAGCTTTTTTCATAAGGTCCTGGGGAATCTGAACTCAGGTCCCCCCACGCCCTCACACAGCGAACGCTTTCCAAACTGAGCCATCTCTTCAGCCTGTTCACCATGCAACTTTGTCATTTAAGGAAATCTTTGTAAAAACCAAATCAAATCAAAGTTCTCTAGCTTAATGCTGACAATTACCTAGTAGAACAGACACTGCTGTTTCTTTGAAATATCCAGGTGAGGCATTGGAGACTTATGTGAGAAAAAAAATGAGCCAGCATTACTCCGTTAGAAGCAAAGACGGCAACTCATAACAATGGTCAAAACGTACCTCTCCCAACAAACTTATTTTAAAAATAAGAAAAATTCTAATTACACATCTGTAATCACGGTAGGTCTCGTGGGTGCAGAGCCAGGTTAGCAAGAGTGACACCTGGTGGCTGTGTCCACCTCCTTGAACTAAAGGGGAGGCATTCTAAGTAAATCACTCAGGTAGCAGAGAGCCCTAAAACAGACAGAGAGACTTCTGAGTCTCTTGCAGCATCATAAATTTTTCCTTTCAAAAAGCAGTGCAAGATGAAAGAATCTGAAGCCTCTGTTCTTCTGTCTTCTGGCTTCCTCGCTCTTTTGCTTTGATTCCTATGATAAACTCAGAAGCAAATAAGTTTGCATTAAGGTCCTACTCTGTCCCATCTGAAGAAACAGTACATTTTAAGTGTGTGGGCGACTCTTTGATGTCATGAAAAACACTAATGGCCCTTAATTTCCAGGAGACTTTCAGGTTCTGGAAGACCCTCTGTGTGCTTTCTCTTTCCCCATAGAGTCATATGCTGCTTAATAAGACCAGAAAACAGACACCTTTTCTTTCTTTTCTAAAGCAGACAAAGTGCTCTCTGGGTGCTTAGAAGATGAGAAAGCTGTTGTCAAATAACTGGAAAAGTCATCTGGAAAGAAATCTCACAAAGGTACAAGAGAAGGTAAGCAAGTCAAGATGAACAACAAAGTGCAAGTGAAGGGTGCTGGGGAAGGCACTTACCTTTTGTTCTAAAACCAAGGCCATATCATGGACTCTTGGACTTCGTGTCTCCCCCCTCCCCTGCCTCAAACACTGTTAAAAGTTGCATCTGGCATCCAAGAGAGTTGAAGAGGCACATAAATTCAATCTAAACGATCTCTAAGATGATTAAAGGGTCAGAAAATGGGTGTAAGGCAAGGAAGAAGACAGGGTTTGTGAGCAATGCCAAAGCAAAGACTGTTTTCATTGAGTAAGTCTTATTTACAATAACTTCCTATGGAGAAATACATCCTCAAAGACCCTGCCTGTATGTGGGCAGCATATGGATGGTCGACAATGAACACAGGAAGTTGAGCACCGAAAGGGAAGCATGGGATGTCTCCGGGTTGTTCCTCACTCTTTTCAGACTAGATTGCTATTCAAGACGTTATCTGTGTGTCAAAAACCCTACTTTTCTCCCCATTAGTATTGTGCTGGCCAGCTGGCTCTTTTAGAATCACACTACTGCATATCCCTTTTCAGGAATAGCTGTAGAGCCCCCAACAGGGCAGCTGTGCACTACACATCTGGAGAGGAACTCAAGACAAAGTGAGTGATTGGTCACCACCCATCAGTCACTCAGAGAGAGCCCTCCTCCCAGCCTGTCTCATCTCTCTTGCCATGCTTACTAACGCTGCTGGAACCACTTGCTGGCTTACCAAGATGAGGTTCACCCTCACCCGTTGTTACCACATGGCCCTTGAACATAGCAGGTAACTTGCCTGCATTAGAAGTGAGTGGGACATAGATTGAGAGAGTAGAGCCTTCAGCTATTGTTTTCACTCTCCAAGGGCCACATTCCAGTATGCTAGGATGCAGGTTAAGTGTGTCCTGCCTGGACCGGGCCTGGGAGACCAGCAGAATGACTTTGAAGGAGGGCCACCTGGAGGTGTGCCGTTGGAGAAATAGACGGATGACATCATGCTGGTTTTGAGATGAGAAAAGGAAGAAGTAAGAGCATCCATCCACTGTGGGCAGGAGCCTGCCTTCCTTGAAGCTAAGCATTCCTTGTTCTTCTTCTTTAAGCCCTACCCACAACCTGCTGCTCTTTGGCGGGATTCAATTAGCCACTCCTGACACCCTGAAAGCCAGCTTCTGAAGAGTAATTTGTCCCTATCAAATGTGTAGAACCAGCAATAAGGCAAGGCACGATAACTTAATTAACACATTTTCTGATAAGACTGCCTTATTTTAAAACAACAAAAAGTGGGGGGGGGGGGAAGCATTTATAATTCATCCTCAGGAAATGAGGCTCCTGGAACAAAACAACCAACAACCAACTTCTCCATCAGAGCTGTCAGCGCGCCGCTGCCTCCTCCGCAGGGCTGGTCGGAAAGGCTCCCCCAGGAACACTAAGCATCAGCTTGACCAGCTGCCCAGAGGCCACCAATGTGTTTCTTCCTCTCTCCCTGGTACGATGTTTACCAGCGACGCTTCTCTGACCTCGATTCTGAGGCTGTTCTCCTCCATTCTCCCATCAGAAAACACAAACTTACAAGACCTAATTTCTTCTTCATCTTCATAGTCATTCCCTTCCTTCTGTTTTTCTTGCTCCCCTCCCTCTCTACATTTCAGATTGAGATGGAAGCGCCAAAGATCCCCAGGAAAGCCTGCTCTTCTAGAACATCTTCTGGTTTTCCTCAGGACCAGCAAAAGCCATACCCTTGTAGAGGATGGAGCTCCTTCATACTATAAAGAGATCTAGGCGTGATGGTGGTTGTCTGCGATACTAGCTTGTCTGTGATACTAGCTGCTTAGAGGGTGAAGGAGGCGGCTCTGTAGCTCAAGGCCACCTGGGCTACGTAGTGCTACATGTCTCCAGAGAGAGGCTCAGTCATCTCCAGCTGCTTCAAGAAATTGGAAGTCATCCCAGCCTTGGCCATGACTTGTCCAGCTGACCCAATACAGAGAAAGAGGCTCGGCTTTGTCATTCTAAGGCTCTCACGGGTTTTTCTTGTAGTTGACAGAACATTTTGTGCCATTTTAATTGGTGTTTATGACCTTTTCAAACTATAGTTAGGCAGTTTCCCACTTTCATGTGTCCCAAAAGGCTATTTCTATGTCTCATTTACTTCTGCTCATAAATTATTACTGCAAATTATAAATATCCACTAGAAAATGAGAACCCTAAAGAATAATACAGGAGGTAAGACATAAAATGTTCACTAATCTTACCACTAATTGCTAAGCTACCAGGGTTTCTGCAAGCATGCGTTGAGGTACCCATTCTTTGTCTCTGCTTCTCAGAATGGTCATACCCATCGTGTTCAATCTGTCTTCTAGGGATTTTCTCAACTACACTGGACTGAGACAGAAAAATAATTTCTTAAGCACTTGCAAACTATTAGCTCCCCTGCCACTCTCCTGCCTTAAGCCTGAAAGTCTCCACCATGAAGTGGGTTCTAAGACAAGTCAGCACTCACAGCAAGCTATGTGCAGGACTTCCTTCCCAGATGCGCCTCGCTTCCCATTGGCATCTTTAATCCAACAAACATGCTGACAGGAAACAGACATCATGACTTAACAGAATTCCTGCCTCCTCATGTGGGGCACAGTCAGTTTCCCTTTCTGTTGAATATGTGGTCAGAAGATTTTTTTTCCACTGTTCATTTTAAGATGAGGGGCAATAAGAGGGACTTGGATGAGCATTGGATTTGGAATGCTTTCTTGAAGGTGGCTTCAGTGGATTCGCCTGTTTCAGACTCAGAGCAGCCATCCATCCATCAGCTAGAAGGAATGCAAATGACAAGGAGTTCCTAGAAGAGAGAAATGTTCAGTCTGAGAGAGAGAGAGAGAGAGAGAGAGAGAGAGAGAGAGAGAGAAGGAAGGAAGGAGGGAGGGAGGGGGAAGGGGGAGGGGAGGGGGGAGGGGAGGGAGGGGGAGGGACAGGGACAGGGACAGGGACAGAGGCTGAGACAGAGGTTTGGAAATATCCCAAAGAAGAGATTAGGTAACAGGGAGATGTGTGGCTTTCCCAGAAGGAAACAAATAAGACAAAGGAAAGAAAAAAAAAAAAAGACTGGAGCCATTTGAAAACTTGCGTTTGTGAAGCTTATAAAGCATTGTGGCGTTCGCTCTGTCTCATGACTGAAACAAAGAATGTAGAGCTTATTAGTCTAGTGAAAGCCCACATCAGCGTTGGATGACTGAGGTAGCATAAAGGACAATTCTTTGAGGAGCTGAAATTAGGCAGCTGAATGGAGTAGCTCTGAATCACGTAGTTGAACTTATCTACTTGGTCAGGCCTCCTTTTAATGTAGCCGCGCTTCTGACTCATAATTGAGGATTAGATCCATAATAAGCTATAATTCTATCTAAATTAAATTTGTAGAGTTGCATCCAGCAATTAGAGCCCGTGAATTCTTTCTAATAGAAGCAGAAACATTATGCAGTATCTTCTGTAATTAGTCAGCTTTAATTCCAGAGTGCCAAAGGTTGCCACAATAATTGAACGAGGTCATCAATATGAAAGACTTCCTTTTTAAGAATTTCAATACAACAGTAAATAGAAAACACCACAACCTTGAAAAAACCTAAATCACAAATAGGCGTAACTGAAATTTAGATGAACATAGCTAGTTCACTTACTCTAATTTGTATGTCCATTCCAATTTTTGGACTTCTTAGGGTTCACAAAACTTACCTAGAATTTTGACTTCCTTTCTAGCTGCCTTTGCACATTGTCCTAAAAGCCTAACAGAAAAATAAATCAATTGAAAATTTAATAACTTGTACTTTTCAGATTAAAACAAAGATGGGAAAAAAGTCTCCATTTTCCTCCAAGAGAGAGCTTAGAGATTTTAGTACCGACTGGATCAACTTTCAGACATGAGCACTTCTGAGACTGCTGGAGTCATACTGGCACCTGTGTGCTACAGACTCTCTGTGTCTTTCTCTCGCCGTTGAGAGAAAGCAGCCATGAGGGAATCCATCTCCAGCCAATATAGAAGTCAGGAGACATGAAACCCCATTCTCTCTGGGCAAGAGAGAAGAGTCGCATGTAGCCATTAGCCCATACCGAACAAGCCTTACAAATATCTAAATTAGTTACATGGAATGTACTTACAAAGCTTATTGAAAGTGTCCAGATGTATGTTTCAATCTTAGTGGCTATAAAACATTGGATTTTATTTTATTTTTTTTTAAAGCATTGGATTTTAAATTCACAGTAGCAAATTCAAAGATGCATTCGTTTTTCCTTATGTTCAGTCTTGGAATGTCTAAGACACAGCACATTTTTATTTTGGGGAATTGCTTCCCCTCCTCCAACCCTTAATTGGCCTCTCTGGATAATTCTACAGGGTAAAAAAAGAAATAAGCTCTGGAATTAGTAGCACTGAACAGGTGCAACAACATCCCATTGAGGAGGTAGTTAAACCTCAAAGGTGGACGCTGTAACTATAAATTAAATGAGAGTTGCACGGCCTCATCAGTGCCCATATGTTGGCCAACCGGCTCTTATCAGAGCGATCTTTATAAGTGTAACAAGCTGATTTCGATGCTACCCACAGCATGAGGCTGATTTCTACTTTGCATTGTAATAGATTATACAGCTTCAATTTCCAATGGACATGCCCTAACATATTGGATCTCTCAGGAGACACAGCAGTGGCACTGACAAGGAGGGGCAAGAGGGCTAAGCAATATCACGCAGTATTTAAGATGTGTTTTTGCCTTCTTGACAACCAGCAAACTGTGGTTACCAAATAGGATGACTCACCATTTCCAGCAACCAGAAAAATAATAGCACCGCGTTACGTATACCCACTGCAGAACGACTGTCTAAATGGCTGGTTTCTGAAAGACGACATGTGTGTTGACATATACACTATTGGATAGCTATTTAACTTTTATATGGAAAATGTGTTGTATGCCTTTACTTTTTGAAGTGAGAAATGGGATGAGGGAGAGTTCAGGAGTTAGGATGCAAATGCAGCAAACCATCATAAAAAGCGCATAGCGGTGCCCCCAGCCCAAGTGGTCCCCAAGCAGGCACTGAGCTGAGCTGCCAAAGACATTGGTCCACAATGATGGTTTGTTCTGAGATCCAGAGCTGTCAGTATAAAGGTTAAGAAAGCACAAAGCATACTGAAGCCAGTCGACTAACTGCAGGCTTCCTAGACATGTTCTGCTCACTGGAGAAATTTAAATATAAAGCATCTACTTACTATAAGTCATAAGAAAACTCTTTTGAAAAATAAAATTAACGCAGTTTGTTGTGTTTAGCATGTCTTGATATATACACTATGTTTCAATAACAGGACTGGAAGCCATGTAACTGTCCGGAATGTGGTCATGTAACAGCATCTCGGTAGGCTTTGTAGTAGGTGTTACAGTTCTGTGCTGGCCTGTGCCAACCAATGCTAAGCTTCAGCCAGAAAGTAAAACCAAGCAAAGGAAACTCCACCTCCGGAAATTATCTAGGATACTTTTAATTATATCACTTATTAAAGAAAAACAAATTTTCAGAAGTGACATGGATGCATTTGTTTCCTTTGGCACTGCAGGGTACACAACGGGTCCACAGCTCTTCAGAGACCATCAGTATTTTGATTTATAATCATCAGATGGCCAAAGTGTTTTTAGGGCCAGTTGAGAAATTATTGGAAATTCTGACCTAAACCTCAGGAAAAAATCAATTAAAATGACTTTTAAAAAAATAGAATTCAAATGGACAACTTGAACAGCAAACTTTTTAAATTAAACTGTTATTGCAATACAACTCAAAATGTGCTAAATGTAATGCCTACATGTGGAAGAAAGATAAAAATATAAAAAATTCTCTTATTTTCCATAGTTAAAAATTTTGAATATACAGCAAAACCACTAGCTTACATCACGCAAGACTATAAGTAGTCTTGAATGTGAGACAAGGTGTTTGAGGCAGTATGTAATTTGTCTCGTGCTGTGACTCCATGTACAGGGCAAAGTACATGTGTTGTGTGTTCAGCACCAAAGTGGCAGTGAGGTTATGTACTACAGCACAGAGGAGCGCTGCAAAAACTCGGCTTCCTTACTTTTTGACACTGAATTAATTCTTAGTGACCGTGCATTCCTAAGCCTCCTACTATTGCCAAAGTTCTGGCAGCCCCTCCCCATCCATGGCCCCACACGGGAGTAGATTCTATCATCTGAGGAGCTGAGATACAATAGAAACTTTTCAAGTCCTGTTAATGTACAATTTGAAAGACCATAAACCCATGTATTTTTTATCTGCTCTCACAACTGACAGCACTACTGGAACATTCCCGTGAAGGAATATAACACAAGATAAAATCATAGTATATTTCTTCAAGATTTCCTAACTATTGTATCTTGGCAAAGACTTTATTGACTGTTACTATAAATTTTTTAATAAGATTTTGGGCACTAGGATTTCTATCAGGGAGGTCCTGTATATATCTCGTATCAGATGGAAGGGAAATAAAAAATGAATTGACTTGGGTTTAACTAATCTCATTCTAGATGCAATGGCAGATGTCACACTCAGACAAATCCCATATCAGATACCACAGACTGAAAGCTGTGTCAGACGAGAATGCTGCAGTAAGATTTTCTTTTTGGAGGACTGTGGCAAGGTCACCCTGGACAGAACTGAAAGGCCTTGGGACAGTCACCTTGAAAAGCAGCACCTCCAGGATGGAAAACTGAGTCAGAGAGGGCACTGTGAAAGCTCTAGAATGTGTGTATCCAGAAGTGGTACGGGACCGAAAACAAAGCCTCTGGTGAACTGCATGCAGGCCAGAAACCACAGCAGGGAAGCACCTTACAAGGCATCCTAAGGGGAAACTAAATCCAAGGATTATCAAGTTTCCTACTAGTCCGGGATGTCCATAACATTTAATCCAATATTATAAAACATTTCCAAGTTGCCTATGGAAAGAACAGTCACAGACTAGCACTGTTTTCATGCAAAGGTAAAGGATTAATATAATCTTCCTCAATAATTTCTGTCATTAAATTCCTAGGACATTTCTTAGCCTTCTACCTATTAGCCTCCTCTCTTGATGCATTATCAGACATGGACCACAAATCTATGTACTTTATGCATTTCTTGGCTTTAGATATAAAAGAAGTAAGGCACTTCCACACACAGACCACACACACCCAAGAGCCAGTCTTCACCCCACACATCACTCACTTCGAGGAGGCTTGGGGCTTCGAGGGGAAGTGCAACAGCATCTTCCGTTAGCCGGTGGCTGGTAGTGGAGCAGGTAGTGGTTCATGGGAAGAGAAGGAAAAGCTGAGATGAACGGAGGATGTGCCAGTTTGCCGTGTGCATAAAGTGATTAAAATGGCTGGATTCCCTTTAATTGAACACAATGACCATTCTGAGTGATAAATAAAGCCATTAAAGAAACCATAATTTTATTTTATAGTTATAGACTAGAAAGGCAAGAGAAATTTCGTTTACTAATGTAAATAAAATTTATTTCGATAAAACTGACTGCAGAGATGGGGCTTAATACTTGCAGTGATGATAAAGCATTGTACACACTTAGCTGCCTTACAAAAGAGATCTGTATGATAAAATGCAAACAACATAGGCAATTAATACCACCAAAAATCACTGTTAAAAGTTGAAATAATTGGCCTGTAGCCTTGGCGGGAGTGTCTCAGTGGCTATAACTGAGTATTATGGCAAATGACCCTCAGGGACAGAGATACTAAGAATAAAATGAACACGTTTTACAGATTTTTCCACTGGAAAAAAATCAGTTGCTTGCATTGGAGGCATCCCTGAGATGCAAACAGCTGTCACATTGTAGCAAGAGGAGGCGAGACAGCACACCCAAGTTCTCTTCCCACTGGTGGTACCCCAATTTCCTTGTTCTTCAGTGGCTCCTGGATAGAAATTCTTTAGTTTGCACACAGACATCTGTACTTTACTATATGTAAAATTCTCTTGTTTTACACACAAAAGCAAATTAACCCAAGGAAGAATAATGCAGTGAGTTAAGTATTTAGCAATATGTAAATATTGGACTGTAGAGGCTGCTAAGGAGAGAAAGACAGGGAGGCTCAGAACACTAGGACCGGAGACGGGACACGTGAGGCACAGGGGGACTACTTGAGAAAAAAAGACCTTCAGCTAGTGCACTTGACTGAGGATGCGTAGTGTCTCCCGTGACCCAACACTTTCCTTCAGTTTACTATTTCAAACACACTTAGCTACACTATGTCTTTGCTTTACAATACTATACGCACCATGCTACACTATACTATACTATGCTATGCTACACCATACTGTACTATGCTGTGCTCTACTATCAGGGACAGAGTGACAAGACATAGTTTACTTTGCACAAAATGCAGAGCTCTGGGTGTGTGGCTCACCAAGCCTCTGGAAGAGCAGGATTCATCCAGACCAATGAAGTCTGATAAAAAAAGAACCATGTTCTGTCACTTCAGGTTTTTCTTTGTACATATAAAACACTTGTAAAAGTTGCAATTCAGTGCGTGCGTGTGTGGGGGTGGGGGGGTGGGGGGGGGATTCGGTTTTAAACAAAACTCCCAAATAACTTTATTTAGATTTGGAACATGTTCATTGATCTAAACACTACCAGGTAGATAAAAACTAAAACTTAAATTGTTGCAAGAAATTCCACAAGCAAGAGTACTAACTACTGCTGACATTTTTGCATACCTGTAGTAAACTAAGCTTTAGAGAATAAGTAACTCTTTTTTTCTCCGTGAGATGAATCCTGCAGCTTGCCTTCTGTAACACCCTCCCACTGTGCACCGTGAGCTCTGGCTACATGGAGTACGTGACAGACTCTTAATCAATAAATGGTGTCCACACAGCACAGAGCGCTTCTCTGGCTACCTGGATTGCCATCAGGAACCTGTCTGCCCACTTCTGACATGGACTGTGAGCTCCCTAAGGGCAGGAGCCATAATTATTCATCTTCCCGGCACCTGGTACAACATCTGCAGAATATTTGCTCGATTAGAGTTAACCGAATGAGTGTAAACTACTTTTATTTTCAATGGTCTTTTAATTATGTAAAGCAGCACAGCAATCAGTAGTGCCAGAATTCTAAATGTAACACGCCAGTGTGTCTTTGTGCTTTAGAAATGTGTTTTCAAAAAAGAAATGAATTTTGGTTAAGTACCTCCTACATAAAGAAACAAAAATGTCTTTAAATTACCCCATGCTTCTAATAACTTCTTTTATGTGACTATGTGGGAAATGCGGCCTCCTGTTACCTTTTGTTGGTTCTGTTTGCTTTTAATTAGCATTGTGGGCACAGAGTGGAAACTGTGAACATAAAAAACATCTATATGGCTTTTGTTTTCATCTTTCAGTCCCATATTTGGACACATATAGACTCTTGGTGTCTAAATATTTATTTCATGTCACCAGAAAGGGGAAAATGTACAGAGACGTGCCACTGGTTTTGATAAAAGCCGATTCTAGAGTCTAAGAGTGACTGCACTTTGAATAAATATTTATTCTTTGGGAACAAGGCTTACCTGGAGGCAGCGCTCAGCACAGCAACGACAAACTTCCTGACTGCGTCTTTCTGAGTCATGAAAAAGGTGAGCCTCACAAAGCACGTGTGCTAACTCTGTGTTCCCCACATTCCCTGCCGTTGTCTCCTGCCCTCACCTAGTTCAGGCAGCAGCTTTCATGCATCAGTCACATGTGTTGTCAAACATTAAATAACTATGATTTTTTTAAAAAATTGTCGATCATGCTAACGATGACTTTCTGACTGATCAGTTAAACTATCTTGTAATCTGTCGAAAAGTATTTAAAGATTCGATTAATTTTCAATATTAACAAATTCTTACTGAAGTTATAATTTACTCTGCATCCATGAATAACCAAGGTTGTTTGCAAAATTCAAATATTCAAGTAAGACTCTTGCATATGCAATCAATAAAGAAAAAGGAGCAAGCCAGTATTACTGTGGCTCTCTAATCTCTCCAGGATTTTTGGCAAGGTGAAAGACATTTCTGATTGATTATTCATAGACTATGGGAGAGTTTCATAGCTTCAGAATTTTCATCTCAGAGCAGATCTGTCCGTGATTTTCTGTCCCTTTGTTTTTTAAACCAACTGCTATTCTATTGTCTTAAGAGAGTTGGTGGAACATTACGTGGAGCCCAGAACTTCCTGCAGCTAATGACCTTTCGATTCAGAAGGTGCTAAAACACAAGTCGTACAATGATGCTGAAAGTGAAAATGGAAAGTCTCTTGCCAGACGTACTGCAGGGCTTGGACAGGGAAGAGTAAATGCCAGGAAAGCAGAAGGAAGAAGAAATGGCTTATAGGAACTAGTAAAAACTAGTTTTAATTCTAAGTAAGCACAAAATTAAGCCAGTTTATTTATACGTGGAGTCTTAGCCACCTGATGGAGTTTGTTTCTTCTATGCTAGAAGAAAAAAAAATTGATGAGGCTGTATCTTTTATGAACCATCTACTGTTCATGTTTCTCTGGTTTTCTTTTATAAAAGAAAAGCAGAGGAAGAAAGTTCACAGTCCATTTTGTTGATCTGGGAGATGGCACTGTAACATTTGTGATCATCTTTTTGTTGCCTGCATATGATTTTGAATAACGTATTTTTCTCATCTGTGTGTTCTTTGAAAGTAATTTTCTATAAGCATTTTGGGGAAAAAAATCCAAACAATAGCAGCATGAGATATAGAAGAAAGAGATGACGAGGCAGGAGGCAATCAATTTCTTGCTGAGGAAAAATGATTTAGCTAGTGCTTAAATATTATGAGCATATTAAATTATATCTTGTTTAATTAGAAATAACTACTGCAAGAATAATAGTCTTCTAGGATGTAACTACATTTAAAAAAAGAGGTTTCAAGAATAAAAACCATCACCAGTGGCACTGCTGGGGCAGTTGGATTATGGAAGGCAAAATAGACAAAAATAGTAATAGATATAGATATAGATCAGTACTAACAGTAAAATGTACAGGTCACATGGACAATATTTTGTCCATAACATGAAAAGATGTATAGAAAACATTTGAAGAATTAACTGACTAAAAACTAGGACAATATAAGTAGAGTGCCGGAGCGGACAGCTGAATTGCCCAGTAAACACAATGACGCTGAGTTAAAGTCATTCCTCAGCTCCCAACGTGACTAAGCTCTAAGGTCTTCATAGGTCATGTCTGTTGAGCCTTCAAGGAACATGGAATTCCAAACTTACACATGATATTCTAGAGTACAGGACAAACAGGAAGCTTCTCACTTTACTTTGACCCATTCAAACCACCGGGTTAATTACAGCCCATTAGAGAAAATTAGAGCAAGCCAGAAGACAGGGCCATGTATGTACAAAACTGATAGATCATCTAAAGGTTGCATGGCCAATTATAAACTATACTAAAAATTCCTTTTTTTTTCTAGACACAAAATTTAAAAAAAATAGCTTAGGACTATAATCTGTTTATGTGTTTTAATTCATATAAAAAGATAGAATGTCACTGAAAGATGTTAGAAGGTACAGGACAATAATATATGTATAAACTCAATATGTTGGTAGTCACTTTTTACTTGTTAACATATGAATTTAGTCAATCCAAAAATAATCTTAATGTGATTTTACGGCAATTAAAATCTAACTTTAAAATTAATGTATAATAGTAAACATATGTTAGCTAAAAAAAGCTTTTTAAAAAAGTACAAAGATTAACTTTCCATGCTAAAAGTTTAAATATCTTATAGTGTGTCATTAGAATTTTGCAGAACTGTCTAGAGAGTAAGAAAATCCATCAGTAGGATTAAATAAATGATAAAGAAACTAGTTTAAGAATATTTGGGACATTAGACCATGATAAATGAAACATTTCATATCAATGGAGAAATGACAAATCATGCAATAAACACTTCTCAAAATTTATCCAACCATTTTGAGGAAAAGTGGTTACATTCTTCTGCATGATGCTTACAATATTAAATTCTGACTGATTGAATGTCTAAATGTAAAATGCATTACAATGAAAATAATGGAAGAAAAAAATGAATGATTGTGTTTATGTCCTTGAAATAGGAACTCTTAGTAAATTTGGCTGCTTCAAACATTAGGACTTTTAATTGATGAACTTTAGTCGTAACATAATAAAAGATATAGACAGTCTGAAACATTTGCAATATAAGAACAAAGGGTTTCATCTGTTATATGTAAATTCCTAAAAACCCACTAGAAAGGGGCAAACATTGTGACAAATAGCAAAAGAAAGGGGTGAACAAGTCGTATAAGTGGCACCGTAAATAGACAACATGGTCCCAAATTTTTATTCAACCTTACCAGTATTTAGGGAAATAAAAATTTAAATAATATATTCATGTAGATTGGCAAATATTAAAAAATGTAGTGACAACAATGTTGATGAAATTATAATGAATATATTATTCTCATGTCACCTAAAATTTAAGATGCATGAAATGCCTTTCTCGGGTATAATGGAGCATCTACCCAAAATGCTACTGAGCTTGGAAAGGAAGTGGTGTGAGTAAAAACGTTTGTTATAACAGAGAAAAACAGCTTTATTTACGACGTGATTATGCGTTGGATTTTCTTACATGTATTTTATCCTGAAACAGCATGTTCTTTTTTTCACATTCTTCTACTGCAATTGCTTAGTGAGTATAGAAAAAACTCTAACAACATAGAAAATTAAGTGATCTTCCTAAATGGCCATAAAACTAAGGTCATCACTTTCAACTCACTTCCACCTAGCCATTTTAAGTTCCAGACGGAATGCTTATTTTGTCATTGATTTTTCTGTTACTGTTGCTGGAACTCTAGTTGTTGTTCAAGAATAATTTAAGTGTGGAAAAATCCAAGCAATGTATGCATGATTTCCTTTCTAAAGGATCAAGTTAAATGCGAAAACAAGAGAGAAAATAAATAACACTTTCATTTGCTCTTGTTCCTATAGGAATTACTGTTTTCCACCCGGGATGTGCTCCACAATTTCAGCTGGTTTCAGCTCTATTCCCACAACTGTTAACTCTTAGGCCAGTATGTGACTGAGCATCTTCTACTTTAATTGATCTAATTTGCACACATAATTCTGATGGAATTATTCATTGTAAAGTGTGCCTTGGAGCCTTCCAGAGCTCTCCCGGCTTTGCCTTGAATGCATCACATTAATTTACCTGCAAATTTCTCCTTCCTCCAGAGGCTTCTGTTGGTTATGTAAATACTTTGTACAAATTTTCTTTTACAAATTGTTGTTGAATACTGTGCTCTTTTTTCTTTCCTGCTTAGATTAGGACACAGGTCTTAGGAACTTCAAAGCTACCGTTTTTAATGATCACTTTTTTTTTGATGGGTCAGAGATGCTTGTCATGACACTGACTCATTAACAGCAAAAATGTTACAAATAAACACTAAAATGATCAATAGCCTGACCCTCAAAGATCATAACTTCGCTGCCAACGCAATTCAATCTTGACTTTGCGTGGTATCAGTAATAAAGACGTGTGTTTTCAAGATCATTTAACCCTGACTTAGTAAACATTAGACTGGCCAGAATAATAATTGAAGATAGTGACTATAGACAAGAGTGATGATGGCAACACGGTCTCATTATTCTAATTCTGTGTGTGGCATTAGTATCTTGTCATTAGCAGCTGCCTTGCGATGCTTGTACTGGGGCCTTATAATCCTGCTACCCTTGGGCTAGGGTAAGTGCGGACCATCAGATGTGGTCAGCCTCCTCAGGGCTCTCGTCAACTTTATTGTGCTGGTCATCATTATTCCTTCGTATTTCTGTCGTTCGTACACTGTATTCCCCAGAGGTTGAGTAATTGCCTGAAGTACAATGGACATTTAATCCATATGTAAAGAAGAAAGACAGAAAAAGAAATGAGGAGGGGAAGAGGGGGAAACCAAACATATACATACATGACTATAGCCACATGTACTGAACACATATATGTATAGCTATAGCCACAGACATAGAAAATAATTAGAAAGTAATAATATTATTGCATATATTGTAGCTAGATTCAAGTGCTTGGACTTTTATGGATGAGGAATGAGAACTAGTCATGATATAGACCTTGAAGTAGTTACTCAGCATCTCCTAGGCTCATCCATGATTCAGGAAGGCAGAAAGATGGGGTCGGGGAACGTAACTGCTTGTTGACTTTCATCTGGTATAATCTGTACAGTCTCAGTCTTGTCTAGACACCAGAGAGATGCTTTAACCTTTAATGTTTAATTCTATTTCCTATGGCTGATGTAGAAAGTTAATTTTGCTTTTCTCCTTTCCTTCCACCCTTCCCTCCCTCCCTCCCTCCTTCCTTCCTTTCTTCCTTCTTTTCATTCTTCTTTCCTTCCTTCTTTTCTTTTTCATTCTTTCCTTCTATCCAGATGAGATCTGGTGTGTTTAGGGTGATGTATTGGTAGACCCTTCTTTCTTCCCTCTCTCTCTCTTTTTTTTTTTTTAATTCTGCCATTTTTTTTTCTACACACACAAAAGGTCTAGAGAAAATTTCAGGATAGATAATTATACTTCAAATGTTAATATGCATGTGGTGTGTTCAAAATATTTATAATTTGGTCCATATTACAGGACTTTCATGATTTTATATACAGGTAAACAAGACTTGAACATTTAGGATGGATTCATCCCAGTAATTTCTGATCTAAGAAGGCACCATGGCATAGCATCTGTGTTTAATAAAATGTACCTATAATGAATAAGTAGGAAATTCTAAATTGGTGAATTGTCCTCACTGTGCTTTCTGATCTGTATTTGATTATATCTTGAAATATTAATATTCTGCCTGACACTGTGGTATGACTCACATAGGCAAATTGAATATGGATGAGTTTTATTAGGGGGCGGAATGATTTGCAGCCAATAAGCAGCATCATAAATGCTGGTGATTATTCTTGGGGCAGATGGGATCATCGTGAGCAGATAAAGGCAATGTGTGGTTTGGGAAGGAGTTAGTTCAAGGCAGTGACAGGTGCTGGCTATCTTTAATTCATCTAGTGATTTGATGTCAGTCTCCAAAGTAAAGGCAGAGATCTAAAGTAAAAGTTTCATGATCCTAAGATTTATTGATTTGGATACAGTCTTCAGGTTAAAAACGTGTCACCTTGCTGTCTATTATACAGTAAACTCTTTCCATATGGTGCTATGCATTGAATTCTATAAAACACAACCACTTGAGTACAAAGTCAGTGATAGAAACGGAGGCAATTTCCTTTGATGGCATTACTTTTAAATCCTTTATCTCTGCCAATACCCACAAAACTGCTGGCATCAGACCCCATATTATAGCTAGCATGTAATAAAATAAACTTAATGTCTGTTACTTTTATACTAGTTTTCTTTTCTTTGGGTAAATTATTTTCTTTAGCCTTTCTTGTATACAATGATTAGTGAGACAATCCAGATGCATGTCTCTTCTTACACTCCAGCCCTTGTGGCTCACACTTTTTTTTGCCACTCCCCAGCTCTGCTTCTTTCTTCATCAAGGCATCTCAAAATGCCATAAAAACAGTCTTACATCCTCTAATGTTGGCTAATTTCAACTCTGCTCTCCTTCTCTGCTGCCTCCACAGCCGCCTCCAGTTTCTTAACCAACACCTCAGGTCAGCTGCCACACTATTCTGTACATATTGCTCCAGAGAACCGGTGAGTTTAAGAGGGCTAGCACACAAATATTCCAAGTTTGTTACTGGAGTGAGTGATTTAGACACTGTTGCCCTAGATCAGAACGACGTAATGATAACACTACCTGACCACCTCATAAAAAGTTTATTTTGCATTTTTTTCTCTGCTGTCTTATTTTCTATTTACTTGATTATTTAGCTGTGAAATTTGGAAATATTCTACAGAAAAGTAAGAGTGTTTACAATTTCCTTCTCTAGGCCTTTGAGTGCCATCTTCAAATTTAACATTCATAATTCTTTTCATGCTTAATGGCCCCTGTAGGCCTGCCAACAGTAAAAAAGAACAGGTAATTGAGAAGGGTAAAAATTTAAACCACTGAAAATTGGCAAAAAAAAAAGTGTTCAGCTACCTAACAACTCGTGGTGTTCATACTGTTGCCTATGATTTGATAATAGAGGGCATCTGTTTAAGTCATTAATTCTGGAACATTACCCTCAGTTTGAGGTAATGTTTTCTTCTTGTTAAAGGTTAAAAATGCTGTCTAGTGGCATTCCAATGTCTATGAGCTGTATTTTGGGTTTTAGCTATAATTTATTACTTCGAGAGCTGACAAAATTTTAAACATGGTATTCTTCTACAACTGTTGGACATTTTAAATGCATGCTAATTAAACCTGATGGAGCTATAAATATTTACTGTTTTTCCTGATGGAGGAAGTGCCGAGGGCAAGGAGGTGAGAGTAAACTCTAAATCCTGAGACATAGAAAAATGGGTATTTGTTTGTCTTGAAACTATCTTTAATTTGTTTTCTAATTGATGGATTTGTGGCAAAGAACAGTTGAAATCCAAAGGGAGCAGAGTCAAAATATGTAGGTAAAACTGCTTGCCTACTTTCACTGAGTTGTGTTTTTAAAAAGGATGGGGATTGCTTCCTGAGACCATTTTTAAAATAATTAAGCAAAGGGGGAAAATACCACAAGTAAAAGCGAGAGAACAGGCCTCTCATAGGCTCGTAGCACCAATAATTTGGGATGGTTCCAGCAATGGGATCCTGAAGGTACCACTTGGTGAATGCCTCCTCCTCATCAGGCTCCACCAACTCTTGTGATCGTCACTGTAACCCACTTAAAGAGTTGGTACTAATTACTATGTTTTATTGAGTCTATTTAACACTTGCAGGAACTGAGAGAGGGACATGTGGAGGGAGCATCAGGACGAGTGTCTCTGGATTCAAAGCCCACAGTTTCCAACAGCTGTGCAACTACATCTGTAGAAAATCATAACAATAGAAATAAAAACCAAAGGCCTTTAACTTTACAGCTCAATCAATGGCATTGCTGTTCTTATGAATTATATTCTTGGGCTGGATAGACTAATTCAGCATTTATGTCAAATTTTATACCACTAAGAGCATTCTTAAGAGAATTCTGCAACCACCACAGCAAGATCCCAAGAAATAACTGCAAGGATGTTTTAATCATGTGCTGACAAGACAAACGCCCCTGAGGTGACAACTCTGAGATTGAATGTGCTACATTGATTGATTCTAATATTTAAATATAATAAGGTGCATGACACTTTAGTAATAATTTTTCAACAACCGTATATGATAAGTACAAAGGAAAAGCTGCCCAGCATATTTAAAGCCATTTCTAAAAGAGTCATAGTAAATTGAACTATGAACTATCTAACTAACAATATCTATAATACATGTAGGGGGTATCATCTGGGCTAACAATGCTTACCACAAGAGTCAAAGACTATAACAGAACCCCAACACCACCAGACATGAGAAGCCCTCTTTTGATTTGTTGGTCAGGGCCATCCAAGAAACTGTAAAAACATTATAGGATATTGCTATTATCCTTATTGATCTCCCCTCCCCCACAGATATGAAAGATATGTTCTTATTGTGGAGAGCACCATACACTTCAGACACAGGATCCAGGGGCCCTGAGACAGATCTGACTTCCAAGCCTCTTCCAGGAAGACTAGCTTTCATAGTACTATAAAGTGCCACTTCCAAATGTGGGAAACAACCAACCAGCTAATGTGCCTCTAACCACAACAACAACCAACATAATACAATAACTGCAAGGGTGCAATATTGGCCCTCATATCTATGTTTCAACCAACAGCTCTTTAGTTGGACTTAAGGTCACTCAACAAGAAATGAAATTATCCATCGCTAACTACCCATGGCTAGTGAAGCCTTGGAGGAGAATTAAACCAACATAATCCACAACAATAATCTCAGCACCTTTTTTTTACATTCACAAGTTAAGTGCAATTCTCACCGCTCATTAAAGAAACTTCTCTTTGCAATAGTTAAAGACCATTACAGAAAACCACAGCCTATCAAAGTGCAGAGTTGCAGAGCCTAGTCCCAGCTAATACAGCCACAGGACAACACCGGAAGCTAAGTCTCAGGGATCACTGTGGAAGAGGGTACAAAAAAATTATAAGAGCCAGAAGAACAGGTAGTTTACAGGTCTGATAGGAATTGTCGTGAAGTGTCATCACCACAGCTGCCTAAATATGATCTGAACAACACCGACACCAACAGACATGCTGACATGGAAAAGGGAGAGAGATGGTTTAAACCTTAGACAAAGAACTTAAACAACCAAGGAATGCCAAGAAGGGGAGAAACAGTCTTCCCCTGGGAAGAAGACACCAACTTGCTCTTCAAAATCACTAGTCAGTCCTTTTACTCACTCCTCACATACCTACAAATACCTATACAGACTGATCAGGTTGTATTTATATAACTATTAAAGAAAAATAGGCCACAAGTTTGAAAGAAAACAAGTGTAGGATCTACATGGGAGGGTTTGGAAATAGAAAAGAAAAGTATAATTATAATATACATTTAAAAATATTTTATAATGAACAAATAAACAAAAGCAATAGATAAAAAAGTTGGTTGTTAAGTCCCAGTAAAAAAAGTCAACCTTATCCATGAAGAAACAAAATCTTAAAAGTAAAATATAAAAAAGTTAATAGAATACAGGTTTTACTCTGAGAATCATTTATTTAGAAAAACTTCGAGTTGGAAATAACCACAAGATATAAAATCCAGGAATTGATAAACTGGATTACTTCAAAATTAACTCAACATTTCATGAACGTCTAAATAAAGTTAACAAGCAGAAGTGAGGTTACTAAAGGCCTAAAACTTTTTCGGATTTAAAGCCTAGCATCAGTAAGGGAGTCCTGAAATTTTTCTAGTAATAGATGAGCAAATCAGTAGGAGAAATGCACAAAGTACATAAATAAGCAGTGCTTAAAGTAAGTAGCAATCTGGATGATTAATATATACATGAAAAAAAATTGAATCCTTCAAAATAGAAACTCAAAATGTGTTGCCATCACATGACCCTGCTTTAAGAAAATCTTATGGAATTTGACAGCAACAGGCAGTGTGATAGACAAGGGCGTAACAGTGAGGACCCTGATTTAGCAACATCCTTGCTTATCTCTGATCAGTAAAGCTTTGTGGCTTTGGACTTGACCGCAGAGCCCTGGGGTCCTATAGCAGCACCGTTTCTATGGCACAGTGTATTTGTTAGGGCAGGTCTGCTCATCTCCAGAGTCTTTGGGACTATATTGCTATGACTCATTCAGCTAACTTAGCATGATGGTGTAGGGGTCTCTTTTCAGAAGCAGGTTAGTGAGGCTGGGGTCTTCCTTTGTGTCTCTTAATTTTGGGGGGACGGGAAGAGTCCTTTCTCATCTCCAGCACAAACACACAAAAAGGCAATAGGACACGTGGCCTGTCTTCATTCCTAGACTTGAAAGACCCATCTTGTAAGTCTTTCCACACTGTGGTGGTCATGGTACTTGAATTGCACTACACTTTATTGGGGATATAAGGAATAGTGAAGAATTAGAGCCAGCAGTTTTATTTTGCACAGTGGTGAAGTACTTAACCACTGTATCAATGCTTAATTCAGATTTAGAAATCATGTCTATACCTATGTATAAAATGTATACATGTGTGTATCCATTTCATTTTCTTACATGATTAACATAGCATTGTTTGTGATAGTAAGTGTAACTTAGAAGATCTCTTTTTAAGGAGTGACTAACTAAAATGTCATATTTGCCATCCGTGGGGTACATTAGAGAGGTCTGACATGATTCATTTGATTTGCACATAGATGTGAACAGATCTTAATGTTTAATGTCATTTTAAAAAAGGAATTAATAATACAAAATTCATTCTACAATGCCCATTTCACCCCATCCACATAGCAACACTGTATATTTTTCAAAAACACATATCTGTCAAAGGACTTCCACTGCGTAAAATAAGTTCTAAAGAGGCTGCAAAGAATAGAATTGCAAATAGGTATATAAGAGATCATAAAGATATCACAAAATAAAGCAGAAAATATAGCTTTGCAATGGATTAAGAATTTAATCAGATCAATTTTATATTCTTGTGATTTTTTTAAAACCTTAAACACTATAACAAAAATATCCCAGAGACAGTGAAACAAGCATGTTAGATTCAGAAAACTTGGGAAAGGAACAAAATGTGAGGAGGAGCTCAGAGCCACAGAGGTTCTGATTTGAGCAGAGCTGTAAATATGCCCAAGAAGAACATGTGGTGGGCAAAGCTTTGAGGCAGAGATGGTAGAAGGCGGAGGAAGGTGTATGGGGCTTGTACTGACAAAAATTTAATAAAAGCTTGATGTGCTGTGACAGAAGGCAGGCGTATAGGGCAAACTGCTTGTCATCTGTCATGGGACTTTATTTGGATCTGGCCATCATCCTGGAGGCCCTAAGAGCTGCTAGACACAACTGTGCAGAACTTTTTTGTAAACAAGCAGACAAACAAGCACTGTGTAGTAAAGCAATCACTTATTGGCCCCTAGAAACCTACCGCTGTCAGGGTCAGTGGCATTGCAGTGGCCTGAAAAACGGAAAATAAGATATTTCTAAGGACAATAGGGATCATTCTTCCTATGGAATATAAATTAAGCCAGAATGAAGAGAGGAAAAAGGAAAAATAAAGATTAGGGGTGTAGAGGAGAGGAGGGGTGGAGGAGGGGAGAAAAGGGGCAGGGAGGGGAAGGGAAGGGAAGGGGAAGGGAGGGGAGGGAAGGGGAGGGGAGGGGAGGGGAGGGAAGGGGAGGGGAGGGGAGGGAAGGGAAGGGGAGGGGAGGGAAGGGGAGGGGAGGGGAAGGAAAGAGATAGAACAAACTCAAAACTATTGACTATGAAAGGTGTGTCATCAAGCATGCAGTGCTCACCACGAACCTTCGTCAAAGGAACGTACTATCTCAAGGTGAATGTGATAAACAGCTAGATAAACAGCAACACCTGAGCACAAGACATCAAAGGATGTCCGGCACTTCCGCTTCCTGCAGTAGAAAAAAAAAAAACTCAGTTTTTAAAAACCCAACTAACTAAAATATATAAACAATATGGGCAAAATCCTCCAAATATGTAAAGATGCAGGCTTTAAGTATATACCAAAAAAACCATAGTACTATATTTACAGTGTTTAAATAGTGCTGAAACTGGAGACTTCAATATACAAAATTAGTTTTTCATTTGTTAAAATGCATATTTGGATTCCCGCAAGCAACCCTCAGACGTGGAAGGTGGAAGCAGATGTTCAATGACAGTTCTAGATTTTCAGAAAGACCTGAAGCATCTGTCATACCTACCCAGGCAAAAGTAATTGCACTAAAGAGAAACAGCTACATTAGTAAAGAGTTTACACTCTCAAAGTATAGATGGACTTTTTTTTTTAGAGTAGCCATTCTATTTTTTTTAATTTTTATCTCCTTTATTAATTTATTCTTGTTACATCTCAATGGTTATCCCCTCCCTTGTATCCTCCCATTCTAAAAGAAAATAGAAAGTTTTCCCAAACAGCCAACCTCTCTCAAAAAGGCATCTATTCTAATTCAAGCTTTGGGTAGATTCGATTCTAATTCCTTGCTCACCTTATCCTTATCCAGTACTTTTCTCTAGCCTCACACAGTGTTTCTCAAAAATAGTAAAAGTGGCAAACTAGGAGATTTAGAAAGCAAAGACAGGAATGATTTGCACCCACCATGTTAGAGTCTAGAGATATTTTTGGGCCTCACAGTTCTCTCAATTTTCTAAGTTATTCTTTGTTAGCTTACAAAAAGAATTAAAGGTCATTTGGGCAATATTCAAACAAAACTTTTTTTTTTGTTTCTCCTCCATATCTATTTTTCACTATACATCTTTTCTTTTGTCTTCCGGCCCCAGTAGTCTCCTTTCTGTGTACAGGCCTCCTCTGTCTAGGCCTCACGCCCACCCTGACCCCTGCTTTCAGCAACTCTGGTTCTATTCTCCTCCTCCCCTACCTGGTTTCATAGTGTATCCATGTAATAAGACTTTGCTTACATGCCTGCAACGTTAAAAGTTAGCATATACATATAAGAGAGAAGATTAGAACTTTATCTTTCTGAGTCATCTCACTAAATGCAATATTTTCCACTTTCATCTTTTCTTTCAAAAATTTCACCACCTTATTTTTTGAAACAACTGAGTAATGTAGCATCGTGTATATACACCATTATTTCCATTATCCACCAAACTAGATGTTCCTTGACATTTTTTCACCCAAGCGGGAAAAGTCAACACAACGCTTGTTTTGGGTCTGTCATAGTTTGCAGCTCATTTTCGATTCTGAGGATTAAAAGATTGCTTCCTGTTAATGAAAACATACTATGAGCCTTCCCTGCCTACCAGGGTTCTGCAGAGGTTAAATGGCTGAATGTAATATCAACTTATCCTTAAGGCTACTTTGTCCAAAACCCCAGGGGGCAGATGAGAAGAGAAAACAGAAGGCGACCAACATTTTCAGGCTGCCCTTCGAAGCCTGTATTTACTTTCTAAATGACCCTCCTAAGGTCAGCTCAGAGTGGCTTCCTCATTTCACTGTGGTGATGAGAAACTTTGAGCTGTCCAAGGCTTGGAGGAGTCCTAGATACTGTGAAATTGTGCACATAGTGTGAATACTCATTGACCTGAAGCAACGGGAGCAGTTTTCCCCTTTAGCTTTGTCTTTGGAATGCATCACCACTCAGAAATTACATGGGTTGAGGTGGCATGGCTTTCTTTCTGAAGTTTGCAATCTAGTTAAAAAAGAAAACCATTCCACAGGATGGAAACACTTGCTTTGCATTTTCACACAGCTTTCTCAAGTTGCAGGACTTCTGCCACAGAAGAAACACATTTTCCAAGGACTCAGAGGCCTGGAATGCTTGACAGCCCACTCACACCAATGAACATTCACATTGGTGGTTTCAAGTAATGCTAAGTCAAACTAGAAGAAAGTTTTCTCTAAGAAAGGTCATCTGGCTGATGCCAACATCCACATGACAGGACCCAAGTCTATCCTGATTGTGTCTTGGCATCCTTCTGGCATCTTTAGCATCATGTCTGCCTCCTGTTTTCATGACAATAAGTGACATCTGCACCTTTTCATCTGCTCAGGTGAGATGTCCTCAGGGATGGATGCTTTTGCATACTTGGCCCTCAGATGATGACTGTGGTTTGTGAGAGACTGAGGACCATAGTAGAGTATAGCTGGCTCCAGTTATAGCCAGATCCCTCTGTTTTCTGATCCATGGTACTTGAGGAAGCTATTGGCAAGCTCCTGGCCCCACACCAAGCTGGTCCTGCCTTACGGGCCTTCCCTGATGTAACTGCATGTCCTTAAAGCTTGAGCCAAAATGAGCCCTTCTACAATAGAGCTGCTTTAGACAGGTGCTTCATCAGGTCATGAGGAGTGTATCTCAGTATACATTCTTCTACTGTAAATCCCTTGAGGACACACACACACACAAAAAGCTAAGTTTGATAACTTCTTCACTGCTTCACACATAACAGGCAATCAAAAATATTAAATTAATCACCATATGAGCCTTAGCTAAAGCCAGGGTAGTTTCAGGGACATAAATGAGAAAAACAGCCAGGGCCTTCAGCAGCAACACGGCTGTACAATTTACTTGCTGGCAATATTTTCTTCTGTCTACTCCCTTGTGCCTACTCAAAGACTCATAATTGTTAATTTGAATAAGAACCAGTGGGGTATTTGGTTCTAATTTGTGGCGGAAAGAGGAAAAATACAATTATTCTAACTTTACTCTTCTACCATTGACAGCTAATAACATCACTGTCAGCATGCAGAACATATTTGAAAGATCCTACTCGTCTTTTCCCTGATTTAACATTACATTTTAATTTCTCTTTCTTCTCAGGAGTATAACTTTACAGCAACTTTGTCACTTGTGTGTTCCTTTACTACCTTGATATAAAAGTAGAAAGAATAAATACAGTCTAAGAAGATGGCAGTTCGTGAAACCCAGTTGTCTAATGTTATCACCCAAGGAACTGGCTTCTGCTTCAAATAATCAAGTAAAAAAAAAAAACTATATTGAAGTGGAACACTTTGGTTTACTGTAGATCCCAAAACCCAAAATTAAATTAGCTATCAAACATTGACTTTAAAATACCATTGGGGCTTAGGTATGTAGCTCAGTTGGTAGTGTGCTTATCTGCATCCATGACACATTGGGTCACATCCCACAGACTTGTGCAGACCAGTCCCAATTAAGACATCTACAACACAGTTCCTGAACCTGAGTCTCTGGAATCACTGTGGAAGAGGTGACAGAAAGATTGTAAGAGCCAGAGGAACTGGGAGGGTTTTTGTTTGTTTGTGTGTTTGTTTGTTTGTTCTGTGAGACTGGTCTGCTTCATGCCACCCATGAAGTCTCATCAATACCTGTCTAAACATGACCTGAACAAGGACTACACCAACAGGCATGCTAGCACAGAATGAGGAAGGCTCAGGAGGCCTCAAACATAGACAAGGGATGATGGACAATGAGGGATGAAGAAAGCTGGAGAACTGGTCTTCCCCAGGGAAAAGCACACCTGCTACCCAAATCCAAATAGTCCTGAAAGATACATACAAGTAACATTAAACAGATTGAGCAGTATGTGTTGTTATATTTAGGAACACGCATATACACAAACACACACGTAGCAACAATGAAAGAAAAAGAAAGGTCAAAGAGGTGGGAGATAAGAAGTGTTGGAGGGAGAAAAGGGAAGGGGAGAAATGATCTACTTACATAACAATCTCAAAGATTATGATAGAAATCTGAAGTTATTGTCAGCTACAAAGTGAGTTCAAGGCCAGCCTGTGTCTACATCAGATCTTATTTCTTTAAAATAATATATAAAATAGTGGTGTTGATATTTGAAACCTGGTTAGTTGACCCAGGAGAATGGAGGTAAACATGATCAAAATACATTGTAAGAAATTCTAAGAGGATTAATAAAAATTGTTTTAGTGTAAAATCCTAACATCAAGCTACTATTAAATTAGGCGCTCCTAAACTGGGGAGAGCCAGGTGATCATCCAGTTCTGATGGAAACTGAGACGGGGTTTTCTTCATCAAACTTCTACCCCAAATCATTCAAGTAACTAAGCCAAATAGGACATGTGCAATACTCCTTTTAGGCAGGCTAAGTGTCAGCTGCCACAAATGATACTTGCTTGCAGTAAGAGCATATGGTTCTAACCACATTATACCGCCTGGGAGCAGAACCAAAACATTCTGCTTTTCAAATCGGACATTACAAGCATCACTTAGAGAATACCTCTATTCGGTTTGCACAGCTAAGAGTTTCTACAAGTTAGTTGGGTCATTCTAGTGATTAATCAGCCAGGATAACATGCTTTGTATTGACTGGGCCAATAGTAGTGATGGCAACGTTAATGCAATTGCTTTATTTGTCAGAGAACCTTGGTGTAGGAAGCCAAATGGCATCGGAAACAGTTGAGGGTAAGAAAAACAGATTATATGCTTCAGACTGAGGTAATTGTGTTAACATGCTTCCAGGGTGCTGATAACTGGGTTAAGGGCTAAAGTGTCTGTACCCTGGCAATGAAAAATGCATAGAGGGAAGAGATGGTCTATGACAAGTCATCTCTGACTCAACTTTGTTGCTATAGTTATAACCACCAACACCTTAGTAAGTGACAACTTATATCAAATTTTGACATCTCAAAGGTCAAAACTTTAACATGTTTAAGTTTCACAGGTAATTTTAACATCTTTTGTTTGTTTTTGTTTTTCTGAGAAAGCTTAGTCCAAAAGAAAATGACTAATTACTTGTTTTTGCCTTCCTAAGCTCCAGGAAATTGTAACTCCCCTGTTCCCATTGTCATGTAGGATTAGTGCAGTGGACACCCTAGATGTTTCTGCAGCTGGCCACAGTGTTGTCTCTCCCACACTAGCCAGGGCTTCCTCATTCGTCAGTTCCTAGGAAATAGGAGCTTTACGAAGGTTCAAAATTGTACCATAGTCAACCAACTCTTAAAAAAAAAATGATTGCCCGTTTACTATACCCAACTCACACCTTCTAAATGACTGTGTTGAGCCTCTAATAACCACCATTACTGCTTTACATTTTTCTGCCATAGCAAACTCCCCGCTGTGGAAATCTTAGGTTGTCATCTAATCACCTACCCAAGAACGCCATCGATGTTCCCTTCAGCTGTTGGTGGCCAAGTTTTGGGTTACTGCTAGGGTAGCTCTGTCAAAAAGCTCTGTGCTGAAGAAAACTAAGGTTCCGGGCTTGCTGTGGCTGCCTCTTACCTCTGACCATTGCTGGATTTTGTGTTTTTACAGATCTGTTTCTGGTCTTTAATATTGTGGATATAAAGATAGCATAGAGGACTGTAGCAAAAGGGTAGTTAATTAAGTCAATGCTGCCAGTCCTTCAGTGTGCCTCAGGGTCACCTCATCTGGTAAATCTGTGGATGAGAGGATGGAGCTGGGGATGTGTGTGTGTGTGTGTGTGTGTGTGTGTGTGTGTGTGTGTGTGTGTGCGCGCGCGTGCGCGCCTCACGAGGGGCAGTGGCTGGCAATGTGAGTCTTCCTGGTGTGTTATCTATTGCCGCTCAGGGATAGGGACACAGATAGGGATTGATAAGGAATATCCGTGTGGAGAAACACTCTCTCAGATGGACCTCTGAAGGAATCCTACACTTTCTCTGCCACGTCAGTGCGCTCTCTTCCCACAGCGTTCCCAAGGCCACCTTCTTATCAGAAATGGGAAGGTTTTGAAGATGCAATTAGGAGGGATGTTCTGCTGTGAATGTTATAGAGCTCTGGGTACACTTACCCATACCAGAGTTTTATTATGTTTCTTTCATAGAAAATATTTCTTGTTGTAAGATGAAGGTGAGTTATTTTGATAGAGAATAAATATCCTTTCTCCTTGTTCTATGTACCCTTTATCACATATCTATCATGTTTTGTACTTCTTCTCTTCTGGACAAACCCTTCTGGACAATTTCTTCATTATAAATATTTGTATTGAGTCCCCTCAAATATGTATAAATATATAGCCCACCTTTGTGAATAATAGGGGAAAAGATAATTAGCAATTTATTACAATTTAGTTATATTTTCTACATTTGTTTTAGAAAACTTATGTGACTGCCACAAAATAAAATACTTTTCATGTAGATATCTAGCATATTTGTGAGCAAATAAAAGATGAACATCTCTCCATATTAATATTAGGTCACAATCTAAGTATCATTTCATATCCATGCTTATCCCTGTGGTACGATGGTGGAGAAATGGAGATGAAAGCAAAGTGTCATATTCTGGCCTTGGTGCTGCCTTCTTCATGGACTATATCTCTACTGGTGAATTCTTCCTATTGTCATGTGCCTATGTGATATCAACATAATCTTTATTATGTCATTGTTCTTGTATTCTTCTTCAGGAGGAAATGATAACTTCATAGGAATAAAAATCCAACTTGCTTACAGTATTGGTAGGACTTTGCTAGGAAACCACTGATTTGAAAACTTTTTTGCTAAATACTCAAAGCTATGAAATAGAAAGTTGACTTTTGTTAAACAATTTTGAGAGACAAATCTCTCTGAATATTTGATGACTTCATGGATCTTCTCTCCAAAATTCCAGAACCATACTCACATACTTGGAAATTGCACATTGGCTATCAGTGGTTTCAGAAACTCTCCAAACACACACCCATCTGATGATTTTTGGTTGAAAAATCGCTGCCTATGTGTGTTACAGTTGGTCTACAAACAGAAGTATTCACCAGTAAAACCTTGCTTCCGAGCCTTTTTAAAAGAGGTGGCAAAACAAACAAACAAAGAACAACAACAACAAACAATGCCCATGTATCTCCAAATGGCTGTGGGCCTTACATCACATGTCACCAGGTCCCCAAACTACAAGTGGCACAAAATACAACTCTGTGACCCATGGGTCAATTCTTATAGAAAAGAAACAAACAACTAATTAACTCTGTCTTTTAAGCTTTATTATTAAATGGATCTAGGTAAAGGACGTTGATTAATGCATGCATGTGCACACACACACACACTGTTGAATGTGAATGCCACCTTAATAGCATTGACACTTCCTCTTTAGACCTGAGGATATGAGGAGAGTTGTGATGAGGGGTGAGGGCCATGATGTCTGCTTATCATAATCAGGATGCCAATCCCAATCACCAATAAATATATGGTCTCAAGCAAATCACTATATTTTCTTTAGCCTAGAAATTTGTACTCTGTTAAAGCTGTGCAATGGTGAGTAACTTTTCATAATTCACCAACTATTTTGAATGTAAAAAACTAGTTTAAAGTGCTTGGGCAATTATCTATATATTCTCTCTCATATATATAGGCATAGATATATGTGTGTAATTTTTTTTTATAAATACCACCGAATATTCTTAAAGACTCTTAAATTCCTTCCACTGGCTTATTTTACTACTATTATTATTCTTACCATAAATAGCACTCATTGGATATTATCAGGTAATTGATTTGTTTGCCTTGATGTTTAAATTGCTCTTGTTAAATCAAGGATACCATATGGGCTACCTCTGACATGTGAGACCTGTGGAGTCTTCAGAAGGAAGCCGTTGTGTTTTTCAGTCTCAAGCATTCATTTGTCACTGAGATTCTGAAAGGCTCTCCAAATAGGTCAAACTAATTTAGAGGGAGGCTGAAGATAATATTGAATGTATAATTCATTCTGATTAATAAATAATACTTAACCATAGGAAGGTTTCTCTTCGATGAGATTCTTTGATTGCTAAAAGACTTTCAAACTTCAAATGCAAGTTTGTCACTCCGTCTTAGAAAAAGATATTTCAGAGTCATACTTTTTGCTTCAAAGTACCACTATGCTGTTAGGCAAATAACTGTCACATTATGCTGTTTCCATGGTGGGTTTTTTTTTTTTTTGTAAAACTGTGTCTTAGTGGATGTGGAAAATTCTCATTGTGTTACCTTAATCTAATAGAGAATTCTTAAAAGGTAATGACTGTCACAAAGCCTGTTTTTCCAATACAGAGTCTTCTCAGATAATTTCTCTAGTTTTGGATTCTCTGTAATTATACTACGCTTAGATTTCCTGCTCCATGTACTCTCACTACCTTTATATCAATTGCCAGAATTCTTAAGGGCAAAATCAGTGGAGCCCTGATTGTCCTCTGCTTCCTAGTTAATTGTCCCAGACACACTATGGAGAGCTTCTATGAATTGCTCTCACTCTGAGGAAAGTCTTTATAAAGGTGGATATGATGCAGAAAGCAGAGGCTTGTGCTAAGAATGGCATTGTTTCATTAAAACGTCAATGATTATTAATTCATAGAAGATTTGTGAGGCAAGTGGAAAGACCTGATAAGGCTCATTTCCTTGGCCATATTCATTTTTACCCTGGAATACAAATTTTTACTAATTACAGTTAAAATTGCATTTGCCTTTGCCCAGTCACAATGGTGTTCACTTTAATTAGTTCAGGTTTGTGGGATGTTAAAAAAAAAAAAAGTTTTCTTATTCATCAAGATGTTACTAGAATAATACTATCCTGATAAAGTGAAGTTCTCTGTGCCAGAATAAATGACACTTTCCCAAGCTCATATGCATGAGAGTCCCAAACTATATCCATCAAGGAAAAGAACTTGTCCCTGACCTACTTTTTCCCGAAACTTCAGAAAGGAATGCTTGTATTAACCTGTCCTGCACTGTCAATTTGTTCCAATAAACCTCCAGGAATGGAACCCTGTTTTAATATGGGGCCACATTAACATACAGCATGGTTCACCAGACAGATCTGTTTCTCTCCACCATCTGATTTTTATTGCTTGTTTTTGATTGCCTGGAATAACCTCCGAGGCTCCCCTGTGCCTCCAAAGGTCAAGCAACTGACATTTTAATAAGAGCAACATAACTTTGGAAGCCAGCGGAAAGATCAGCCCAGCGAGTGGCTTATCTGGTCTTGACAAGTTATGCAGTTCAAGCCTTCTGAGGATCCCCAAGTGAAAACAGTGGATGTTGGGGGTCTGCCTTGGGTGAAAGACCTGTGCAGGTCAGAGCCTGAGTTAGGGCTGAGCATCTCAAACTCATTAAAAAGGAGAGAGAGAGAGTGCTAAAGGGGAAATCTCGATCTAGAAATTGACTCTGCTCTCCAAATACATATAATGAACTCTGCAAGTAAACAGAATTAAGTGCCAGTCTGTGGGGACATTTCTAAGCCACAGAGATATTTTGTATGATTAAGTGCTGCAAGTAAGTTTCAAGTAGACTTGAAACAGGAGTGGAACACAAATTGTTTTCATGAGACTTTATTTTTCATTTATTTTTATTTTTATTAATTAATTTATTTGTTAATAAATTTTACATCCTGATGGTAACACACTCCCTCCTCTCAACTCAGTCCCACCCTCCCTACCCCTTCTCCCCTCCCCTACTCTTCAGAAAAAGGGTGCCCTCCTCCAGCCATCCACCCCAGCTCATCAAGTCACCCCAGGCCTGAGAATGTCCTCTTCCTCTGTGGCCTGACAAGGCAATCCGGCCAATGAGAGTGATCAAAAAGCAGGTAACAGAGTCCATGTCAGAGAAAGACTTCCCTCCCCTTACTAGGAGACGCACATGAAACCTGAGCTGCCCATTGGCTACATGTGTGTAGGGGACCTAGGTGCAGTCCATTCATGGTCCTTGGTTGGTGTTTCAGTCTCCGCAGGCCCCTCAGGGCCATGGTTAGTTAGCCCTGCTTGTCTTCTTGTGGAGCGCCTGTTACCTCTAGGTCCTTTTACCCATCCCCCCACTTTTACACTAGACTCCCTACACTTTGCCCAATGTTTGGCTGGCTGTTTTGATCTGCTGCTAGGTGGAGCCTTTCAGAAGACAAGTCTGATAGGTTCACGTCTGCAAGCATAGCTGAGAATCTTTCATAGTGTCAGGGCTTGGTTCTCTTCCATGGGGTGGGTCTTGGGTTGGGCCAGGCACTGGTTGGACATTCCCTCAATCTCTGCTCTTTCTGTTCTATCTTTATCCCTGCACTTCTTGTAGGCAGGGTAAACTTTTGATCAAAGGTTTTGTGGGTGGGTTGGTGCTCTCCTCTAAGTGTCTTGTCTAGTTAGAGGATGTCCTCTTCACTACTAAGAGTCTCAGCTAGAATCCCCCTCATATCACCCCAGATGCCTTTTCTGACTTAGGTCTCCAGCTGGTCACAGAGATTCCCCCACCCGCAGTTTCTCTTTTCTCTGCAGGCCTTCTGTCCTCACCCACCCACATCTCAGTCTCATCACCCTTATTTCTCTCTGTGCTACCTCTCCCACCTTGTTTTTATATTTTGAGAAGGATTTTTACATATAACTTAAAAAATGCCTCCTAATCCTTATTGAGGAGCCCACTTAGAGTGAGACTATTCATATACACTTTGTAACCGTTTCTAACAATTCTTTTTTTTTTAATACATTTTTATTAATTTATACATATTACATCTCAGTTGTTAGCCCATCCCATGTATCCTCCCATCCCTCCCTTCCTCCCACTTCCCCCCCCTACTCCCCTCCCCTATGTCTGTGTCTGAGGGGGATCTCCTCCCCCTGAATATGCTCATACGGTATCAAGTCTCTCCTTGGTGACCTATTATCTTTCCTCTGAGTGCCACCAGGCATCTCCATCCAAGGGACATGATCAAATATGGGGCACCAGAGTTTGTGTGAGAGTTAGATCTTCTCAGCTATTAAAAACAAGGAATTTCCAAAATTTGTGGACAAATGGATTGAACTAGAAATTGTCATAATGAGTGAGTTCACACAGAAGCAAAAAGAGCTAAATGGTATATACTCACTTATATCGAGACACTAGCCCAAGGTGTACGTCCCCATGAAAAACTGTACCTACCAGAATAATGGGTAAGAGGGGAGGACATCCTATTGAAACTTTAGGTGTGAGAAGCCTGGGAGAAAGAGGAAATGGAAGGATCCAGTGGGTCCTGGAAAACTACAGGCGAGTCTGGGCCCTGGGGTCCTCCGCAAACTGTGGCAACAGCCAAGGAAAAAATAGGCAGTAAAAACCTTGAACCCCTACCCGGACTAGCCGATGGACATTCTCCACTGTTGAGTGGAGAAGAAGATCTAACTCTCGTTTCTAACAATTCTAAGCTTTTCTGGAACAGTGTGATGATTATTCAGCAGGTACAAGTGCAGTACCTTGCCCAAAGAGGTCATCAATTCCCATTGGTGGAATGAACCAATAACATTTTCAGTGCTCCCTCGATGAAAATCTATGACCCTCCCCTGCCTCCACCCAACTTCATCCCATTCAATTCTACTTGACCTTCTCCTTTTGTCTTATTTTCCACTCCTACTATTAGACTTTATAGAATTTTTTTTTGCTGCTATTGTGTGTCTCTTTTCCTTTACTCTTCTGTGCCCCATTCTCCACAAAGGCCCAATTAGAACCCTGCCTTGTCCATGACTACTACTCTATTGCTTAGCCCATAGCACCTTCTGTGTGCATGCTTTGCTTCTAGAAGCCTCTTGATTCAGATTTGGCTCCTCTTCAATGGCCAGATGTGCATGTGAGTTTGACGCAAGTATCTTGTAGTGAAGGTTATGCCTGTGCTGCCTTCTCTGTCCAATTCTAGACTCCTGTGAAAGAAGAATGTAGGCTATAATGGGATTCTCATGCCCGACTTCAGATATCTTTATGGAGTTGGGTTGCATGCTTAACTTGAAATTTAATTCACTTTTACTAAGAGATCAGGTTTAGATTCTATGAGAACTAAACACATGACCTAGAGGAAAAGAAGTCAGCCCAGGAAGACACAACATTTTTTTTTTAACAGCAGCAAAGGGGAATCAGAAAGAAAGAGGGAGGAAGAAAAGAAAAGGGAAGGAAAAGGCGTGTCCTGAGCCTTTGGTGTGGTCTGGAGTCAGCACTAAAGAGGTGATAACATATAGCTACATGGAGTATTTTTTTTTTCTTTTGAAAATAGCACATACTATATAGTCCTTACTAAAAATAAGCTATAAAATTTAGACATTCCCAAATTGTTCCAGCACTCATTCATTCAACAGTTTCTTTGAATTGCTACCATGTACCAAGTACCAGAAAATAAAATCCAGCCTCCAAGAGCCTCATGTAATTTGTATTCTAGTGAGTGACTGGTATCTAGATGTCAAGTCGTGTGACTATATGCACCAACTGGGTCACCACAGTTCTGCAGTAGTTATCCCAGCGCTCAGAATGCCTTACCCAACTTGATTCTCCAACAAACGCTCTGTTAGAGTTAAAGAAGCCAAAGAGAGAGCTAAGTAACTTCTATAGAATTCTATGCCTAGAAAGATCCAGAACTTGGATTTGTAACCCACCTTTTCCTCATGTTAAGAAGCACACTCCAAATATTGTGCCAAAGGCCACCTTAAGTGAGCAAGAATATATTTTACTTTGCAGAGGTTTTGTGTTATAGTATAAAGATAGTATAAAGTTAGGACTAAGAAGGACTTGATGAATTTTAACACCCCATCCTCATTATTTCTTTTAGTTTTAACTGTTTGTATATGCACATGTGTGTGTGATTGTGCATGTGGGTGCAGTTGTCAATGGAAGCCAAAGGCATTGGATCCTCTTGGAGTGGGAGTTACAGGGGTGTGTGTGTGTGTGTGTGTGTGTGTGTGTGTGTGTGTGTGTGTGTGCGCACGCGCGCGCGCGCACATGCGCGCGCGCACACGCACTGACCAGTTAGTATTGGATGACCTATTAGGAAGCTCATCCCTTGGGAAGACTACTTCTCCACTGCTTAGCAGTCTTTAACTGCCTATTCGCCTCACCTAAGCCATTATGCACCAATCGAAATCCCCCCTCCGGCTCTAGAGCCCTACAATTTTTATAAGACTAACTCAATCTTATAACATGAATATTGTTTTATGTAGCATGATTAAGATAGAAAGTGGCAGTATACTTGCTTTAATATCAAACATTTTCTCTATGAAGTTTTCTACCTTATGCCACATCCTGTAGCATTCTCAATTGTCCCTAAGAGCATCATGTTTGTATGTAAAACATATTTTTTAAAAGCCATTTCCCAAAATCTGAGAAGAAAAGCAATTTTCCAGATCAAGAATGACTGTCCAGTGCTTCCGTAGCTACCCGGGTCGGCTTCTAGCCGGTTTCATTCTACCAAGTTTATTTACCTTGGCCCTTGAAACACATTGATGACAGTAGGAGGCACTGTTGGCAGTGCCAGGCTCTGCACCAGGCAGATGCAGGTGTCATCATTTCAGAAGTTTCCACAAGTGAATGCCACAGTTCCTTTGCGTGGATACATGCTTTGTTGCTTTAGAGGGGATAATGATATTTATAAAGGAATGTAGTAGTCTAAATTGCTGGTCACTCAAATCCTATGGTCTTAAGACCTAAATATATTGATTAAATGCCCTGTAGAGAAATGAAAGACAGAGAAGCCAGAAAATAAGGACCCACCTGGAACATCATGAAAGTTTCATATATCATAATGAAAACAATACACATTCCCTCTGCTCCTCATGATTTTCTATTCCAAAATAGGAAAAGAGAACAATTCTACATACTTGAGTCAGTTGGTAGCTATACACTGAGTTGGAGCTACACAAGCTTTGGAGAAAGGTTATAAATGCAGCTTTCGTCCTTCCTCAGGTCAGTTTGCTTCCAGAAACTGTATCACAGGGCAGTTGGAAATAGGGTCTAGTGCTATCCTACTAAGTTAGAAGTTTGCCCTTGCCAACTGCCTACTTATGTGATGTCAGCTAGGTCCTATAGCCTAACATCGTTATGGACAAGAGGAATATGATGTAAATATCTCCTTAGTGAGAGTGTTATGTAAGGGCACATGCAAAGTATTTATGCTAAGTTAATATTAAATGGACTTATCCATGTACGATACTTCTAATAGTGTTTAGCTAGGGGCAAGTGCTGTACCAAATTCTGTTTATGACAGCTCCGAAGATCCAGTGAGTCATTTCCCTATATGAGTGGGAATGAATTTTCATTTGCACTGTATGCTTAATATTAAAATAGCACATGTATTATATTATTTAATTCTCACAACAATGAGATGCAGCATAAAACTATTTTAATATGCCGAAAACAAAGCTTGCAGAGGCTTAAATTCTTTATTACTAACTTGAATCTGTCAAATGTTTTCTAGAATCAATTTTCTATTATAACCTCTTGCTTCCACTTTCATCCATTGACAACATGTTAGGAGTTGTTCCACCATTTGAAAACAGATTAGAATTAAAAGAAAGGTGGTGAGTGGGCAGAAGGAAAGCCTGGGCAGACCTCTGAATTTCCTGATTGCAAGCAACTGCAGTTCATAAATTAGCACGCTAAGAGGCTTCCAAAGTTTTTTGAGCACCCTAAAAGACCATGAAAGTCAACTCACCATGTTTTTTGCTTCTGAAGTCTACTTCCCTAGTATTATAGGATAAGGAAAGCAAAGAGAAATGAAACACAGGTCCTCAGAACACAGTTACTGATGTCTTCATTAGAAAAATAGCAAGGCTAATGGAGCTATTACATATTTGTTGATGGGTAGGAAGAAGGAGCAAAAGGACCTCCATCCTTGCCAGACACCCTGGGATGCATTAAAGCCACAGGTTACTTTTTGAAATTATTGACTGCATTCACCATGATCAGTCCAACTTAGTCTTAAAAAAATATCCAGAATGGGAAGAAAAATAGAATTCTGTTCCTTGACGCATCAGGATAATGTCAAAGTTTCATTAACTCCTTTGGGGGGCCGACTGAAAAATAATAAGTTTATTAAAATTGCCTATGCATCCTGCTAAGAAAACTTCTACAAGGACGCACAGATGGGCTTCAATTTGGACAACTCTGTTGCTGCATATTAAAGGCCTTTGATTTTAATATCCAGTAATGAATAAAACTACTGGTGGGTGTCCTCCTGAGTCATAATGTAATCAGAGGAGAATGGCTGAGCCTGGCTCTCATTTCTTTTCACTATTGAATATTTGCTCTCAGCCAGATGTACCTACGCTGAGAACACAACAATGAATCATTGTGTATGTAGCAAAGAAGACTAAGGGGACTTTTGCCAGAAGGGAAGTAAAAACTGATTAGAGTCAGACAAAAAAAAAGGTGCATTTTGTGAAATTATTAGAATTGTTGAGTTTTCTTAAAGAGATTAATGCTGGGTACTCATAGACCTTCAAGCAAGCAAACAGTTTTGTTCAGTAAAATAGTTTGTTGGACTTCATTCTCTACCCTAAATCTACCCTGGCCACCGAAGCCAGGACTTAATGGGAGCATTCAGAAAGATCTAACTTTACAGGGAGACCAGTCTAATGTAGACCAGTTCCATACATTGCCAAGTTACTGTTCCTCTTTATAATGTCAAGGTTATGCCTGGGTGCTAGGCTAAATTGTCATACTTGCTGCTTCCTGTGCCTTTTTCTTTTGGCAATCTGTTATTATATTAGTTGAGTTGGACTGAAGGTGAATTCTGGTCTCTATTATCCATCCTGTCCCCAAGCAAATGCATCATGTGGCTCTTAATTTTCCACTTTTTCTCAGTCATAATCTTGTCAACATGATTCTAAAGCTACTCCCTTCATGCCCTTCATGAAATTTGCTTCTCTACCTGTAACTTGACTTGACTATGCACCCATTTGTGCCAATATGGTGTGAAAGAAATAGAGCAGAGAATGTCAGTTTGAGGGACACCTGGAGTTTTCTGATATGACCCAAAGGACAAATATTAGCCATTGGGATGGAAAATGAAAAACCACTCATAGTAGTCAAGAAAGCAGTTACCCCATTCACATTGGTATGGGAGTGTACCCCAAATCACCAAAGCCACCAAGATAATCTGAGACTGGAATGACTCCACGCTACTCAGTAACAGAAAATAAATAAAAATAACAAACCAAATAAATAGCTATCCTAATAACATGATTTGAGCAAGGAGAGGAAAAGTATTAATTATTATTTTAAGACACTATATTGTAAAGTCATTTTAATATGATATCTAACAGATGTAACAGATGTAACCATCAGAGTCTGTCTTCTGATGTGCACCCTGAAATAAGCTAGAATTTTCATCTACTAAATCATTGTTTGACACTCAGTTCATCTCCTGTTACATTAATATAACAAAAGGTATCACAGAACTCATTATTAGTGATTACTTAGATTGTTCTTTTATTTAAAATGAGGTCTAATAAGGTAGAAGAAACTACATTTTTTTGGTATTGATCCATGTAATTTCAGACCATGGGTGCCTGAGGTGAGAAGAAGGTGAGCTGAAAGCCAGTGTGGGCTGTAGCTAAAACTCTTGTCCCAAAACCAACAACCAAACTATTCCAAACCAAAGAGACCTAAAAGTCTCAATCACCACGTCTTTTTCACTATTTCTTTTATATTCTTAGTTTGGTATTCTTTTTTTTTTTTTTTTTTGGCTTTACTTTTTATTTAGACAGAAATGACTAATGTGTTTGTGAGGTTAAGCTTTTTACATTGTTTTGGGAGAAGAATTATGAAAGCATAAGAATTGGTGAGAAGTACACACAATTCTAACGTGAGTTAAAGCAGAAGGTTTTCCTTGATGCTATGGACCTGACAATAAAACTAAAAATCACCAAACAATTGTTAGAGGTCTTACAAGACAACTCTGTGCATCTGTGTGCATGCACACTTGCACGTGTGCATGTATCTATGTATATATAACTTGCTTTGTCTCATGACCTAAACGTTTACATTTTAGGGAAGATAGCACATTTCCCATTATTTTTATTTTGAGATAGAATTCATCACATTTTAATTAATCAATGAAAGCTTTATCTGGTAAGGCAGTGAATACATTAGGATTTGGATTATTGACTCATCTGTACATCTTAAGCAGGGAATATGATACTGGATTCAAAAGATATTGTATGCCATAAAGATGCTGTAGGTATTGTTCACATGAGGACTATCTACTTGCTTATGTGTCGTAGAGATGTTTAAATTTCAGAAGATCATAAATATATGTCTTACTTAAGGTCTCCATTGCTGGGAAGAGACACAGTGGCCATGATGACTCTTATAAAGGACAACATTTAATTGGGACTGGCTTACAGTTTCAGAGATTTGGTCCATTGTCATCATGGGGAGAAACATGGCAGCATCCAGGCAGACATGGAGATGGAGAAGGAGCTGAGAGTTCTACATCTTGATCTGCAGACAGCAGAAGAACCACGCGTGCCACATGGGGCATAGTGTGAACATAGGAGACCTCAAAGCCCGCCCTCAGAGTGACACACTTTCTCCAACAAGGCCACACCTCCAACACGTGCCACTCCCTGTGGCCAAGCACTGAAACCCATGAGTCTATGGCAGCCATACCTATTCAAACCACCATAATATCTTTCTAGATGGAACCAGTTTGGGGGAAAGACAAAAGAGGAGACACAGTATACTAATGTTTTTTAAAAGTGTAAACAATAGCCTGGAAGATTAAGCATTGGCAGAGGAAAGGAATAACGTACTCGAATGATCCACCACTGGTTGCCTCCAACAACTTGTTAAACTCTATGTCTTTATTTTGTACACTTTTCTCTATATTTATTATGCTTGCATGTAAAATATTAATAAAGTAGAGATATATTAGGAATGTGCAAAAAGAGAAACAGGACAGATAGTTATCAAAAAATGATTAGATGCTGCTAGGGAGATGAGAACAATTATGTTTCAGAAAGGCAATTAAATTGTTATTTCATTTCAGTACAAATTAGACTGGCAAGAAAAAAAGAAGAAGGTATTCAGGTATGATTTTATTCCTCTCACCAGAGAATAAAAGTCTTGTCTGTATATAGGTGTTACTAATTAGCTTTCTCTTATACCCTACACTAAATGCAATCTACAGTTTATTAATTTTTATATCACCCAAGTTTGCAGATATTATATATTTACTCAATCAAAACGTGCTACTTTCTTTAACATGAAAATAGGAAATCCTATTCAACTTTTAAAGTACCTATCTAGGCCTTCATGGCAGCCATGAAAACTTTATATGTATTTTCCAATCTATTAAAATTATATTAATCTATTTTCATCTATCATTCATTCTTAAAAATTTAGTTACTGGTTACATCATTCAATGAATATCTACTGAATATTTCTTATGTGTTAAATATCATTTTATGTAGTGGGGCTATAACAATAATTAATAGACACAGCTTTCTGTCCTCATTAAACTTAAGTTATAAAAGATTATAAAAGTAACTTTTATTTGCCAGATGTAATTGTTATCTGTTGGGCTTACTGCTAAATAAGCTCACCCTTTCTTGTTCTTTCTGAACTCTTGCTGGTTCAACTCATCTGTTCTGGCTCAAAACCCCTCTCCTTGCTGGCTCAAACTGGCTTCTCACTGAATTGCTCTGCTTGGCCTCTAACTAACTCTGGCAATTTGTTCTAATCTTCTGGATCTTTATCATTCTCTGGCTTTTTCCATCTTCATCTGTGTCTAACTAGTTCTTCTCTGCAAACTGTCTCTGTAAACAACAACAAACTACCTTTGAGCTCCATCAACTGCACTGCCATTAACTTACACCACTGCTTCTTTCTATAAACTAACTTTACCTACATTGTTTGGGGTTAAAGGTATATACTAAGGCCATGTCTGCATCCCAGACAGAGAGATTAAAAGTGTTCTAGATTAAAACTTCTCTACAAAGAAGATTTACAATAAAATGTAGACAGAGAAGTAGAAAGTGTGTCAGAAAGTGGTAAGAAAGGAGAGGCTTAAGGAGGTTATGAGGGATAATGTCCTATAGACACAGAGAGCAGCTTTAGCTTGGAAAAGAAAGGAGAATGAGATCAGTAGATGTAGCAATGAGAGGGGAAGTGAGAATTGATTATGAAGATACGGAGAGGAAGCAAACCCTGGGGAACTTTCTATAACATAGACCTGTACTTTTACCAAGTACACAGTAAGAAGCCTTTGGGGGAGATTCAGCTTTCCTGAGACATAAACTAAACTATATTGTAAAAAAAACAAAACAAGACGAAGCAATCACTATAGTTGCTGTGCTGGGAATAGATTTTAAAAGTGACGTAGTCAGAGCTTGTCACCATCAGGAAAAGAGTTCATACAGATTCAGAGTGGAAGATAACACTAGAGAGCTGTGGTCAAATTCGGTCACTATAGCTGGAAGGTAGACTCCTACTACTTAATGTCTGGATATGAAATATGAGAAAAAGAGAATTCTGAGTTGATTCTCTGGTTGTATGCCTGAGCAAATCAGGAGGAGCAAGTGAATTATATACATGTACGCAATTGCCGCAATGAGATCCACTATATCTATAATTAATATATATGGTGATGAAATATTTAAAAAATAGTCAAACCTCCAGATCTTTCTGCTTCCAATAATGACTACTGATGTTCATTCACCATCTTCATGTGAAATGTGCCTGGTCTCTCTTACCATGGGATTGGAATCACTGGAGATAGCGTGTATGCATCTTTCTCCCCTTTATTACATCACACATTGACCTTGGAAGTGTTGGTGTAAGCTGCCGTAGCAGTGTTTCAGGCTTTCCTTCTCTGGAATGGTTGGCACTGCTTAAAGGTAACGGGATGAAAGCAACATCTCCTTATTGTTTTATAACACCGTTCACAAATTTCTCATGAAATTAGGTCATCTCCTAAATGATAATTAACCTTTGAGGTGCCCCTTCAGTAAATGGCCTTACCATGCGTTTTTGTCACGTTGCTAGTTAATGACTCTAACATCCAATCTTGGGTCAAAAGATCCAGAAATAATAGCCAAAGATTTTCACTGGGAACTCTTGAGGTAAGTACACAATTTTAGCTTACCACAATCTCAGCCACTCTTTACTGCACATAGCAAATGTGCTTTATCTATTTATCTACCAGATCAGTAAAGTTCTATTTGAAACGGGGAGCTAATGTTACTTAAAAACTACCTGAACCAGGGTGGAAATGTAAAACTCACTTGGCTTACTCTTGAAAATGTTGATTAGTCATTGAAGTATTCATTTTACTTGGACACATGAAGTTGTTTTTCTTTAATAAAGAACAAAACAGCTGCACAATAAGATAACTTATCAACAGATGGATGGATACAGAACATGTGGTACATGCACTTAATATAATTCTATCTGGTCACATAAAGCTAGTGAAATTCTGTCTTTTGTGATAACACTGGTGAACCAAGAGACTATAAAATTTAATGAAATAATCCAAACACACACAAAAAAACCTTGCAAGATCTCTTGTTAAGTAAAGTCTTAAAAAGTTGACTTTTATAGATGTTGATAGTACAATAGTAATTACCAGACAGAAAGGACAGTGGGTAATTTAATCAACAGCCACACTATTATCCTTATAAATGAGAAATGATCTGGTGTTCTAAGACACACTAAAATGAATACAATTAACATTGTGTCATCAAATATCTCAAAATAATTCTGTCTAAAAATGGGCAAACTTGGATGCAGGCAGAGTTGATGGCCAAACTCTGCCAAGACAGGTTAAGCAAGTCCTCAATAGTTCCTGACTCACAAATATATCTGTTGGATATATTGACCCAGAAGGCTGAAGATGATGCTCCAATATTATAGAGAGTTTTGGGTGACTGTTCATGCAGCACACTGTCTCTGTCATCTTCTCATTTGGGAAGCTGCTAACATGCACTTCCTATTTACTCAGGTAATTATTTTATTCCTTCTCAAGTCTCTGATGGGGTTGAAGACCAGATAGTTTAGTTTTACAATTAAGCCTAGTTGTATAGGGGTTAAGATGTTTTTATGTCTAGATAGATGTTTTAAGTTGATAATGACAACATATGATAGATACTGTTTTACATTCAGAATTTTAGACTCACCAAGAGAGGGATGATGTTTTCTTCAAGGCTGCCAACTACAAATAGCCAAAACACTATGGATGTCACACACACACACACCACACACACACACACACACACACACACACACACACACACACACACACACACGGGGGGGGGGGGGGGGAGGGAGAATTCCTGATTGTTTCATGGTTCTTCTTCTTGCTGTAGGGAGTTTATTGTATATATGTGTAATAATATAAATGTACATGTAAAAAATATTTAATAAAATTGTTTTGAAAATCTCAAAATATGTATAAGAGAGGATTTTGAATGTGTTTACTATACAGAAATATTAAAAAGCAGAAGTCATTGAAAAACTGAAAATAAAAGATGCTCTCAAATAAGTACATGATTTTATAGACACAGTCACTGTTTGGGTAATCTCAAAGCACAACATGTAAATTTTTAAAAACAGAGGTCCTTTATTCTCCTCATTCAAACAGTTCCTCCTATGCGTGGTCCTCATATGAAAACTCAGTCACTTTCTTTTACTAATGAAGATACCTCACTTCACTCAAAAACATACATTATTGTTTTGTCAGTGTAGGTTTAAGAGCCTGCCATCACAGCTCACTTTCTAAAAACATCCACCTCCTAAAGGATAGTACATGTAGAGGACAACTTTTTCAGCTGTTTAGAAAAAAATACACCTGTTGACACCTGCTTCACTTGAAAGTCAGAATAATGAGCGTCCTGGCAGGACATGGAAAGCCCAGAAAGGAGAGGGTGAGAGAAACTGTAAGAAGTGTTTAGTGATCAACAAATGAGTTATTCTGGGGCTTTTCGTCACTGATGAGGAGCCAAGATGCAAGGCTGATCTGAGCAAAGTGAATTATTTCCCTGGAGCACTCTATCTCTTCCTCTGGTAGCTGCTACCACATAAATATTAATGTCTGCGTTGGATAGATCCTAAATGACTGTGCTCACTTCAGGCATGGATGATGCAGAAAAACAAGAATTCAATACATTATTAATTTCCTGATGGTTTTTGCACAAAATAAGCTTTAAAATAAATCTACCTAAACTGATTAATTTCTACTTTGATTGATGTTCTGTTGTTCAAGCAAAGTTTGAAAACAAGAAGACTGTTTCCTAAATGTGTACTGAATATTCTCAGTGTAAACTTTGTACCCCTTCAACACCTACTATGTGTTGGGAGCTAGAAACCAAACTCTTGAAAGTCTCTGTTTTATAGATGAAATGCTGTTCACCTAGACCATTCTCTTTTTTTAACATTTTATTAATTTATTCATATTACATCTAAATTGTTAGCCCATCCCTTGTATCCTCCCATTCCTCCCTCCCTCCCTTCCGCTTTCCCCCTACTCCCCTCCCCTAAGACTGTGACTCAGGGGGACCTCCTCCCCCTGTATATGCTCATAGGGTATCAAGTCTCTTCTTGGTAGCCTGCTATCCTTCCTCTGAGTGCCACCAGGTCTCCCCATACACGGGAGGTGAACCTGGACCATTCTTTACACCTCATGACTCAATGAAAGTATGTTCACACCAACAAAGCTGACATCCTCAATTCTATTGGAAGCTCAGTATACTGTCTGTGTGCCCACTGTGCTCTCGTTGTCTGTCATCAGTTGGTCAGTTCCAAGTAGTAGCTGAATAAGAAAGCAAGGGGAAGTAATAAAGACATTCTTTAAAGGGTGCCATTTCCAGAAGATAATAAATAAAGGCAATATGTTGGCACAGTATTGGTCATACGCTGATATGGTGCTAGAAAAAGCACTGCAAAAAAAAAAAAATCAACATATGGGGAATTGCAAACCAAGAGTACAGGCAGTGAAGAAGTCAGAAAACCATGGCCTTTGTTTTGCTTTGCTTTGTCAGGGGCCAGGGGTTGGGTTGGCTTAGTTTAGTTTTGGTTTTGGCTTTGTTTGGTTGGATTTTTGCTGGGTAATTTCTGGTCCAACATAGCTGTCAAATCTAGGCAGCCTTGCTGGTAAAAGGGGGATATTTTATTAAATGTAATTACAATAATACCAGGATGGGTCTTGGATGATTGGGGTCTAATCATCCCTGTCTACAATTTAGAGTGGTTAACGGTTGAGACATTTTCTCATTTCTCTACATATTACAGCTTTATGTGGAAACCGAAAAGCATTCCTGATCATCGTGACTCCCAATGATTTGTATTCTGCTTAACACGTCTCTGCAGTGAAGTCTGATGCTCGCTGCTGAAAACAAATTCCTCTGCAGAGTCATCTAACCTCCTTTAACATTTAAACAACTCACAGGAGTTTCTTTCGGGTGGAAATAAATATTGCACTCAACTATTTGTGCTGAAATTATACTGTAGAGCATACAAAGAATATTTGCTGCTAAGGTAACTAAAGCTTATAACTGCCTGCTTTTCTTTTCACGTTAAAAACTGAAAACTAAAACTCTAAGGGTGATGCTGAAGGTACAGAGGAAAACAAGGCTGTGCCTAACAATCCAGAGTTGAGAGAACAACCAAACAACACCACAGCAATAGTTCCCACAAGAGACAGAGACTTCTCTGCTTAAATCGCACTTCAAATATCTGTAATTCATTTTCTATAAAGCAAGACTTCAGAAGGACATATGCTGTGTTTGATGCCTTTTTCCTCTCCCATTCTGCATTTAGGCTCTTAGAAAGGAGTGGTTTGTTCTCCATTAATGATCCCAGCAATGGAGACAGTGGCTCTCTTTTATCCTCAGTATCACTGCCATGGTCTACCAGAAAATCCCACCGCTTACAAATATTTCCTTCGATGGGAAGGCCTAGCTAATAGCCCCAGTTTCGCACATTTCATCTTTTCCTTGGACCAGTCAGAGTACCCCACCACAAGGCATTTGCTTTTCTTGGTTAAGGGAAATGGGAGAAAGTCCAGAGTTTGATTTTGGTGTATCAATTTAGAATTTTCCCAATACCTCCAAGTCCACTTGAGTTCTAGTATAGTTTTTTTTTTTTAAACTAAATACTCATGTGACTCTTCTTACCTGATGCATGCCATTTTATAAATCTGATACTGTTGGTGAGAGGTGTGACAACATGGTTGTGGCAAACAAAAAGCTTCTCACCGCATCTTCAGAGCATATTAGTTGTGCACAAATTAGAAGTCTTCGTTTAACTACGGATGATTCACCACATCTGTGCTTCTGTAGCCCCTGCCTCTGCCCTCAACCCCTGCCCTTCAGTGACCCCTTGCCCTCCAGCCTTCCCCATGCAGTCTGACAGCAATATCGCTTGATGGCTGCAACCACCAACTCAATCTCATAGCTTTTTCGATTTACAAAATGACATCCAGCTTCCGAATTGCTCCCTCCGGACCCTGCTTCCAGATTCTAGCATACACCCCTAGTTTCAGTTTCAACCTAGACTAACATCTTTTTTTAAATGTATTGATGTCAAATCAATATTTAAAGATAGTAAAGATGGAGTTTTGAGAATTTGAAAGTTTTTGTCTGGGTAAGCTTAAAAAGTGCATGGTTAAAGATTGACAAGTGCCTAGGGAAAAGGATGTATATTATAAGCATGTCTCCATTAGAACCTCTGCTGAAGAATCTTCCAAAATGAATGTCTTTGGGTCCAACATTGTCTCCAGTTAAACAATTCAGGGCCCATAGCGGTCTGCTGACATCTGCTAAATGAAGGCTGGTCATTATCTCGGGCGTTGTGTCATCCATCAAGATCATGGTCCTAACTGCCTTGCATTGCAGTAATGAAAGACAATCTCTGCCCTACGGTTTTCGAAAAATAAAATGGCTGTGGCTTCAACTACGTTTTCTGTGTTCTTCAAAAATTAGGAATTTTCACAGGAAAGAGGCCTCTCTATGCTAGCATCCTCATTAGGGAGATATATATGTTTACCCTAGCTTTGCTCACCAAACATAGGAAGGGTATTAAAAATGTACAATGTTTGCCTCTCATAGAAACAGCTAAATATTATCGTCCGTAATGCACAAGGGTTGGTAACTTTGCATATTACCATTTTCTCATTACTTCCCTTTCCAAACTCAGGAAATTAGTTTGGCAAAATGAAATTTATCAAAGGCTTCAGGAGGTGGTTTCTTGGTGTGAGTCATCAGCTCATCAGCATCAAATCGGAGACAGAAAAGCAAGCGAAAGGTCTGGGCAAGCCTGATGAATTTAAACAAACATATCTGCATGCCCACATCTACTCCTTCTCCTCAGATAACCTTCATCAGACATCAGCCATTTAATGACACTTACCTTCCATTCAGCTTCATTAACTGGTTCAAATTACTCTTGTTTTTTAATTAAAAAATAATGCTTACTTTTTTGTTTTTTGTTTTGGTGTGGTTTGGGGGTTTTTGTTTTTTGCTTTTTGTTTTTGGGGTTTTTTGTTGTTGTTGTTGTTGTTGTTATTTTGTTTTTTTAAGAATTGGGAGAACATAGGGAATGAAAGAAAAATATTATCACCCTCTGAACTGCTCACTTGCTAGAGACAAATGGACTTTGAATTCTCTCTCAACATATATCAGATGTTATTGTTTTACTTTGTTTCTAGAATAAACTTTAAGCTCTTTAATACTGCAAAAGCCATAAAATTACCTTGAAATGCAAAAGGTTCACATTGTTTGTGATTCGATACATTGTTCTCCCTCTTTGGGTTTTGAAATTTGACTTTGCTGAGGGGAATTTCATTTCCTCTCATCTGAAATTACAAACAGATCTCTTTGTGCCTGGGTTAAGCATGAAATTAAGGTAATTAAAGATGAGTAATGCTCAACGCTCCCTGAGCAAAATCAAAGTACAAAAAAAAAAAAAATAAGAACGTCGTGACTGAGGCAGCACAGCTCGCAGATCCTCGGGGGTTGTTCTTTTGCTTCTGTTTTCTTCTTAATTTTCTCCCTGTTTTCTTTGTCAGTGAAAGTAGTAGATTAGAATTCTAGTGCAGGAGACTGGTCAGGAAGAACTCTCGGCAGAGTTAGCTACTCTGGTCCTTCCTGACAGTGCTGCGCCACTCTTACTGCAAAGGTGCCTGGCTATCACTAACTTAGCAAATCCTAAATTACTCACAAAGCCATAAGCCCAACTCACCCAAACTTCATGTGCACAATGGAAGAATGGGCACTTTTGCTCTTCACAGGGAAGAGACGCCATGCACGGCGTGTCACGCATTTGAGTGTGGATTTATTAAGAAAGTCTAAGCAACAGGTTTGCTCTAAATTAGGTGGTCTTAGAGAAAAAGGGCAGTATTTTGTGGGTGTTCCTGGCTACACATTTGAAAAGCAAAAAGTGACCTTTCTCTGTTTCACTTCTTCAAGGTCTGAGGTTAGATCGTTTTTATGCCCAAGATGAAAGAACAAAATGGCCTGGTTTGGGGGTATCTGCAATAACACTAAAGTCAACCTCTAAATATCAGGTGATTTCCTGATGCCACAGAATGCATGTGTGTGTCTGTCTTGTCTTGTCTGTCTGTCTGCCTCTCTCTCTCTCTCTCTCTCTCTCTCTCTCTCTCTCTCTCTCTCTGTGTGTGTGTGTGTGTGTGTGTGTGTGTGTGTGTGTGTGTGTGTGTGAATGCTGCCTACCCACAGATGCTGTTCCCTGCTGTGCTCAGACTCTTAAAGATAGATGGCTTTATCCTTTACTCTACTAGTCACATGTACTGCCTATGTTATCTCCCTTTCTAGGTTTTTCCTTTGTGCACAGCAGCCTGTACCTAGAAGCAAATAGAGTTAAGCATCTTCGTCACTTCCAGGGTCAGGTGGGGAGAGAAGCACACTGTAAGTATTTGTGTGTGTGTCTTGGAACTAGAGTGCTCTAGTGAGCAGGTCACTGTTCCTCCTTTTCCCTGGGCCCCATAACTTATTTTCTATTCAAATTGCCTGCTTCCATCCACTCAGCTCCAGCTCCAGTGTCAATGGCACTGGGCATCTTCCCTGCCTGTGTCAGCCACTTGGTCTCTTGAACTACAGAGCAAATGGGCTCTGGAGATCATTTTCCTCTCACGTCTCTCCTCTCTGTGGAGCCCAGTCCTCTGCCATCTTCCCTGGGAACTCCAGTCTCCAGCTACTCTCCCTTATGCATGTATCTGACCCTGACTTAGAGCATAAGCCTCAACACAAGGAAGCACCCGTGGGATATTCCCAGAGTACACTGTAATCCATCTTCATAACACCTGCCTGTCATTTATGGGATCACCCAGTGCCTGCGTTTTGACAACTGTGTAGTCAGAGGTTGTTTCTATTGGATATAGCTCTATCCCCAATGCTTTACATATCAACAACATTAATGAACATATTGCTTGAATATAAACAATAAGCTATTTAATTTTGTAACATAAACAGGACATTATAAATACAATTGCATGATTTACCAATGTTAGTACTAAGGCTTATTTAAGATTGGGAAAATGTAATTAAGCAGTGTAGAAAGACAGGTTGGATAAGGCTATAATTGCCATACTATGACATACGTGCTATGTGTGTAACATGTCAAATATTGTTCTATGTGAAAAAAGTACTTAAACTCTCAATGAATAAATAATAAATAAATAAACATTATCTGTTAAACAATTCCATTTAAACAGGTGGCTTTCCTATATATTTTTGCATTAGATATTATTTTATGTTGTTCCATTCATTAACTACATTTCTCATTTCCTATTTCTTTAACTAGATTATGGAAGCATTCAAGAATATATCGTATATTTTTACTGTCTACAAATATATTCTGTTTCTGACAGATCCCAGGACTAGGATACATTTGTTTTTTAGATTATTACACTCAATAAACTGGATATGGTTAGTAAGAAAACAGGTTTCCATGGAAGGGGTAAATGACACCAGCATCATTTTTGATTTGTGAATCCTTGCCCATTTCTTCTTCATTTGCACACGTGTGTGTATAGAGCCCTCACTATTTACCTGGTTCTATGTTGTGTATATGACATGCGTATAAATCTTCTGTAAATAACAAGAATAATATGAGAGTAATACTAAGCAACCTTGAAGGAAGAGCTGAGAGGTATATGAAGGCATGCAAGCTAGTGTCCATGATATAGTTGTGATAATAGCATAGAATACAGCTGAAGAAAGCAAGGCTGAGAGGGTGTTGCCCAGTTATACCTTTTTCTTTTATGATCGTCTCACTATGTCGCCTGAAATCAAGTCCATGGACAATGCTTTTATCTTTCTCATGATTGCCCACCTCAGCTTCTTGAGTTTAGGTGTACACTACTCGCTCTGTTTTTTATCTTGTTCTTAGCCCTTGTTAGACCAATCCTCTTTTTTTTTTTTTTTTTAATCTTTCGTTGCCTATAACCCTGGAGATGCCTGCTTCCATGGAGACCTGCACTCGGTGATTGACCTGAGTACTAAAGGCCTGTGCACTTGCCCATATGGCAGGTCAGAGGATTTACTCAAGCTCAGAACACCCTCTAGGGTCAAGTGTAGCCATGAACCCTCTCTCACTTGCACTTCTCTGCTTTATTTTTCCTAGTTTGCTCTTTTTTTCTCTCCTTCCTTCACTCTTTCCCTTTCTTCATTCTCTAAAACTACTCCTTAGAGCAGTGTTTCTCAACCTGTGGGTCACGATGACCCCCATAGCTGTCTCATTATGACAGATATCCCGTATGTCAGATATTTAGACTACAGCTTAAAGAAGTAGCAAAATTATAGTCATGAAGTAACAACAAAATAATTTTACGGTGTGTGTGTTGAGGGGAGGGTATCATCACAACATGAGAAACTAATTTAAAGGGTTGAAGCATTAGGAAAGTTGAGACCTACTGCCTTAGAGATTCCTGAACGGTAACACCAGCTTCTAGATCTGCTTAATAGGGACTCAGATTGTAACAGGTGGTAGCAAGTTATCATCAAGGGTCTTAAGCAAGAGGGTGACATAATCAAATATATATTTCTTCAACATGAGGTTTCTTGAGCATATGAAAAAAAATAGGCTTTAAGCATAAGTTCACATCAATTCAGTTAATGCCTTCAGGAGTTATTCCTGTGGGGTTAAAAATGCTGGTACAACAGCTGTAAAAAGATATATTGTTTGTGTTTTTCAATAATGAATCATTTCTCTACATTACTGACACCATATTTATCTTCTCTAAGATATTTTAAAACTTTAGAATTTATTGTTTTTCTTTGAGCCAAGAAATTATAAAATAAAATTGATAGTCAAAATTTGATAATCAGGATAAGAAGTTAAATATATTTCTAGTTTTAACAACATTATCCTATAAAATTAATAGTAAGAACTTTTTTACAATATATTAATTAATTTTGGTTTTTAATATTTTATTTATAAAAATTTTTCAAGTTTTCTTCCCTTTCACATCCTTCATATTCCTCTCATGTGACTCCTCGTGATGTCTCTCAAATTCATGCTCTCTTTTCTTTAATTGTTGTTACAGATATGCACACACACACACACACACACACACACACACACACACACACTCCTAAATACATAACAATAATTTTTAAAAGTCTCTTACTTTACTATGGCAAAAAGTAGTGCTGTAAAGATTCAGCAGTTTATTTATGTCATTCTGTTCCTAAAAATTATTATTTAAATTCATTAACATGCTCAAATGAATGGAAATTGAGACTGTAATAGGATGGAGTTACTGGAGTTTGGGGAGAGTCTGTAGAATACTTGGTACTAAATTACAATCAGAAGTAAAATACTATAGTGTGCTTTGGAACAGGAAAGAGACTACTACCAATAACAATAATGATATACTTTGTATTCAGAGAGCTACACGAAGGCTATATGTATGGCTTTACCATAATGAAACGGCAAATGAAGATATAGCTACTCTGGCTTAACAAAATAAAATGTATACATGTATGTTGTCATGTGTCTCTCTGTGTGTATCTCCATTAAATATACATTTGATTCAATTTTTGAATGCTCCGAACCCTGAGAGATTATGAAGTGAATGACAAGTCGTATTAGGTAAATGTGCAGTTGACTTCCTGTATTTCTACATTCTCCTTTATAGTCTCCATTGAGCACGATAAGGTTACCTTTGTGGCCGTCATTCAATCTGGAGTTATTGAGAACTGAGGTGAGGAAGGCATCAGGAGTGATCAAAGATTCAAGTGAACCTAACTTCTTAAAGAATGACCCAGTCTCCTATTCTTTCTCCATATGTATTCCTAAGACCATTTTACAAGGCCCCATAACTCCATTATTGCTATCAGCTGTCATGCTGGAGATCCTGTCTTGACTTTTGCTCTAGTGAGCTAACTCTGAGTACCTCACTCCTTTCACTTCTTTAGCACTTTTCTGTGGTGAAGAGACACCACAGTCTCCTCAGGGTGCCACAGTAGTTTCCAAAGACCTAAAGAGTCCTTACCAAACATCCTCACATGCTAGTTTGTTTGGCCCCTCTTTAGCCCTAAGGTGAAACACCAGAGTGTTGCATTTTTAAAATCCCAGTAAACTCTTTCTCGGGTCTATTTGATGTACTTTCTCATTTTATTTCCTTCATTATTAGTCCTGGACCTTAGGAGATCCAATCTGGAATATAGACACCACATTGAATACTCTCACTTTTGACTCAATGGCTTGTTAATCTTTCCATAATTTTCCTTTTCCTTGCCAAGCAGTTTCTTCCTGCCATCCTCAAGATCCTAATGTGTATTGACTCATGGGACATTCCTTAGGACACTCTATTACTCAGCTTTGTAGACGTCATGACTGGGGCCACAAGTGCTAAAGTAAATGAGCATGCAAAGTCTGCCTTGTGATGTTCCGGGTTTTCTGTAATTACTAACACATCTCAAGATGTGTTAAAACACCATCAAAATTTTGTAAATAGCAACGAGAAGGGAATAAATCGCTACTGTTTCAAAGTGACCTGTACTTGATTCAATCTTGAAGAATTAATCATTAAAACTTCTAGTCTTTATTAATATATTTTTAAAGAATAACTGATTCCTTGCTGTTCCAAAGTTTAAGAATTATCTTATTGCTTTACATGAACAAGGCAATCACCTGTATATTCATATCCTGTAAGGGTTTATTCAAAGTTCCCAGTAAGTCAGGAAACCTTAGTCTTTCTTGGCAATGGAGTAAAAGAAGATTTTAAAAGACTGTCATTTGAAAAGTGGAGGAGGTAATTTCTAGTTCAATCCATTTGTCCACAAATTTCGGGAATTCCTCATTTTTAATAGCTGAGTAGTATTCCATAGTGTAGATGTACCACAGTTTCTTTATCCATTCTTCTACTGAGGGACACATAGGTTGTTTCCATGTTTTGGCTATTATGAATAAGGCAGCTATGAACATGGTTGAGCATATGTCCCTGTTGTGTGGTAGTGCATCTTCTGGGTATATTCCAAGGAGTGGAATAGCTGGGTCTTGAAGAAGCCTTATTCCCATTTTTCTGAGAAAGCGCCAGATAGATTTCCAAAGTAGTTGTACTAGTTTGCATTCCCACCAGCAATGAAGGAGTGTTCCTCTTTCTCCACATCCTCGCCAGCATGTGGTGTCAGTTGAGTTATTGATCTTAGCCATTATGATGGGTGTAAGATGGAATCTCAGTGTCGTTTTGATTTGCATTTCATAATGAGTGAGTTCACACAGAAGCAAAAAGAGCTAAATGGTATATACTCACTTATATCGAGACACTAGTCCAAGGTGTATGTCCTCATGAAAAACTGTACCTACCAGGAAAGTGGGTCAGAGGGGAGAACACCCTATTGAGACTTTAGGTATGAGAAGCCTGGGAGAATGAGGAAATAGAAGGATCCAGTGGGTCCTGGAAAACTACAGGCGGGTCTGGGCCCTGAGGTTCTTCGCAAACTATGGCAACAGCCAAGGAAAATATAGGCAGTAAACTTCGAACCCCTACCCAGACTAGCCGATGGACAGGACATTCTCCACCATTAAGTGGAGAAGGAGATCTGACTTTCACACAAACTCTGATGACCCATATTTGACCATGTCCCTTGGATGGAGACGCCTGGTGGCACTCAGAGGAAGGATAATAGGTCACCAAGGAGAGACTTGATACCCTATGAACATATACAGGGGAGGAGGTCCCCCTCAGTCACAGACATAGGGGAGGGGAGTAGGGGGGGGAAGCGGGAGGAAGGGAGGAATGGGAGGATACAAGGGATGGGCTAACAACTGAGATGTAATATGAATAAATTAATAAAAAAATAATTCTAAACAAAATTTATTTGTGAAAAAGTAGTAATAAAATATACAGTTAACATATAAAAAAAGAAAAAAAAGAAAAGTGGAGGAGAAATTGTGATTCTTAACGCCACGTTAAAAAAAAACTTTAAAAGTTGTTATTGTAGGAAAAAAAAGTTTTTCAGGAGAAAAACAATCTGTATTTGCCACTCAATATATCATCATTTGATATGAAGGACAGTAGAATGCACTCATTATTTGCCTGAATAAATTTGCATTTCAGAATATCTTAATTTTCCCTAACATGATTTGGATGACTCAAGTGGAACAAAGAAGTTAATTGAGCACATTATTTCAGGTACGACTTTTATAGAAATCAAAATATGTTGCTGTGTACAACGTGTATTTTTATTTCTAAGGTAAATTTTGAGTACTTTAAAATGATAATTATGTTGCAAAAATCATAAAGTTCCAACATATTTGAATAAAGTAATTTCAGTAAGATGATTTTCTTTCCTTCATAATCATAAGCTTCACTTATAACTGAGGAAGTTTCATTGTTCATAAACCATTCTATTTCACTTGTAATTGTTTCTTCATATATTGACAGCTTATTTCATAGAATTATGCAAGACACATAGAGCTCATTAAAAAGAAGAAAAACAAGGTAAATACCAGTTTGCCTTTTGTCTGAATGGACAGCAGCAGCAGTCATGGTTGTTTTGATTGTCAGCTCCAAGCAATGAGGTCCGCTTGACTTCCAAGGACACAGAAGGTTTGTCTGTAGCCTCGTTGTATCACTGTGCCCACCAGCTATCAATCCATATTGCAGGAAGTTTGACGCAAGCATTTGCTGTGACATGTGACTAATGCTGTCTTTCTTCAAAAACTAAAAGGATAGTATATTATCACACAGTATTTTCTTAAAGAACCAGAAGTTGAAGGCCTTGCAGAAAGAATTCAATGAGTAGGTGACTTCTAACAGAAATCAAAGTTGTCACAGAAAAACAACAAAACTATAAGCAACATTTTGTTTGTGAAATTGAAAATGGTCTAAGCAGATTAGAAAACCTAGTATAGGGTGGTGATTTGGAATAGTCACAGCTCAGCTATATAACCCAACAGCTGTTCAATAAATCTGTACAGGTTTACAAGTTAGAGTCTTACCACTAAACAGACTTATTTAGAATAAGTGGACTGGGGTGTTGTTTCGTATGGCAAGTGGTGATTGCTGCCTCCGTGCTGCTTACAGATGTCCAAACAAGTCTGTGTTGTACCATGTAATCTGACTAACATGGCCAGAAGGGAGCTCGTTCTTGCATTTAGCACATGCAGAAACTGTTATAAAGTGTAAATCAAAGAATTTTCTAAAGACAAGTAAGGTTAAAATTTCTTTGGGCAGCTTGGAGGAGTGAGGGGGAGCGTATACAGAACACACACCTATACTACAGTCTGTCCAACATGTCTTCATAACTTTTAGCAATGTCTGCTAAATTATCTTGATTTTTTTTATGTACCTGGTACCAACATTAAAAACCATGTAAAATATATATAAAAGTGGTATCATTCATAAGTTTCCATCCTATTATAATTTGGCAATAACAGAAGAATTGATTGACATTTACAAGTTAACAGAAGTCTTTCTTTCTCCTTACCTGAGCTGTCTCTTATGATGGTGCATACTTGTAATCCAGGGTCTTGAGAAACCTAGGCAGGAGATTTCTAAGTTAAAAACTAAACAATGCAATATCAAGACAAAACAAATTAAAAAGGATGTCTCAATCTATTAAAGCCAATAATTTATAGTTAACTCGGCATTTGTTTGAATAATTGGAATACATTTTAAAAAGCATCAAAGGAAATTTTGTTTCAGCTAATCTATAATTGTTAAAACTTTAAAGGGAGATGAATAGTAGCATAGTTGAAATACACCGTGCATTATATGTATTACTGAAATATTTATATTTGGGGGGGATATTTTTAAAGTTAGCAACTCTTCTATGAACTAGCCAAAGTTTCAGAATATAATAAAAATTCTAACAATAATTGTCAATTGATTTCAAAGAAAATGTACAGGAATAGGTTAGATGAAGTTCACAATTTTGTCTGTAAATAACATCCCAGTGCACTACCTCCATGGCTAAATGATGAAATGATGTCAATTGGAGCAATAATCCTATGGATTACAACAACAGCATATATATATATTATATATATATATGTATACATATTTATATACACATAATCCTTCTCTGTTAGAATGAATATGTAGCATTAAAAGAAATTTAAAATTACATTTTAAAACAACAGCATTATTGACTAAATTTTTTAAAAATCTTTTAAATGGTTTATGTGTGCTTCCAAATTGAACCATGTATCTCTCAAAGAATTATAACCCTCAAAATTTATAATAACTGTAATCTTTATCTGAAAAAAATGTTTTCTACATTTCTATGAATCAAATATAGGTAGAATGATCTAAAGTGGTAATATTTTAAGAATATGAGGAAATAATTCTTCCTCCATATTTTCAATAATTTGATTTATTAATGAAATCATAAATTGGCAGTATTTATTATTCATTTGGTGTCATTAATATTTATTTAATTTTGTAATGTTTAATATTAATTTAATTTTAACCTAGTTTAATTTGTCTTTGTAGCATTTGAATAGCCACCTTTCCTATGCTCTTTGATTTTACGTGGTTTGTACAGTTTCTAGTTTTGCAAAGTTATTTTTTAAGAAACCCCTGCTAAGTGTTGTTCACTGCGGCCAGGTCTGGTTTTGTAATGGTTTTATTTGCACATAATTCTTAAACCCCATGTTTCAAGTTGTATATTTTATTCACTTACATATGAATAAATATATAGACACAACCTGCTGAGTGCATTTAATATTGCTTTTACGTATGTTTTTAGGGTTACCATTTGGTATTGGATAACCAACTGGGGACTTAACCCAGATGAAGAGCTCATCACATGGGAACAGAGTCCAGTGAGATGGCCGTCATCCATGTTGGCAAGTTCCCTGGCTTCGCCGTGCAGGTCTTGTGTAGGCAGTCACACCTTTGAGGTTTCATGGGTGACGCTTCCTGTCATATCTAGAAGACGTAACTTTGTAGCAGAGTTTACTGCAGAAGCCAAGAAAGTGGCAAGGATCCCTAAACTCTAAAGAGGGGGATACGCAAGCAGGATGCATGAAGGTGGACATGGTAAAATGGAGGGCTTGAACTGGGGAGCAAGGAAGAATGATCTACAAAGAACAGAAAGGGAGGAAAAATAAATAATTATAAGGATATTTGAAAAAATTAAAGAATTTACATTGTTCTATATTTACCTATAATTATATATAGTAATAAATATAAATGCACACACATGTAATGAACTTATGCCAATTGAGATAATGATGCTCCCTCCAGGAACCATAGGCTACCTAACAAAACCAGTACCAGGCATGAGAATCCTCCTTTCAAGTTGTTGAGTAGGGAGTCTAAGAGACTCTCCAAACAATATAGGTTATTGATACTGCCTTTCCTCACCTCCCAGTGGTTGTGACAAGGCCTCAGGCACAGGATTCTGAATCTGATCAGATGCCATTTTCAAACTGTTTTTTTTTTAATTTATTAATTTGTTGAGATTACAACTCAATTGTTATCCCATCACTTGTATCCTCCCATTCCTCCCTCCCTCCTGCTTTCACCCTATTCCCCACTCCTAGGTCTATGACCGAGGGGGACCTCCTCCCCAACTATATGGTCATAGACTATCAAGTCTTATCTTGGTAGCCTGCTTATTCTTTCTTTCAGAACCACCAGACCTCCCCACCAAGGGGAGGTGGTCAAATATGGAGCACCAGAGCTCGTGTCAAAGTCAGTCCCCGCTCTCCACATAACTGTGGAGAATGTCCTGTCCATTGGGTAGATCAGAGTAGGGGTTCGATGTTTACTATTGTATTGTCCTTGGTTAGTACAATAGTTTGAGCAGACCCCCCTGGGCCCCAATCTGCCCATCATGATATTCTTCTTGTAGGTTTCTAGGACCCTTTGGGTCCTTCTGTTTCCCCATCTCCTATATTTCTCTTACCTAGAGTCTCAGTAGGATGTCCTCACATCTATCCCAGTCTCCTGGTAAGTGAAGACTTTTGTGGGATGTGCCTTTCGGACTAGTGCCCAATTATAAGTGGGTATGTACCATATGAGTCTTTCTGCTTCTGGGTTAACTCACTCATTATGATCATTTCTAGTCCCATGCATTTGTCTACAGATTTCAGAATTTCCTTGTTTTTAAATAGCTGAATAGTATTCCATAGTGTAAATGTACCTCTTAGAGAATGCCATACAATGTGTTCTGATTAGAGTCACCTCCCACTTCTCCCTCTAACTCTTTCAAGCTCCACTCCTACCCACTACACCTACCCAAGCTGGAGTTCTCTTTCTTTTCTTTTTGATAATTCGTTGACTCCTATTTGTTCTGCTTATGTACTCCGGGATGTGAGTTCATCCACTGAAGAATGGTGGGCTTTCAGGGAACCATATCCTTAAAGAAAAGTAGCTCCCTCTCTAGTCAGAAGAAAGTTTGCAATGTTTTGAGCTAATTATAGAAAGTGAAGTTTTTAAGTAGATTTGAGCATTTAAAAAAAAAAGTGTAAATGGTCCAAGGGGGAGGGGGGCGCTCTTCAACATTGACACCTTCAGATTCACCCTCCGTTAAGTCAAATGGGGCTTAGTTAGTTTCTATTAGGATTGATATGAATCATAGTATAGCTAAGGGTTGAGCTGGGATAAGAAGTCATAGTGGTTCTTGAGTAACAGTTGAGGATTGAGGAGAAAGGGAGCCATTTATAAGGAGAACTGATAGGAAGAAGACAGCTATTGTAATTTTGTAAGATACTGAGCACTCATCCGGAATATGATGCTGTGATGGAAATTGATGCCCATGGATCTCACAACAGCTCTTATGATAAAAAATTGTTGTTTTGCTTGAATATTTTTTAATATTTTTGTATCAACTTGATTATTTGGCTTCAGTCATTATCTGAAGTTATTGTGTCTTATTTCAATGAGGAGCTCCCACTCTCTAGCCACTAACTCATCAGTTTGATGGGCCATACTGGATATTTGTTCATCTCTAAAACAAACATAATTAACTTGAAAATATTATTTGAAACAAACTTGTTAAAGTGTATCAGTAAATTTATTCACAAACACATGTGTGGTATTGGTAATGAATTATTGAATATCATATGCAGAAGATGCTATTCACATAGTAAACCTTGGCATGATAATAGTGTATTTCTGACAACTGTGGAACACAGACTTCAGTTCTGATGTCCATCTCCGTGCTGTACCACCGACCTGCACCACTGAAAATTGGCATCTTTGAGCATGTTCATTAATTTCTTTGTGCCTCAGCTTCCATGTCTATAAATGAGGAGGGCAAATAATTACAGCAATTTGCAAGCTGCGATAAAAATTTGCATTAGTTTTCCATTGCTGCTGTAACAAATTACCTCTAATTTAGGATGTGAAGAAAAAAACAAAAACAAACAGCAAACAACAACAAATACCATTCCCTGGTTCAGAATTCCAGAGCCAGCATGGCTCAGCTGGGCTGACTGCTCAGTGTCTCATGAGGCCAAACTAGAGTTTCACAGACAATGTTTCATCTGCGGGACTGAGGCACGGACCTGCATCTGAGCTCATCTAAATTGTCAGCTATATTCCCTGCAGTTCTAGAACTGGGATGACCCACATTCTGGCTGACTGTCACCCAGGGCTCAGTCTCTAAGCCTGCCTTCACTTCTTCTCAAATCACCATGTGTTCATTTTTCTACAGTGCTATCCTGAGTTTCTCTCACATTACAGTCCTCCTCATTTCTCCTGGGGCATCTTTCTGTCTTAGACATAAAATGGTCTTTGCCTCTTAGGGCTCATGTGACAAGAAGGGAGCCATTTAAAAAAAATGTAACAAATAATGCCTTGTTCTTAAAGGTCTAAATCCATAGTAATGTCTGCTAAGTCCCTCCTATGAGACTTGCAATATATTCCTACTTCCGGAATGAGAGCATGGATATCATAGAGAGGTTATAATAGTGTATAAGCAGAATTTATTTGTATCAGTTCACATAGCATGTTTAAAATAGAGATTGTAGGGGTTGGGGACTTAGCTCAGTGGTAGAGCTCTTGCCTAGCAATCACAAGGCCCTGAGTTCGGTCCTCATCTCTGAAAAAAAAAAAAAAAAGACAAAATAAAAATAAAAGTTATTTTAAAAAATAAATAAAAATAAAATAGAGATTGTTAATAAATTGTTGTTAATTTTTATTGCCTTTTCTGTGAACCTTTATGTCATGTGTTAGTGCATCTCGCTGAAGCTTCTTGTGTATCTACGTCATTGCTATTAGTCAATGACTATGAATGCATTGTAATCCTAGGATACTTAATAACTTTGTTACTCTGCCATACTACTATTTTTGTGGTATCATAGTAAACTGAAGTTTTAAACTATATTTAAAACTAAAGCCAATTTATAATATGTCTTTCAGCTACAAACTATCACTTTAGAAGTGTCACATTTATATTAAGGAAAACAATTCAGCCTGAATATTCCATCCACTTCAGGCCATAACTATCACTTTGAGATTGGGGAGTGAATAGGAAGAAAATGAGATTATCCATAATTCTAAGAACATGGCTGCCCGAAAGACCAGTTTCATTAAAAACTCAACACAGCCATAGTTGTAAATTTATTGTGTTGGGTATAGTACAGGCAGCCTGATATTCTCAAATAGAATCCTACTAATATTTCTAAACAACATCAAGAAAATAATAACATAAAATTTTCTAAGAAATGAGCAGTGCCCCGATGCTAGATAGATCCCAGGAGGAAAATATTGTAACTTGAAAAAAGGTTCCTGTAGAAATGCAATGTTGTATGAATACTGTTCTCTAGAACACACCTTCTAAAGAAAGCAGCTGCAATTTTTTTCATCCTGGAATCTTTTAATTCAACAACATATATTCTACTAATGTCTAAGTGAAACTTAACCCATTACTTAATAAGCATAGTATGATTAAAAATAAAAGTTAGCCAACATCCAAGACGATATCAGGATTTTTACTCTGGGTCCCAGGTAAAGTATGCTTATTCCTTAAATTTCACACAGCAAAAATCTGAATACAATGACTAGGAAATTTTTCTAAGGTACTAATTCTCTTGCCATTTCTCAAAAGATTACAATCTTGACACCCAGAGTATAATGTGTTTTCCACATGCTTTCAAGCATTTAAAATTTTGTTTGTGACTGTGTAAGCATCTGTTATTATTTAATGCAGGAGATGAAAAGACCTAAAAGTTGATGCCAGGGTAAAGCAAGTAGGCAAAACAAAGCATAAAACACATACACAGAAAACAACCCAATATTCACAATCAGTCTGGTTTGCACAGTTGTAGATTGACAGCTCCTAAGTCACTCTAAGTAACAAGGTGATTGTTTGATAAATGTTTGCCTTCTTAAATACAGCACGACTTGTTCTGAAATAACCTCTATAGCTTAGAAAAACTAATACTCCTCTTGTTCTGACTCTGAAATCTATACTGAATTGAAAGTTCGTGGGGAAAAATAAATCAGTAAAGGTGAGTGGTGAAGATAGAAGCGAATAAATAGGAAACATTAAAAGACTGAACAAATGAAGCCACAGTAAAGCTGTTCGGAATATTATGGAGCCATATATTCTTCCTGGATATGCTTCAGCATTTAAATGACTTGTTTCTTTCTTGCCTTGTCACATTTTAAGCAGAAAAAAAGGCTCAACTAGAGCAAAATACTTTTCAGTAGGAACGAGGTCCATGATAGATGTTGATCACACATAAGACAAGGAGGATCTAGGGGCTGTCACAGTGCTGGAAATTTTTTATTTTATCCAAATATAAATCCATTTGTTAAGAGCATGACACAAAAATAGATGGACAGGAGTCACTACTCAGAATATAAAAAAATTAAAATAAACAGGAGGATGAAAGCACAGTCCATCCCTTTGCCCTCATTTTCATAACAAAATGTTACTCGTGCACAGTGTTGTTTTAAGGACTTGGAGACCCTTCAGCAAAAGGCAAACCTAAAGAAGACAGAAATCGAAAATACTGTTAACATGAGCTAGGTTTAAAGAGTCTATTAGATACTTATATATATGTGTATATTAATATATATATAACTGAATATTTAAAAAAATATTGTGGCAAGGAAGAAGGCTTGAGACTAGAGATCTAAACTGGGGAGTTGAGTGTATGGCCAAACTCTAGAACTACTGGTAAAGAGTGACGTGACCAAATCAAGAGACCCAAGGGCTAAGCTCTGTAACTCTCTCCCAGTAGGGATCAGGAAAGAGGGACTGTAAAAAGGAAAACATAAAGATAAGAGCCCTGGGCGTCAGCCAAAGACATTTGATAGAGAGGGTAGTGAATGACTCCACAGGCACTGAGATGTCCAGTGAGAGAACTGAGAACAGACCACAATGCTTAGTAATGAGGGTGTCACTGGTGAGGGGTGATCAGGATGCTCAGTAGGGTGGTGGGGAGTAGGACTAGATAAAGGAAGACTAGTAAATAAGAAAAAGATAAAGACAAGGGCGGTTACTGTTCAAACTTTCAGGTTTGGGGTTATTGTTTTGTTTGTTTTTGTTTGTTTTCATTGTGTGTGGAGTAAGGGGGGGGGGTGTTCCGGTTTGCCACAAATGAAATCTGTGAAATATGTTGGCAGGTGAAAGACAAGGTAGTTTTAAGAGCCAAAACTTACAGGAGATTACAAAGGAAACTTATGTGAAGAAATAGTAATTTATCTGATCATGGGTTCAATTTTGGTAGGAAAAAAAATATACTGGAAATAACAGAAAGAAGCAGAAGGCTGGCTGGTTTGGGAAAGGAGCTAAAATAAAATTGCCAATCAGAAATGAGCTTTTTTGGGAGATCTGACCTCTCAAACAATCAGGCCTTGATGTGGAAGAGTGCTGCACGGGTACAGAGCATTCTACCAACCACAACACAATGGAGCCTTAAAAGGGAAGAGAGTCTGCCCTTCAAAACCCAGAGAAGAGCTTAGGGCAAAGGAGAGACAGCCACGAGGGACAGGCTGGCAGTGGTATGGGCAGGTCTAGAGGAGAATATTCTGAGAAATTCCCTAAACAAAGGAAAGTGTAAGCTTTACATCTAGTGTGGGAAAACATATGGAACAGGTGGCACTGAGGAACAAGCACTGGGCAGAATAATAAGTTAGAAGTTGAAAAAGAAACAGCTCTGCACTGGCTTCTTAACTGTGACACAGATAAAAAGCTGGAGGTAGTCCATGGTGTGGCCTGAGTTTTTCAAGCTATGAAGTGTAAGCACTTATAGTAACCAAAAACTTACAGGGTAGACCCATGTCCTCGGGACATAGGTCAGTGAGGAGAATAGGAAGGCCCAGGCTCACAGGTAAGGGTGCATGATGAATATGTCTGTCTCTCCAACCAGAGGTCACATGATACCAGGGAAGGAAACCAAGGGCCCAAAAGAGGATTGGGGTTTTTCAGGTCTCCTGTGGATGTGCTATCTCTGCTAGGATTGGCTCACAGGAGGAAAGGCGAACAACACATTGCGGGGACAGTTCAAGTCAGATGAGGTAATGGCCTTGAGATGACCAGAAAGAAAACATATCAGCACATGCTCTAAAATTAGAAAAGGTTAATGAATATCAAAACATATACTTGAGATTGAGATGATTTTCAATATAATTCTCCATAGGGGTATTACTAATAAAATTTAAGTCACAGCCAAAAGGTAATAACTAAATAGTGTCTTTTTTTTTTTTTTCCTTTTTGACACAATACTCTTGGGTCTTTATAGTTCATTGGGCTATCAGAATCTAGGTGTCTGTTTGATGAATTTGAACTTATGAGACATGTTTCCTGAGGGGACAAATAATGCAGCTGCTGAAGCTGTGTCTTTTCCTTTCTGAAGAAAGTTCAAGCATCTGTAGAGGAGGTACAGAAGTCCACTCATCTTCTGTAATTCACATCTTGACCTTTAATCAACAGCCATTGTTTCTGAATGGCTAACTTTGATGAAATCTACTTAGACGATGGCACGAGGGTTAATATTAGCTTAAAAGTACTGTCTAGTAAAAAGGACACAGTGCCCGTGGCAGCAATTGCAGCATTTCTCATTGCTTCGTCTTCCGAGGCAAACTTGGCCAATAGTTTGACATGGTCCTATTTTTTTTCAAGTCAGAGTCCCCCGTGCACACCCATTAAATGCTGTCAAGAATTGTCACTGAGGATCCTGGAAGCGAGTTTTTAAACTCCAAGTTAGACTAGTATCTTCAGGTAACTGTCATATTCCATAGCCAGTGGCTTCCAGAATGCCTGGAACATAGTAGGTGCTCACCAACCAGCTGCTGAATGAGTAGCAGGATGCGATGCTTCCTCTCAGTCAGAGCTGATTGACAGCTGTGTGGGCAACGGGAAGGGAGCACCGATGGCCAAAGCAAAGCAAAACACGCTTCCAATCACATTGACAGACTTTGGCTCCATATTTGTTTTCTTCTTTTAATGCTACTGTGAACAAATTCCAAAATCCCTCTGCCAAGTTAGCTCTTAATTTTCTGTGTGTGGAAATCCAATTCTGCTTTTTAAAAAAGTAAGAATTTCTCCAAATCATTTTAGCAGAATTGGGACACAGAGATTTTATGAACCATAAGAAGGAGTTGTTGCACTTTAAAAGTTTTGACTCATTTTTCAAATTTTGGTCCATTAAGATACTTCATTTCTCTGACCAGATTTTTCCCTAAGGTGGAAAATACATATATTTGTTTATATAAAGGATCAATAGAAAAGTAGTTCTCAGAAAGAAAATCATTACATTTTCCTCCCCAGAGGGAGATACAGCGTAGTTCAATAAGATACGAAGTAGTTTTGTTTCTTATTAATAACTCTAGGCAATAATTTTTGGTTTTAACACCCATGCCTATCTGCAGGTTGACGATCAAATGTTTTTTTGTACTTCTATGAGCTCGAAACACAAAATGGAGCCTGGGTTTTCGTGTATGTTGTCAAAGATATTTAGGCTATCCACTCAGGAGATGTAATTTCTCTGCCCTACAGATTTCAAAATAGCCAGATTTCAGGGGAGAACAAATCCAGAGGGCTCAAATGACGACGACGAGGAACAGCAGTCACAGCCATTCGTGCCACCAGCCAACCTCAGAGTGCTCAGGGGGCCACGGGAAATAAGCAACGCTGTTTCAGAAATAATCTGACCAGAAGTAATGAGCAGTCTTTGTTGAGCCAGAGCACGGTTTTCCTCCCTGTCATCAAGTGTCCATAACAGCTCGGATTTGGGAAACAATACCATTTTTAAACCACTCCTTTAAGAACTTTAACCTTTTCAAACTACTTGTAACGTTCTCATCTGCGTCATATCTGCAAAGCATGTCTGGGGAAGACTGTGCGTGGAGGATTGCTGGGGCACATACATGGTGGCGGAATGCTATGTCCATCTCCACTCATAAACTGGATGTTGGCATCACACTCCCGTGCTGTCATCCGGAATGCCAGCCTGTGGGGAGAGCTCAGAGCTGCCCATTGACAAGGAAAGGATTTAGACTTTTTATCTCTCTACTTATGACAGAGGCGCTTGAAGAACACAAACTCACTAATTATCTACAATGTATAAAGCAAAATTTTAGTTAATCTTCCCCATTTATTTTCAGGCGGAAGTTCAGTGGAGTTATTATAAAAATTATTTCAAAGAATAAAGTCGGATGGCAATGATGGAGCCTAATGAGCAAATTAAAGGACTACATTAGTTTTCTGAGACTAGTGCCCTTTCTATTTCTTCCTTAAATTTAGCGATTTCTGTCACAAGAATTAGGTATTATTAGTCACTGATATCAGAAGCCATGAGGGTCTAATTACATAAAGTCGAATAAATACCTTAATCTTGCTGTGTGCCAGGCCATAGCCAGGCCTAGTTATGGAAAGCTCCCGAGTAGACAAAAACAGAAAGCACCTTGCATGGTGATACTGCAAGGAAGTGTGTGTTCGGTGGCTGAGAATGTCCAGCAGCCCATAGACCAGCCCACTGGGACCATTGCCCCATCTTTTTACACTACTGGCCACTGCTGCAGGTGACATGACACTCAGCTGCAACTGGTAGAGTCTACAAGCTGTCACGGGAGTCAGAGACATCCCCAGGTCCACTCCATCAAAGTGCCAAGGCCTTTGTTGTTTTATCTGTGGTAGTCATGGTGACTCTGAAAGCTGTTTGTAGAAGATTGCAGAGCTTCAGAAGGAAACAAGATCTAAGCCCCGAGTCACCATGTGGACAGGATTGCCTACCAATCAGAAGCCCCAAGTTTGAGAGTAGGACACGAACTGAACCTTGGTGAGGCTCTTGAGCTGTTGCTCACGAGGGAGTGTTTTGAGACGTCACACGGCATCACTTTCTGCAGTGTCAACAGTGTGCAGTAACTGCACTGGAGTGAGAGCTTAGCATTGTGGTAGTTCACAGGTTTCCAGGCTTAGAGCCTACGGACAACTTGAATGAGTTTTCGGAATGATATAATTATTGTCTTACATGGACTTAGAATCAAATGAGCATTAGTGTGGTCTTTTGGGGAGCTTGAGGCTTAGAAGGCAGTGTTGTTGTCTCTTCTGATCCACTTAGAAAAGCAAGATTGCTCTTTCAGAGCAGAACAGGGGCTGTCTCTCCTTCCCTCAGTGGTCTTTTCTGAAGAATGAAAAGTGATGTGCAGAAGGTGTGGCCACTTTCATGGGTCCATTTGGTATGGGTGGTTTCCAGAACTGGCAAACTTTCTTGGTCATTTGTTATGTGTACACTCAACAAACAGAAGCACTGTAAATTTAGTGGTAGATTGGGGGATGAAAGAACAGAACTTTTTGAATGGTATGCCAAGACCAACTTTTTTTTCTTTATCCTGAAAAATATGCTTTGTCCTATGCTCCAAGGTGTTTGTTTTTGTTTTCCAAGACAGAATTTCTCTGTGTAGCTGTCCTGGACTCTCTTGGAAGACCAGACCAGGCTGGCCTGAAATTCACAGAGATCCACCTGCCTTTGCCTCCCCAGGTTCTGGGATTAAAGATGTGTGCCACCAACACTGGGCTATTTCTAAGTATCCTTATGGAAAATATAGGCTTTACTTGGCATTGGCTCTGTTCTATAGATTACTGTAAATGAAACTCCAAATTTTTCTTTAGGCCCCTTGTACTAGATAGTTTTCTATTACTGTGATATGCACCATGACATACAACTCCAGAAGAAAGCATTTATTTCAGCTTTACAGGTTATAGACCAGGAAAGCTAGGCAGGAACTTGAAGCAGAAACCAAGGTAGGAACGATGCTTGTAGTTTGCTCTCAATATCATGCCCAGAGAACTTTCTTAGACAACGCATGCCCATCTGTCGAACGATGGCACCCAGCAGAGCGCACTGGGCCTCATATGTCGATGAGCAATAAGAGAAAATGTCATAAAGATGTGCCACACGCCAATCTAACGGTGGCAATTTTTCAATTGTGGTTCTTTTTTTCCTATGTGCTTGTAGTTTGTGCCAAGGTGACCATAGAAACCAGCCAGTCCGTCTTTAGTTCTAGCCTAGCCCTGGCCTTAGAGAACGAAGACTTTACCTTCTTCCTTTTACTTGATATTAGTTGTAGGTGTTTAGATAGAAATGTCATTCCTGAATGGCTATAACGTTACAGAAAGTATTATTCTATAAATATCTAATAGCTGACATTATAATTTAAAGGTGAGAAGGTATGTATGAATGTAAAGAAATGTCTACACTTAGAAAAAATTACATTTAAATATTCTCCAATGCTAATGGCTATAACCCTCCGTTTCCTACTATGCACTAGAAAGCATTGAACATTAGCCAAAATGCAATTTTAAACCCTGGGCTTTAAGTTCTATTTCATCAACAACACTGATGCTTGATTTAAGGAAAATAATACATTTTTCTTACTGAATTAGAATTCAATATGAGAATGTGTTACCTCAGGCAAGCATATGAAATACTATTAAAAATGTAATTTATTCTACTATATAAAAAAATAACCTAAAATGCTCCAAATCACAGAAATGATATAAGCAATGAACTGAAACATATTTCACACCCATTAAATTCTAAAATATGTTCCTTCTACTTCTATACACAAACTAACACTCAAAACCTAATGCCATTTTTTAAAATCTAAATTACACTGTAAAGTGAAAGCATTTTTGAAAATGTTGATAATTATTGAAACTGGCTGAGGCATAAATGGCGACTCATTATTCTCTCAAACTTCACATGCGATTTAAAATTTACATGATAAAAATTTTTGTTGTGGTAACTATGAAAAAATATTAATTGAATAATAAAAAATTTATACTCCAAACGATTAACTAGTTGCAGGAAATCCAGATGGCTATTTCTCTAGAAGTCAAGGTCTGGAAAATAAAAAAAAAAATCAAACAAACAAACACAGTAAGTGTTTTTTTTTTTTAAAGGCCAAAAATATGGGTCAGAAATATAACTGTCAATTAAAGTAACAGACAGTCTTTTCCCAGTACCAAGTTAATATACAACACGAGAATGAGAAAATTCTGAAATTTACACAACATGCAGGCTAACTTTCTTTCAGGTGAAATGTCCCAAAAGTACAAGTTGACTCAGTGTTCTACTCTGAATTTAACTGGAGATCGGCACTTCAAACATTTTTGTCCTCTGTATCCGTATGTAGCTGCCCACTGCATTGCTGATCACGACTGTGACAGGAGGCACCTCGGCCCTTGATAGTGTGAGAGTTATTCCCGAGTTACGTTATCGCTTAGTTTTGCCAACTTTGAACCTTCACTTACATAAAAATATACTTTTTAAACGTGCGCCTTTCAATCGAGGGGATGGTAGAGAGATTCGTTGTGATGTGCTTAGATGCAGTTGAGGTTTCACTGCATACATCTTAATACAGTCCATAAAACATTTCCGCCCACTTTGACCCCTTCCCATCAGTAGAGCCAGCTCTCTTCTGTGCCACTCGAGAGGTCCAGAAGGAATTAAGGAAAAATTTTCCTCTCATAAAAAATTTGGTCCGGCTCTTACCCAGGGGCTCTGCATCTTTCCTAGGTCCCTGGCCCACTATTTGCCAGGTGGCACGCTGTTATCCCTCACTTGCTTCAAGACTAAGGATTGTGTGACTCTTGTCATTCCAATTACCCAGAGTACTCAGGACCCTTTGTGATTTCCTTATACCCTAGGCAATTTTGAAACCTTTTTTGTTTGTTTGTTTGTTTGTTTGTTTGTTTTTGTTTTTTTGAGACAGGTTTTCTCTGTGTAGCCCTGGTTGTCCTGGACTCACTTTGTAGACCAGGCTTGCCTCGAACTCACAGAGATCTGCCTGCTTCTGCCTCCCTGAGTGCTGGGATTTCAGGCAGATGCCGCCACTCCCGGCTTAGAAACAGTTCTGGATTCAGATACACATCTGTTTCCTGTTAGGACCAGACTGGTCTCAAACTTCAGTGTGCGTTAAATGAAAGCACAGACTGACTGGTATCGTCTCTGGAGATTCTGGCTGATGGTCTGAGCCGGAACCTAAGACTTTATGCTTTTGAGAAATTCCCAAGTGCTGCAATTGAGACAGACATAAAAAAATTTAAAAAGCAAAAACAAAACAAAACAAACAAACAAAAAAAAACTGTACGACACTCTCACAATGTCTTGTGGTCACGTAGGCTTAGCCACCATTCCTTTGGCAGACAGCTACTGAAATCCTGTGTTTCACTGGGCTAGAGATGATGTTGGAGTCGAGTTTAGCCCAGAGGCCCTAGAACCTTAGTATAGCAGGAGAAGGCTATAAAGCAGTTAGCTGTTAACATTGGCGCTCTGTCTCTGTTGAGTGAGAAGGGGTAAAAGAAAGGGGTAAAACTACCTATAATTTAGCCATTTCATCCTCATAAGAAGTAAAGTATGTTTCAGTTGGAAATTTAGCATGTAAAAATTCTTCCTTAGAATCACAGAGTAACATGTTAAATAGCTTTATTGGGTTAATTTTCTTCTCCAACTAGAAAGTCAAATACGGGCTATCTAAAGAGAAAACCATCCAGGTGAAAAAAATAAAAGCATATATTAATCTCTCTAAAACACTTGAAAGGGGCGGCTGCCTCAGAGGTGCCTCAGAGCTTAGGAGCACTGGCTGCTCTTCCAGAGTTCCTGAGGACAATTCCCAGCAACCGCTTTGTGGCTCCTGAACATCTATGATGAGATCTGGCGCCCTCTTCCGGCGGGGAGGCAGACGTGCAGGCAGAACACTGTAAACTTGATAAATAAATATTAAAACAAAAACAAAACCACTGGGAGGCTGCCAATATTTGTTGAGTGCCTACTCTTTGCCAGCCACTCATGAGTGCTAATGCATTTTATAGCACACCAAATCAGACCGGGAGCGGGTTGATGAGGTAACAGACTGTGTGAAGTCAAATGCATAGTCCAGTGATGGACACCGCATAATACACTTAGAATTTACTTATTATGAATTTATTTCTCATGCTGCATAGATTCCAATGTAGGACATGAGCATCATTATAGAGCCTGTCCTGAAGACTAAAGAACATGAGGTGCAGGAGCATCGCTAGCTCACTGCTCTTGGCCAAGAAGAATGAATCTGCGAGGTTTCACCAGGAGCTACTGAGTTGTTATAACACCCTGGCCCTCCCAGCAGGCTACAGCTCACCTACTCTTTCGATAGCCTGCTTCCTCTCTTCCTTTGCGTGATGGCTGATCCTGAAAGCGTTCCCTAATTAATTTCCTGCATGTTAATTTCCATCTCAATGATTGCTTCTCAGAGAATCTAACCTGTGGCAAAGATAGCCCCTTTACTTTTTTTTTAATTGATGTGAAAATAAATATTGGTTCATAGAAACCATAAATTTCCCTATATTATAATGTGGTTTGTAATTTGGACGTTCAGAGGTCCATTTGAAAATGTGAGCACTGGTTTAACTGAAAGGTCAATAGCTCCTCCATTGCTTTGAATGTAAATGAATTTCAAACAATAAAAAAAATATAACCCATGTAGAATATTTACAATTATCTGAATATGTTTTCTTAACCTATTCTTTTCCTGATGTTTATATTTTCATTCTGTGTGTGTGTGTGTGTGTGTGTGTGTGTGTGTGTGTGTGTCTGTCTGTCTGTCTGTCTGTCTGTCTCTCTGTCTTTCTCTATGTCTCTGTCTCCTCCCCCCTTTCTTCTTTGCCTCTCTCATTCAAATATCCCAATTCCCAATAGTCTCCCATTTCTGTCTCCTTTTAAATCTTCTTTTTTTTTTATAAGTATATGCCTTTTGTTTCTGAGGCCATAATTTTTTTCTCTCCTGTATCTCTTCTTCTCCAACTTTGAAAGTACTCTCAGCATTTGCCAAAGTCATTTGGTTGTGGTTACCTTCTTGCCTGGGGTTATTAAATTCTGAAAACAATCATTTCTCTTGAGTGTGGTAGCAGAAATTTTATGAGCTTCTTGTCCCTGGAGATCCCTAATCTTTTTTGCCAACAACCTTAGTCAACCTTACAAATCCTAGAAAGAGGTTTTGCAATTCTGAAGTTGCTTCTTCAGGGGACATTGATTTTAATCTTGGTAGGAAAGTTGTTCACTTATCTAAACATGATAGGAACCCATAGTTTTTCATTTAGTTAAGAAGCAAGTTAAAAGGTAAAATAACCCACACAGGTAAGAATACATATTTAACTTTTAATAATGCATGGTTACTTGCCAATATATGCTTACCTTTTGATGACAAGTTATATTTTTTCATTAAGTATAATCAGTTAACATATACATCATTTTTTCTGTTTAGTTGCATTTTATTTTATTTTTAATTAATTAATTTATTTATTCACTTTACATCCTGATCATAGCCTCTGCCCTCCTGTCCTCCTGGTTTCACCCTTCCTCCCTCTTTCTCTATTCCCTCCATCCTCAGACAAGTGGAGCCCCTATCTATGCACCCCAGTTCATCAAGTCACATAAAGACTGAGTGCATCCTCTTCCCCCATGGCCTGGTGAGGCAGTGCCATCAAGGGTGAGTGATCACAAGAAAGACAGCAGAATCCATGTCAGGGACAGGCTCTGTTCCCCTTACTAGGAGCTCCACATGAAGCCTGAGCTGCTCATCAGCTACATCTGTGTAGGGGTGATAGGGTGCTACATGTTGACTCTCTCCCATGGGGTGGGTTTCAAGTTGAGCCAGGCATTGGTTGGATATTCCCTCAATCTATACTCTAATAAATTATAGAGTAGAAGGGGTGTGGGCTGTCACAAAGTAAACCTCAACTGATACAAGAAATTTGAGATCACCAAAGATTAAAGCTGGACTTCAACAACAACAGTAATAACAAAAAACCTACACACTCATGGAAACTGAACAACACCCTACTCAATGACCACTGGGTCAGGGAAGAAACAAAAAAAAAAAGAAATTAAGACTTACTAAAATTCGATGAAAATGAAGGCACAACATACCAAAATTTGGGACACAATGAAAGCAGTGCTAAGAGGAACGTTCATAGCACTAAGCACCTTTATAAAGAAGTTGGACGGAGCTCTTACTATCACCTTAGCAACGCACCTGAAAGGTTTAGAAAAAAAAAGAACCAAACACACCCAAGAGTGATAGACAGCAGGAAATAATCAAACTTGGGGCTGAAATCAATAGTTTAGAAACAAAGAGAACAGTGGAAAGAATCAACGAAACCAAGAGCTGGTTTTTGTTTTATTTTGTTTGAGAAAAATCAACAAGCTAGGCAAACCCTTAGCCTAACTAATTAAAAGGCAGACATACAGTATCCAAATCAAACAAATCAGAAATGAAGAGACATAACAACAGACACTGGGGAAATCCAAAGAATCATTAGGTCTTACTTCAAAAACCTGTACCTCCACAAAATTGGAAAATCTAAACAAAATGGACAAATTTCATGATAGCTACCAACTACCAAAGTTAAATCAAGATTAGGCAAACAAGTTAAAAAGTCCTATAACCCCTAAGGAAAGAGAAACAGTCATTAAAAGTCTCCCATCAAGAAAAAAAGAAAGAAAGAAAGAAAGAAAGAAAGAAAGAAAGAAAGAGAAAGAGAGAAGAAAGAAAGCTTAGGGCCAGATGGTTTTAATTCAGAATTCTACCAGACTTTCAAAGAAGAGCTAATACCAATACTCTTCAAAGTATTCCACAAAATAGAAACAGAAAGAATGTTGGCAAATTCAGTCTATGAGGCCACAGTCAGCCTGATAGTTAACCTCACAAAGACACAACAAAGAAAGAGAATTTCAGACCAATTTCCCTTATGAGCATCAGTACAAAAACAAAATACTTGTAAACAAAATAGAAGAATGCATAAAAATGTTATCCACTGTGATCAAATAGATTTCATCCCAGGCATGCAGGGATAACTCATTGTACAAAAATACATAAATGTAATCCACCATATAAACAAACTGAAAGAAAATAATGATCATCTCATACAATGCTGCAAAAGCATGTGACAAAATCCAACAGCCCTTCATGTTAAATGTCTTAGAAAGATCATGGATACAAGGCACATATCTAAGCGCAATAAAGGCCATATACAGCAATCTATAGCCTACATCAAATTAAACAGAGAGAAACTTAATTACAAAACTTGTAATGCATCATCCTGTTTCCAATTTCCTTTTTTGATTAATACAAAATAAATGAATTGTTAAATTATTAAAAAAACAACAAAAATAAGTGAAACACTTATAAAGCACATAAAATTAGGGAACTCCCCCTGTGTACTCACCCTGTTCTTTTAAGTGTTCATATCAATACTTATTATGACAAGAGCTATTCTAAAGCTTTATTTGTTGACTATATATACAGGGTTTTTGCTTCCATGTACACCTGCACACCAGAAGAGAACACCAGATCTCATTGTAGATGGTTGTGAGCCACCATGTGGTTGCTTGGAATTGAACTCAGGACCTTTGGAAGAGCAGTCAGTGCTCCTAAGCTCTAAGCCATCTCTCCAGCCCCGACAAGAGCTATTCTAAGCAACTCATTTTTATGAAATGTTTCTAAAGTATGTAATTTAGTTTCTCTGTAAAAACATGTTTCATTGGTTTGTATATGTCTACATATAAAAATTTTAATAACACAACAGTCACCACTCAAAGACTGAGCTCAATATAGCTGACCATCTTCACCATAATAATTAGTTGAAAGGAGCAGAGGAACTCACAGCTGCCAAGTAGCCTTGAGCGCCTAATTTGCCACTTCCACCAATCAGTATAAAATTAATTTGGTTGGCAAGATAGATAAAGTAAAATTGCTTAAGAAACCTTCTAGTTAATTTACAAATCCAAGGAATTCCCTCATCCGTATTATCTGAAGGTTCATCTACTTTCTTCACAAGGGCTTTAATTTTTTTCCTATGGCCCTTGTCCTTCTCACCTACCACCAAAATCTATTACTCTTAATACCATGGAAGATAATATTTTGTATGATCGTTACTCTGATGACTAATCCCGATTGTTACCTTGGCTACATCTGGAATCAATTGAAACCCAAGTGATTGAGTACAGAGACTGTAAGAGGACAGCAACTCTTTTAGTGTTATGTAGTAATGATAAAATAGAATTAAAACTCTATGCAGAACTCCATTGTTTGTCTTCAGCTCAGCTCAGCTCTTAAACAAATGATTCTAGCCATCAGCACTTTCTTTTTGTAAAAATTCTCAAAAGTAGCCAACCATGGTGGCACACACCTGTAGTCCCGGCACTCAGGAACGCAGAAGCAGGTGATCTCTGTGAGTTAGAGGCCAGCCTAGTCTACAGGGCAAATCCAAGACAGCAAAGGCTACACAGAGAAACTCTATCTAAAAAAAAAAAAAGTCCTCTAAATTTCTGAATGTAAATCAATCTCCATCACAAGATAGGAAAGATGTCTTCTTCAAGGCTGTCAAATACAAATAGCCAAAACACTAAGAATGTAACATTTCTATAATTCCTGATTGTGTCAAGGTTCTTCTTGCCATAGGAAATCTATTGTATATATGTTTAATAATATAAATGTATATGTACAAAAATAAAGTAATTTTAAAAATAATAAACTATACATTTAGAATGGTTACAGCACGTCAGATTTATCAATTGTAACAAACATACCATACTAACAAAGCATGTAGAGAACAGGGCAAGCTAAATGTGCATATGGGCAGGAACTGTATTAGAAGCCTTTGCATCTTCCTTTCCACCAGTGTAAAAGTAAGATAAGTACTTCTAAAAAGAAAAAAAATCCTCAGAAGAATTCCTATTCAGACTTTTAAAATTCTGTGGCTGAAGAATATCATATTTTAAATGAACAAAATTACAATGTCAAAAGTATTGGGGAAAACCTGGTTTCTCAAAACTACAGAATATATTAAAATTCTAATATTTATAATTAGTCAGCATATTCTAAGTTCTTATGCTGTGACAAGGACCTCAGAATTCTCCTGCTTAATGTAACAAATGTTATTGTTTAACAGCACATTTCTCTGTATTTCTACAAACAGTGAAGGCCACGAGGAGTTTCAGCGTTTTGTAGCTTCATGACCTGCTTGAATATGTAGTATCAGATGCAAATACAAATGCCTCCACTCAGAGGGTAGCGTGCGGACATCGTAATGCTCAGACAGAAAAAAAAAATGGCACAGAGTTCTGTACAAATAGGAAAAACTTTTCAGATGACGGAACTGGAAGCAACACTTTAAGATTCAGGATAACATGGGGCAGGACAGACGGCTCAGATGTTAGTGCATTCTGCTCCTGCTCCTGCAGAGGGCAAGCATTCTAGTTAGATCAACCACACTGGGCAAGGTAAAACTGCCTCTAACTCCAGCTCTAGGGAAGCGGATACCTCCTCTGGCCTCCCCAGGCACCCACACTCACATAAACACACACAGACACACAATTAAAAATAATAATTAAAAAATTCTTGTTACAAAAAGATCACGAACACCTTTTCCTGAGTTTTCAGGTCTTTTTAGAAGACATAGAGAATCAACAGGAGACATTATCTCTCCATTGCAAACTGCCTTAATTCTTACAGTACTGCTATTTAGACATTAAGACAAGAGTGCCCTGATTTTTTTTTTTACATAGCTCGTGCATTCATGAACATGGTCTCTTAACTCTAATTGTATTGTCTATATTTTCTTATGTTTTCTATACAGCTTACATGCAAAAAATTTATTATAGCCTAAAGATATTATTTCTCCAAAATGTGAAACATAATTATTTTACATTAATTGTTATGTTGAAATAGAAATATTGACTATGTTCTGTCATACTAAATAAATTATTTCAAATCATTTCATCATTTTAACTGTCTCGAATATGAACCATGGTCATGAGAATTTAAGATTTTTGAAGTTACTTTCAAGTTAATCAGTTAGCTTTTCATGGATGCTGAGAAAGGCATTAGTCAGAAGAAAGGATTTGTTATACATGATATTAAAAAAAAAAAAAACACAAGAAGGCAGTTACTGCTCCGTAAGAAAAAAAATGAGAGAACATGGACAATGGATCTGAGAAGAAGCTACAGAAAAATTGGAAATTGCATGGGAGGCTTGAAGCATGCTATCCAGAAAGTACAGTTCTGGATGCCCTCCTGGATGTCCACTTGTATGGACAACTTGTATGAGGAAAGCACCTTTGGGTTCACATCTGTATCATCTCCTCATTGTGTCTTAAAGTCATAGCCAATGACACCATCTTGTCTGAATTAAATCAGTGGTGGCCTTAAAACTTTGTTTCCTATAGTTAAGTCTGTAAAGGAACTACAGAAATGCTAATGAAAATTTCTCCTTTTAACACTCTTGTCTATGTATGTTTTTGCCTGATAGAGAGGTAAATACCATCTTCATATTCACAACATCTTTCCCAGGGTTTTCATGACTTCCTGGAATAAGAATAACATTAACCTAAACTTTTTTAAACCCTGGAAAGAAAGATATTAGTACAAGCCCCTCTAATTGTATGATGTCAACAAGACACAGTTCAAGAACTCAGAAAGACAGACATCAGTACCTAACCCTCTAATTCCATGATGTCAATGGGACACTCAACCCATAGTAAAAATAATCTTCTGTAAAACATACCTTGTGTCACCAGGTAGGCAGCACATTATTGTGCATAATCAACGTAAGCCAAATTTGGTGACGTTAGATGCAGAATTGCTACTACTGTATTCATTGGACACTCCAATTGTCTTCAATGGAAGACAAAATGTTTAATGAACCAGAAAGGAGACTAAATAGACTCTTTTTAACCTTGCATAATGGTTAATTCTCCTTTTCAACTTGACTTGGCTTAGAAATATATTCTAGGGATGTCTGTGAAAATTTTCCAGAATAGCTTAACTAAAGAGGGAAGACCCACCCTGAGGAGGAGTGGCATTATTCCACGGGCTTGGGTTCCAGAGTGACTAAAAATGGAAGGAAGCAAGCCACCACCAGCACTCCTGATGTTTGCTTCCCATTGCACTGAGATGTGAGAAAGTGAGAAATCCCAACTAAAAGCCAGTTCCACCCAATCCCTTTCCTAACATGATGGAGTACACCTCAAGCTGTAACCCAAACTAAATCCTCCCCCTTTTGTATTGGTTCTGGACAGGTATTTAGTCATAGCAGCAAGTAACCAAAGCACACTGGACAACACTTCTTCTCTCTAATGTCTAAAGAATGCCTTGCCTTCCAAGTGATAGTCCCCAGCTGTGCGGTAATAGTCATCCCCAACCTCTACAAGTGAAACAAGGAGGTTAATTTCCCCATCATGGGACTGTCAAGTGCTGTCAAAATTGTTTCCAGTATTGATAAAGCAACCACTGAACAGTATACTGAGTGTGCGCACACCCACACACCCACATATGTATTATATATATGTATGTATGTATGTACGTATGTATGTATTTATAAGACATGCATAAATAAACTCTTTACATAAACTTTTATTTATCACTTTATTCTTTAAGTAGTCAAAAAAGAGCACTTGAGCAGTTTTAGCCTTTGTTCAGGAGGCTCAATACCATAAAAAAAAAAAGGACACTCTGAGGAATACAAATTTCTATCTTTTACGAGGCATTCTTACTGACAAAACAAAACTACTGATGAAAAACTGAACAGTTTTGAACATTTGATGAGCAGAAGAGTGAAAAAGAGGTCTTGGCAGGAAGTTTCATTACATTACAGTTTTCCAATATCTGTCATCATATTAAGATGACAACCAAGTGCCAACTCATACAATGAGCAAATTTACTAGGCACCAAATTAAGAGATGCAGTGAGATTATGTACTTACTCTAACACAGAAGTTGTATGGTAACTAAAGGAAATGGAGAAGCTGCCTGAAGAAATAAGTATGGGATGAAATCAATAAAAAATGCAGACAAGCATGCTTTCAGATACATCCTAGAAATGTCGTCTTATTGTATCTCTAAATTTAATATTGATTTGCTCTGTTTTTCTGAATAAGCCTTTCAGGAGCCTATAGTTTGGCATAACTTCACTTGTCCTTGCACTTGCTTCATTTCACTCCGTTCTTATTGAGTCACAGTCCTATGCTAACAAGAGATCCCAAGGCCCAGACCTGACCAGGCTGGCTCGTCCCTAGTTCTTCTTATGTGAAGCAAAGCTCTTAGCTTCTCTGCCTCAGTTTCTTCCACTCATGAAATAATCAATAATCATCATTGTCTATAACTTTGCAGGGAGGCTAAATCAGAAAAAAAAAAGACAGAAAGCATTGTTAGCATAGAGAAGTCTTTTCTGAAAGTTATTAAGACTTATTCAAACCCACCTCATTTCATGGCCCAGCAGAGCTGGAAACATGGTTGCAGAAAGGCCCCCTCCATCACCGTTTCCTTTTCTTCTTGTCTCTGAAAACAAACCGGAGATGGCTTTTCTGTGTTCTTTCACAGTTCCTTTGATAAGTGACATATTCCAAGCCTTTTACTGACGCATTGACATAATCTTCTCTTCGCATGCTTCTCAAAATTACCGTTATCGGTGCCTGTGAGCTTCTTCCACTTCATGTAACCACAGCTTCCCAGACAACTCTCATAACAAGAATACTTTCTATAAGCTAAGAAAAGTAGTGGAGTTCTTTTTAAATCAATTTCACATTAACAAGGTAGTTTTCAAAATCACTTTGTCCTGTAGCTGTACTGCAACAAGAGTTACAGGGTACAGTGTTTGTCTAACCTGCATACGGCCCTGAATTTGATCCTCAGCACTAAAAATTTAATAATATAATAAAAAGGTTAGTTATGTTTCAAAAGCCAAAGCCAGTACAATTTTAACTTAATACAGTAACACATCTATTTATATAAGTATACTTATTATCAGACAAAGCAAATGATCCGATTCCACAGTATACATTTTTTCCCTCAAATTTTTAGCAATAAACACCTACACTGATCTATGAGAACTTTAATTAGAGTACTGACCATAGACAGAGATGACATTACAGGTTCTAAAGGCCAGAGGAAAACAGTCAGTAATACTGAGGGCAACATTATTTGTTAGTGGAAAAGGAATAAGAAGCTTCCTGGAGAAAGAACTTAATGGTGATGGTGTTGGTCTAGCAGGGAAAGCCGTATGGCCATCACATGCCATTCTTTCTCGAAAGCCTACTCACATGCGCCTGGGCTGATCACCGTGCAATCAATGGCACTTTCCTCTTTCTCTTCCTACCTAGAAATTCTTTCACTAACTTAAAAATCTTCTTTCTCCTCTGGAAGGCCTCCAGCAAGCCACCGGGCAGCTAAGAGCTCCCTTCTTTTATTTCTCACACTTTCACCATAGTATCTACACTTTGTATTATAATTGTTTACACGGCCAGCTCCTGATCCGTAAAGTTTTGCTTACCTTAGTGCCACCAGAACATCAAACAAAGCCCTAGGGTGTGGTACGTGCTATATAGATGCCTATTGAAAACGTGAAAGGAAAGATAATGAGTTGGGGTAGGTTTGGCTTGACTATGCTTACAAAGATATTAAACGTGCAGATGGATAGATGCATCCGTAGGACAAGGGGAATGGATACTGAAGCGGATATACATATGAATGGCATTGATTTAAGTAAAGATGAGTTCTTAAGAAAGGTAAAAATGAAAGAAGTCATGTTACAGAAACTATGAGGATAAAAGTTCCTGGTAAAGAAGTTACTGGTGCTATCAAATGAAGTTGTATTTTCCCTTCATAAATTATAGAATACACTTCCCAACACACAAGATTATGCTGCCACAAGATCAAGTAACATATGTGACAATGCTTCAGACACTACCAGGAGCAAACTACTTGTCAAATGGTTATGTCAAAATTAAACATGTAAATGACTGAAATGATAAAAAAAAAAAAAACAGATCTAGCAATGAAGAAGTAGGTGGTGATGAGCAGCGGAAGAAATACCTCATTAGGAAAGAAGAGATGATAGCTGGGCGGTGGTGGCACATGTCTTTAATTCCAGCACTTGGGAGGCAGAGGCAGAGGCAGGTGAATCCTTGCGAGTTCAAGGCCAGCCTGGTCTACAATGCAAGTCCAGGACAGCCAAGGCTACACAGAAAAACCTTGTCTTGAAAAAAAAAGAAGGAAGAATGAAAGAAAGAAAGAAAGAAAGAAAGAAAGAAAGAAAAGAAGAGATGGAAGCTCAGTTGCTATGGGACAAGCAATGAAAACAAAAAGGTTAGGAGGGGGCGACAAGTCAATACTTTGTACTTAGCACTTATATTGTTGATGGGGAAAATAGTCTGAAAAGTTACAGAGCAGACAGGAGTGTGTGAGAAGTTGTTGGGTGAAGAACAGGAAGAATTTGAGCACATGCACATGGAAGGAAAGGAACTAATAGAAAGAAAGAAATACACGAAGAGAGCAGAAAGTGGAGGGCGGGGGCATGAGAGGACAGAGGCCACTGTATACTTACCGGGCAATGAAGGGGAATGTCAAGAGCTCTCTATTTTCCATGGGATAAGAAATTAAGTTTCTTGGAACAGCGATGGACAGTGAGAGTGATTTGGGGGGTTAAGGGAAGTCAGAATCACATGAAGCAGCCATCATGAGAACCAGAAAGGGGAAAGCCAGCCGTTGAGAAGAAGGAGAACAACAAAAAAAAAAGACTGCATGATGTATGTCGATCCGTGCTTCCTAAACCACCTTCATCCCACAGGGTTGGCTGTTAATCACTGATGCTCTTTGACCCTACAGAGAAAGATTTCAGAGATGATTTCCAAAAACAAGAGTAAGCCGGATCATGGGGATTGAGAATTGACTCCATAGTTACTCACAGTTCTGAGGACTGTGGAGTAAGCATCATCTAGCTAATAATCCAAGCTGCAGTGGTGCCACGTAGATTGCCAAGTTTGTGCTCATCTCAGCAGAACGTCAGCCCATGATCTGAATATGAAACTACTGACCTCCAGAAGATAATATAAGAAATCGGCCATAGGGCTATGTAAAAAAAAAATCATTCTTAATCAAAGTTGAAGTTCTCGCACACTTTGTTGCATTCAATGGCTTTTGAGTTTTAGCACACTTCTGTCACCAGAGTCCAGGTCCAACCTTTCCACCTCACTTCCCCGATGGCCTATCATAATTCTCATCACAAAGAAATTTTGACTAATCATTTTGTCTTTCAGGGGTCTTTGTTTTGGTTTGGTTTTGGTTTGTATGCTTGTTTGTTTGCTTGTTTGCTTGTTTTGCAGGTTTCTAATGCCAATGGTACCCAGCTAATCAGACAAAGACTCAGATGTCTGACAAGTTATTAATGGAAGCTGAGATAAGTTAGGACCATAAGACCTGTGCAGGAAGGAACGCTGCCCTGCTCTTCACCTTTAGATGCTCAGAGAGTCTACAGCACCGTGTCTGGAACATTCTGACTCCTGTTTATTACCACAGACCTAGGTTTCAACCAACTTTCCTCTCCTTTCACAGAAGGCAGCATTCCAGACCTTGAGTTTCTGACCTCTCCCCACCACAAGAACTAGATGCAGGGTGGCCATACTCTACCCTGCATCTCACACCTCTCCGCCTAATCCTGCCTTTACTTCTACCAAAGAATCCTAGAGTTCTTATATTCAAGCGTAGTGCTAAAGTTAACGGAAACAGGCAGTAAAATAGCAATGAAACAAATTAGCAGGCTATAAAATTTCATGTCTCAAAATGTTCTTACTGTGAGTGACACTCCTAGGTAATTTGTGACTCATGTGTGAGGTAGTAGTTGAAGCCTTTGAGATCCAGCTGTCTCCCAAGCCCACACAGATGCCAAATGTCACCTAACTCATGTGCAACTCAAGGCTTTAATCTCACGTCAGCCAGGCTTCAAAGCACTTTCTCATAAAAGCTTTGCTATTCTGGTTCAAAACAGGAACTACAGACCTAGCAGGCTATATTTACACTTATTTATCAGACAAGTATTACTCTTGAGGATGGAAAGTTAGAACTTTCAGATACTTAAGTGTAAGCATAGTCCAGAAGACTCTAACTGTATTCTGCTGTAGACCTCCAGGTGACTTTCTCACTGAAATGCCTTACTGCCTTACAGGATGAAGCTACACCTTAGTTCTAAAGTGGTCTGGGGTTGCACAGAAAGCTGCAAGATACTCTCATGGGCATTCACGTGCCTTTGATCCAACTAGGTGGTCCTTCTCTAAGAAAATATCCAAAGGAAAGAGGTGAAGAGAAATCGACAGATTTTCTGTTATTTAGAAGAGCATTAGTTGTCTATATGAATGTTTAATATGTACTACCTCAACAAATTATATGAATATACAAATTTAATATAATTTTTAATATTACAGCTTGAATCCAGAATTTTATGCATGCGAGGCAAGTACAGTAACATTGATCTACACCTCCAAAGTCAAACGTATGATCTTAGAAGTCCAACAGGTGGTCCCAGGTAAGGCACACACACAGGTGATCCTAGGTGAGGTACACAGGTGGTCCCAGGTGAGACACACAGGTGGTCCCAGGTAAGGCACACAGATGGTCCCAGGTGAGACACACAGGTGGTCCCAGGTGAGACACACAGGTGGTCCCAGGTGAGACACACAGGTGGTCCCAGGTAAGGCACACAGATGGTCCCAGGTGAGACATACAGGCAGCTCCCTTTCCCAAGCCACAGCCCCAGGGAAGAAGTTGGAGCGTCCCCCAAGACAAGGTCTACAGCCAGGGTAGTATAAGCTGCAGACTCAGGTTGTGAACCTAATCTGATGCCCATTAATGTCCCACAGACATGCGACAACTTTTATAATTCACATTGATCAAAGCTGTGGGAGCAGGGAGGAAAGTGGAGTGACCTTAGAGTAAGGGCCACAGATATAGAGACTTCTGCACCTTCACAAAAAATGATTGCCTCCCAGACAGGAGGTCCAGCCTGACTTAGAATATAACTGACCCACAAAAGAAGATGAGGCATAGCACCTCTGGTCTTAAGTGCAACCCCACAGAGGAAAGCAGCACCTCAACCCTACTAAGACCTTATCTTCTCCTGAATAGCATAAACTGCTCCACTAAAAGATAAAGGGGGAATAGAATTTGAAAAAATTAAAGGGGAAGAAAAACTCAAGCAACAAACTAATTCAATATTTCTAAGTCCCAGAACAGACAAACACACACACACAAGCATGCCTTTCTCCCAAATCCTATAATAGTAAGCCCCAAGGACAGCAATCTAGAAAAACTTCCAAAGAATTTAAAAGAATAATTATAATTACTAAACGATACTAACTATGTAAATAGATAATTGTGTTAACTGTGATCAGACAACTCAGAGAAGAAATAAATGCACTCAAACAGAATGAAAACAAAGAGTGGAATGAAATAAGGAAATGAATAAAAAAAAATAGAAATGTTGAAGAAAAAACAAAGAAAAGCTAAAACAGTGATGAAAAGAAAAACTCAAAAGATTAAATGAAAACCACAGGAGAGAGCCTTGCCAGCAGAAAAGATACATGGACAACACTATGCTGGACCCAGAAGACAAGATAAGGGAATTAATTACTCAGTAAAGATCAGTGATAAATTTATAAAAATCGCACTCACACAACATAGAGCTTTATGACACCATGAAAAGACTCAAACTACAGATTATGAACATCAAGGAAGGAAAAATACCCTAACAAAGACATAAAATGTATCTTCTATAAAATTATTCAAGAGGCCCATAGTACTCAATAGACAGGAAGAGAAAAGAAACTCCCCTTGACATATTATAGCTAAGCTATTAAAAACAGAATAAAAAGAAGGTACTGCAAGCTGCAAGAGAGACAGGTCCTGTCATTCATAATCATAGATCCATCAGAATAACAACTGATCGGAAACTCTTAAAGCTAGAAGGGACCAGAAGGTAGATTCCAGGTTCTGAAAGATCACAGCTCTTAACCAAACTATCTCTTATACCGAACAAAACTATCTTTGAACATAGCAAAAGAAACAAAAATTTTCATGATAAAAACAGACTACAGGGCTTTATGACCACTAAGATAGCTCTGTAGAGGATACTGGAAGAAATGCTTTAGTCTGAAGAGGATAAACACACTCTGGAGGTCACAGGGACTAAGTAAAATAAGTAAATAAATAAACTCAAGGTCATTAATTAAAATAATTCTAAAAAGTGTAACAAAAAAAAAAAAAACAAGACTTAACATATATCTCTTCATTAGTAATTCTAAATACTAATCTTCCTACCAGGCCCCCAAAATGACACAATCTAACAGATTGAATCAGAAAACTTAATGCAGCTTTTTGCTGTCTTCAAGAAACACACCTTACCATCAACAATAGACCACAGTTCAGGGTAAAATGCTGAAAAAGTATTCCAAGAAAATGAACTGCGGCACAAGCAGGTTTAGCTATTCTAATATCTTACAAAACTGAATGAGATATTAAAGGTCAATTTATACTCACCAAAGGCACAATATGCTAAGGATATTGCAGTTCTAAACACGAACAAACCAAACACAACTCCATTCAGTTTCATATAGAATTGCTTACTAAATGTATAACCAATGATTAATTCCAACACAGTGATAATTGGTGATTTCAATATCTCACTCTTACCTGTAGATTGGTCATTTGAACAAAAACTAAACAGAGGTACATTGGAGCTAAATGACATCATAAATTGAATGGACCCATCAGATATTTTCAGGACCTTTCCCACAAACACTAAGTGATACACATGTTTATTAACAGATTATGAAACTTTCTCCACATACTATCACCTGCTAGGACACAAAGAAGATCTCAACAAATGTAGGAAAATTGAGAGAGCATCCTGTATTCTATCATTGACCCCAATGGAGAAAAACCAAGATTGAAGAAGCAATAAAAATTATAAAAAGAATCACATAAACCAAAAAATACATTATTTAATAATAAGTATGTCACAGAGGAAATTAAGAAGGGAATAAAAAATCCTAGCATTGAAAGAAAGTGAAAAATCTATGGGATACAATGAAGGGGCAGTCCTGAGAGGAATATTTGTAGCATTAAGTGCAGACATCAGAAAAATTGAGAGATCTCAATAATTCAATGATAAATCACAAGGCTTTGGAAAACAAGAAGAAACCAAACCTTAAAACATTAGGCACGAAGAGATAACCAAAGTAAAGAGGTAGGAAAAAATTAAAATTACACAAAAAAAAACCCAGTGAAATAAAAAGTTTGTATTTACAAATACAGAATTACTTGACAAACTCTTAGTTCAAAGGAGGAAGAGCATCCAAATTAATAAAACAATATCAAGAACAAAAAAGGAGACATTGAAACAGATGCCAATGGAACTTAAAAATTCCCAAGAACATACTATTAAACATTATCTTCCAACCAGCTGTTGTGGCACATACCTTTAATGCCAGCACTTATGAGACAGAGGCAAGTGGGTATTTGTGAGTTCTAGTCTAGCCTAGTGGACTTACTGTGTTCCAAGGCTACATAGGGAGACCTTGTTTCAAAATCAAAAACAAAAATACTTTTATTTTATTAAATTGGAAAACTCTAAAACTCTAAACGTATATACAATATGTAGATTAATCCAAGTAAAATAATAGTTTAAACATATTCATAATTAGTAACAAGATTGAAGTAGCAGTACAGAGTCTCCCAACTATAAAAAGCCCAGAAACAGATGTGTTTACTGTGGAATTCTACTAGAACTTCATAGAAGAATTAATACCAATACTACTCAAATGGCTCCATGAAATAGAAAAGGAAGGGAGGCTCTCAAATTCCTTTATGAAGCCAATATTACATTGATACCAAAACCAGATGAATACAAAAGAAACAAAAAAGAAAATTGCAAACTAAGCTCTCATGGACACATGCAAACTTTTCTCAATAAAATACTAGCAAACCAAATCCAAGATCATATTAAAAGATCTCTCAATCAAGACCAAGTTGATTTCCATCCAGAGACTCAAAGGTGGTTCGGCATATTTAAATTAATAAATGATGTCTATCACATAAATAGAATCAAGGACCAAAAAAAATTACATGAGCGTCCCACTAGATACAGAAAATGTCTATGACAAAATTTATCCTTTCATGATAACAGTCATGGAGAGGCTAGGGAGGGGAAGAGCATATCTCAACATAATAAAGGTCACATATAAGAAACCTATAGGCAACACTATTGTGTTAAACAGAGAAAAACTCAAAGAATCCGCTGCTAAGATCAGGACAAGACAAATGGGCTTGCTCTCCCCATTCTCTCAATTCCTACTCAATTCAATGCTTGAAATCTGAGTTAGAGAAATAAAACAAGAGAAGGAAATAAAAAGTATACAATACAAAGAGGGGGAAAGTCACAGTATCACTATTTGTAGATAACATGACTCTTAATATAAGAGACTATAAAGGCTCCACCAAAAACTATTAGAGCTGAGAACTACAGTAATGTGGAAGGATATAAAATCAACAATTAAAAATCAATAGCAACCCGATACATTAATGACAAATAGAATGCCAAGAAACAGTTCTCTTCACAATAGCCACACACAAAATCACAAAGCACCTGAGAATAAAAACTTCCCCTATAATAAAAATTTTGACACTGAAGAAATGAACTGAAAAAATAACAGGAATAACAGGAAAAGACATCCTGTGCTCATGGATTGGAAAAATTGATATTGTGAACATGAAAGTCATACTAAATACCATCTATGCATTCCTCAAAAACTCCATCAAAATTCCAAAGATATTTTTCAGATACATAGAAAGCAAGAATTAAAATGTTTACATAGAAGCACAGAAGACCAAGTAATAAAAATATTCTTTAAATAAAATAAATAAAGAAACCAACTTAAAAATGGGCTAAGGGACTGAGCAGAAAACTTTTAAAAGAAGAAATGTAAGTGGTTAGGACACCCTTTAAAAAATACTCAGCAACTTCAGAAAACAGCAAAATGAAACTTAAAAATACTTTGAAATTCTGTCCCACCCCATTAGAATAGTCATCATGGGGAAGAGAAATGAGAACAAATGCTGACACAGATGTAGTGAAGAAAAGAAGAAGAGAAAGAAGAAGAAGAAGAAGAAGAAGAAGAAGAACAAGAACAAGAACAAGAAGAAGAAGAACAAGAAGAAGAAGAACAAGAAGAAGAAGAACAAGAAGAAGAAGAACAAGAACAAGAACAAGAACAAGAACAAGAACAAGAACAAGAACAAGAACAAGAAGAACAAGAAGAACAAGCACAAGAAGAACAAGAAGAAGAAAAGGAGGAGGAGGAGGAAGAAGAAGGAAGATGATATACTCTGTTGGTGGGAGATGAAATTAGTCCTGCCACTTTGGAATTTAGTCTGGAGGTTTCTCAAAAAACAAAACAAAACAAAACAAAAACTAGAAGTAGAGCTGCCATTTGACAAAGCTCTGTCATTTCTAGGCCTAAACATAATGGACTATATGTGCTACTAAAGAGACTCTTGCACATCTGTGATTATTACTGCTCTAGTGCAATAGCTGGGAAACAGAATTTAAGCCAGATATCCATCAACAGGTGAATAGAGAAGAAAATATAGGACATTACTCGGCTATAAGGAAAAATGAAATTGTGAAATTCTTCAGATAAATGGAAGGAACTGGAAATATTATACCATGTAGTATAACTAAGGCCTGGAATGAGAAATACCTTTGTTCTGTTCCTTTGTGGATCTTAAGTTTCAAATATTTTTGTTTTGTATGTTTAACTTACAGCAAAAAATAGAGGCCAGGAAACTAGAAAGAGGCCATCAGGGGCACATTAAAGGAGGGCGGACAGTAGACTAGAGATAATAGGGAAATAGAGAGGTGAGATATGGAAGGTGGGAAAGACATAAGCAGGGAAGGGCATGGGAGGAAGGGAAAATCGCCAGGGTAAGGGAGAAATAACACTAGGGAAGGGAGTCTGAAAAGCCATAGAGAAGTGTGCTTTCTTACAACACAGTTAAACAATTGGAGGGAGCGTAGAATACATGTCAAATGAAAGAAGAAGAGAGGGTTGAGTAAAGGGAAGGGAAAAAACGGAGTAGTGACTGGGTCAACAAAGCTAAGGATTTATGGGAAAATTCTTTTGATAATCTCCTTGTTTGTAGGTTAATGTTAAAATACACTTTTGTAAAAAAAGAAAATCAAATCAAATCAAACAGATTGCCCAGTGTGAATGAACAATGCCTCTCTGAGAAGACATGGGTTACTAAGTGAAAATTGCAGGATAAGGCATAGCATACATCCCTGTGAGGAGGTCATGGAGTTCCCAGAAGTCTCCAAAACAACACAGGCTAGTGCGTTGTCCTTGGCTGCCCATACTACCTGCATGGTAAGGCCTTATTATTGATATTACCACATACTTTGGCTGAAGACAAGGAAATCAATCGCAATTCAACCAGAAAGTTCCTTCCATGCTGACTAACTTCCATTGTGTGAGAAGGTCTGAGACTGACTAGCAGAGAAAAGACATCAGTGGCCTTACTGGGCCCTACATGCTGTAGTATTAACCTTCTAGAAAAGATGTGCTCACTAGTACAATCATAACATTACTCTTATAGGGTTACTCACTACTTTTTGACTAGATTTTAGGCCTCTAACACAAGAGGAAATCTCATGTCTGGTATTATAATCCTAGTCAAAAGCCTATAGCAAGGAGGGTTATACGCCTTAGTATAGACTTTATATTCTTATTTTAATAAATGTGTATGTTGTCAAATTGTCTTCTGACTATATATGTTTATTCCAGAGACCTATGTGACTCTCAACCTTGGTCAAAAAGTTTCCTTCTGCAGTGGACAGGAGTCAGTGAAAAGTTGCCCAGCTGGTCGGTGCTGAGATTATGGTCAGACATGAACACTTATATAAACGTTGGGCCCACCCCAGGCAAGGCTTTAATAACGTCTTGAAAGAGAAGGTGGAAATAATATATGACCAAGAGGGCTGTGAAACACTGTCTTCTGAACATGATATGGCTATTATACTCATGAACTCAAGATCCAGACTGCTAATTTTCTTGCATAATGGAATAGAGAGCCTTAAGCCCCACCCTCTGCAGAGCAAGTATGGGCAGTTGATTACTTCTGTGTTCAGAAAATTCATTCTTTTGCTTGTTTTGCGGGGAGTCTCTTGTTTTGGGGGGGGTTGGTTTGCGTTGGTTGGGTGGGTGGTTGGTTGCTTGGTTCCTTGATTTTTTTTTAGACAAGGTTTGACTCATTCCTTATGGAGGGTGATATCACTGACAAGGTTCCCATGCTTTGGTGGGTGACTCCATACCCATGCCCCATGTGAGTAGCACTTGCTGAACATAGTGGGGTCATAGAAAGAAACAGAGAAAGTGAGACAGAGAGATAGACACAGAGAGAGAAAGTTGGGAAAGGGACCTGGTGTAGGGAATATGGGCAGCTGGAGGGAGAAAGTGGGGGTAGATGTGACCATACTTCACTGTATGTCTGTATGAAATTCTCAAGAATAAAGAAAAATGGAAGCCCAACAGTGCTCACACTGCACTAAAATCAGACGGGTGTCAGGATTGGGTTGTTCAGTGAAGACTGGGGAAGAAACTACCTCTTGCCTCCACTTTAAGATCCTGATTCTCCACAGCTGAGTGGAGAGTGGGGTCTGACTTTCACACGTACTCTGGTGCCCCATATTTACTACATCCCCTGGATGAGGAGGCCTGGTGGAACTCAGAGGAAGGATAGCAGGCTACCAAGAAGAGACTTGATACCCTATGAGCATATAAAGGGGGAGGAAGTTCCCCTCAGGCACAGTCATAGGGGAGGGGAGTAAGGGGAAATTGGGAGGGAGGGAAGAATGGGAGAATACAAGGGACGGGATAACAACTGAGATGTAATATGAATAAGTTAATAAAATATATTTTTAAAAAGAAAAAGAAAAAAAAAAGATCCTGATTTCAGTGAGCCTACTCAGATAACCCAGAAGAGTCAGTTTGAAATCCAACTGACCAGCCTCTCAATTCCATCCTTAACCTTAGCCTTCACACCTCCTATACAGCCGTGCGTCTCTGAGTACTAAGGCAAGAACAAATTGGGTTGTTATTATTCCTGTGATTCACACTCATGGAGCTTGTACATAAGCTCACACTTCCAGAAAGACCAAAGACAATAGCATAGGGGGGATCTTGACGCAAAGGAGAGCATTATTCCTCTGTTCATTTTCTAATCTCTTTCTCGGATTCCCTCCTCTCCCCTCTCCTCACCCTCCCCCCTGCCCTCCTCCCTTCCTCCCCTCTTCTTCTCTGCCCTCCCTCTCCTTTACTCTCTCCCCTCTTCTCTTATATATATGGGATCTGAAGCAAAGTTTAGCCAACAGCATTCTTGCAGCAGGCAAAACTTTAAAGATGCTATCACAGACAACACCTGGAATTTCATCTTTCTTGTCAGTAGACTGGAGTTGTGATAATGGAGTTGCTACCTATCACTCAGGTCTTCATGGTGGCCCACTGAGACAATGGGGAGCCTCAAAGGCTAAGGAAAACACTTCATTTCTCCATAGTGGATGGAGGGGGACCTAATCCTGAGGAAGAGAAGGGTTTAGTCACTTTAAGAGCTAATCGGGCCAGGCGTGGTGGCGCATGCCTTTAATCCCAGCACTCAGGAGGCAGAGGCAGGCGAATCGCTGTGAGTTCAAGGCCAGCCTGGTCTACAAAATGAGTCCAGGACAGCCAAGGCTAACACAGAGAGACCCTGTCTTGGAAAAACAAAAACAAAAAACAAAAACAAAAAAAACCAAGCAAACAAAAAAAAAAGCTAATCGGTGACAATGACCTGGGACCTACTAGTTTAGACATCTTTATTAATATTCAAGCAAATATCACTTACCAAAAGTTTTTCGACTCTCTGAAGGCAAGTTCTGGCAAGAGAAATTAACATAATCTCTAATGATACACACAGTAAAACAGGTATTTAATAATAATTTTTCTGGAAATCATGTAAAATTGAACTATTCACAGTTATTAATAATGTGAAAATCCATAATACAGCCCAGTCATTATAATACATCTCACCTCCAGCGAGTGTGCTGCAGGATGTCCCACTTAACTTTGCTAATTTACTTTGAATACAGCCATAACTCTTGCCCTAACCTCAACTCCATCTAGCCCATAAATTTATTTATTTATGTTACATAGCTCTTGGGATGAAATAATTATTCCAAGTGTTTTGAATCTACCTAACTAAATAATCTACCCGTCATATAGTTAGTCTAGATATCATTAAACAGTATAGCATTTTATGAAAATAAAATAACCATTTCACTAGAACCATTTGACTTTTTTTAGTATAATCTAAGTTTAGCCCTAACCCTCCACCATTAGAATTTTTACTAAGTAGCCTGATCAAATGCAATGTTCTTACCTGTGCTAATAGATTTGGGGATTTGGGCATTAGGATATGGACATTCTATGATATTGCTAAGTCTCTTTCTCGAATACAAATTCTTTAACAAGTAATTCATCATATATATCAGTTACTACAGTAGCTGAATCCCTCCCTGGCTGTAGCTTTCTCTGCCCATATGTATGTAGTTAATTGAACAAAGTCTCCTCTAGGTCTAATGTCATATCTCTGGACAAGAGACCTCAGGACTGACCTGTGAAATGTGTTTAGCCTTTTTGTCTAGCTCAAGAATGGTCCATGTGATGCTCAGGCATTCCTGAATGCTCCACATATATTCAAGGAGCAGATGCATGGTACCCTTGGCACATGCGTCCTTCTCATGGAATAAGGCCAGGAGGTTAGATGGCCCTGTCTAGCTCAGGTTGGACATAAACTCACGATCTTCCTTCTGTGTCCTGCCAAGTGCTGACTCAGGCTTTAGGAATGGGAAAGCAGAAGCAAGATTGCCCACTTCCTGCTCAAGCAGAGGTAGTCTTGCAGTTGTGAAAATTTCTGTTGATTAGATTAATAATACAATTACTTTAAAATTGATTCAGGAGTATTTCCTTTGTATTTGGACTCAAAGGTGAAAATGGATTCTTTCCATGGCATGAGAAATGGGTCAGTGCCATCAGACCTTCCAGAACAGAGCTCTTCAAACGGGCACACATCGGGTTAGGAGCATGTTCTTAGCAGCATGTCACCACTCAAAGCATGTAAATAATTGCAAAAAAAAAAAAAAAGCCCACAAATATGAATACCAGCCAACCTCACTTTTCATTTCTAAGTTTTTCCTCAGTTTTAGAATTCTGAATAGGTGGTCATCTAAACGACATTCAGATTACTTTATAGATAAAAATGTTATCTTGCAACCTACTACATAGCTGAATTCCTACAAATAACATGTGTCCTTCATGAAGATGCATGTATTCGGATACATTCATATTCACATAGGCCTGAGTATTGGGTTTTTCTCCTTCATCATTTTGTCATGTGAAGAGAAGTTTATGTAAGGTGAGCTATGTAATTACTATGTGTTCTTAGCAGTCCCTAATATTATGTTTTTTAAGTAGCCTAAAAGATTGCATATAGAATGTATTTATTATTAATATGACCTTTTGCCTCTGAAGAGCTCAGATTGAATCACTAGTGTTATTTCCTGCTCTCTCTCTCTCTCTCTCTTTTAAATGCTCCTGATAAGTAGATGCCATGTTTTTTTAAGTTGTTTTCCTTTTAATTGTAATATAGAAACAAGAAGGTGAAAACTGTGTTGCAGGAAGTTTATAACCCACCTGAGCTAATAAGTGAGCACACCCTTTCCCAGGATCTACCCTGATGTTCCGTGGCAAATGGAAAGAGGGTGTGAGAGACACAGGGTGAGTCTCCCTCCCCAGCACCTCCCACTGGCCTTCACAGGGCCATGAAAGTGCCTCAGCCCTGCCTAGCTGCCTCCTGCCATCCACGCCCTTTGCCTTGGCTTTCTTAATAACTGGAAGAAACTTCTCCTGGAAACTGCGTGTGTACAGTCTCCTCATCTCCATAGTAACAGTGAAAATGAAAAGAACGAGAGAGGTCACCACTAAGAGTCAACTAAGATGGGAGAGATTCTTTCCTGCTGATGAATTGCATTTTCTTTCTTGTTTTTGTTGTTTATTTGTTTGTTGGTGGCTGCTGCTACTGAACTTCCTTGCTTTAATGTAAGAAGTCCTATTTTCTTCACTCTGTAAGTGACATCCCTGATGGCAACATCTCTTGCAATGGAGGTAGGAGAAGGATAGTCCAGACTCAAAATGGTCATGTGAGCATTTTCTTCTTCTCAGTGTAAGTTTAGAGTGTTAGGGCTTTTGTTTGTTTTGTTGTTGTTGTTGTTGTTTTTCATATTTGCTAGCATTTAAATAGGCATTTTGGGAAATGTGGGGTTTTTTTTTTTTTCACAAAAATACTACCTATACATAGGATCTTATTATAGGATACTTATAACTATCTAAACTTATGTTGAATAAAATATTGCTTGAAGTTGGTAGAATTCCAGTCAAATCCTGATCATTATTTTGTTACAGAGAAACATTTTTGGTGGTGGTGGTGGGTGTAGTAGTGCTTACAATCCAGCCCTGGCCCTTGCACAGGCTAGGCAAGCCCAGTGGCCTTTACACACATCCCTAGCTTTGGGCAAGTCCGGTGGCCCTGACACACATCCCCAGCCCTGAGCAAGTCCGGTGGCCCTGACACACATCCCCAGCTTTAGGCAAGTCCGGTGGCCCTGACATACACCCCCAGCCCTGAGCAAGTCCGATGGCCTTTACACATATCCCCAGCTTTAGGCAAGTCCAATAGCCCTGACTCATATCCTCAGCCTTAGGCAAGTCCAATGGCACTGACACACATCCACAGCCTTGAGCAAGCCCAATGGTCTTCCCAGACATCCCCAGCCTTAGGCAAGTCCAATGGTCCTGACACACACATCCCCAGCCTTGAGAAAGTTCCATGGTACTGGAAAACATCCCCAGCTTTGGGCAAATCCGATGGCACTGACATACATCTCCAGTTTGGGGCAAGTCCAATGGCCTTTACACACTCCCCAACCTTGGGTAAGTCTCATGGCAGTGCCCTACTCCCCAGCCTTGGGCAAGTCCAATGGCATTGACACACATCCCCAGCCTTGGGAATGCATTTTAAAAGACAAACTCTCATTTGTCCCAGGCTGATCTTGAACTCACTATGTAACTGAAGATGCCCTTGCACTTCTGATCTTCCTGAGTGTGAGGATTATAAAAGAAATGCACCACCAGACTCTTGTTTCTGCCATTTATGTACAATGTTCTTAATTTATATGAATCTTTCCACTCCTTTATGAAGCCAGATACCACTGTGTGTGTGTGTATGTGTGTGTGTGTGGTTGTGTCCACTTTTCATCTCTTATTAATATTGGGTGTTATGAAAGTTAGCGCCTGTGTGTGTAAACTAGTGTACCCAATGGGCAATTTATGTGGAAATGGGTTTTTTATTCCCAGATATACTTTGGAAAGGAACTTCTGGGTCAAATGTTAAATCTTATTTAATTTTTCAAGGAGCTGGCAGAATACTTTTGAAGAGATCATACCATTATATACTACATAGAGACTTAATTCAAGGTTCTTTGACCTTTCCACTAGGGCCCACCTCAGTTTTCTGAACTGGTATTCTGTCTAACATAGCTGAAGGCTACTAGTCTGTTCACCTCTATTACCCAAATTCCAATAGAAACCAGAAAAGAAAAAGAAGAAAAACCCTAAGGGGATAAAAATAATACCAAATTGTCTCCCCACTAAAATTCCCATCAATCCATATAAAATACCCCTGAGCTTTTGGAGTTAATTCACTCTTGCTTGGGCCAGTTATAATAAGCTCCTTTTTCTATTTTTGTTGTTGTTGCTTTGTTTTGTTTTATTCTTGTTTGCTCATATGGCTTTGGTTATCTAAAGATGAAAATTACCCAGTGTTTTGAAAAGTGGATTATGGAAGGCAACAAGAAAAGATGGGAGAATGCCACACAATAGAAGAAACTAAACACTAGATTATAAAGCTCTACAGCCTTCAAATTGAGAAACTTTATCATCAGAGTTGACATGTCTGTCAAAGTCTAATCACTCTGAGATATCCCTCCCTGTGTCACAGTGACTTCTTGGTGGTTATATTTGTAGTGTTCAGTAATCAAAAGAAAGAGAGGTATGCTGTTAAGAAATTGGGGAGCAGGAAAGATACAGCTTTAGTAGATGAAGCCACTGTTGTTCAGGCATGTGACCTAAATTTGCATCTTGAGAACCATGTAAAGCAAGGGCTGACAACACAAGGCTATTCCAAGTGACCCTATGGTGTCCTGAGATGAAGCAGAAATGAGACTCCAGAAGGACACATGCGACAGTGAACAACTAGAGTCCTTGTCTCAAAGAAGGAAGTGTGGACCAACACTCAAGGTTTGACCTCCACACCTGTGCTGTGAACATCGACACCTAATCTCCCCTCCCACCTCTCTCTCCCTCCCTCTCCCTCTCCCTCTCCCTCTCCCTCTCCCTCTCCCTCTCCCTCTCCCTCTCCCTCTCTCTCTCTCTCTCTCTCTCTCTCTCTCTCTCTCTCTCTCTCTCTCACACACACACACACACACACACACACACACGGGCTGGCTAAGACCTCACTGCCCTTATGTCATTTGAAGTGATACTATAGGAAAATCCACTGTGGCAATTGCTGGGAAGAGCTGGTGGGTTTATAGTTTTGTGGACCTGAGCACAGAACAGGAATGCTGGGTCTCATTCGTTATCCAGGACGTGCCTTATCTTACGACAATGGATAACCTACAAAGCTGTAAGGTGATCCTTTTAACTATCTTCCATGCCCCCTTTCTCAGGGAACTCTGTAAGGGGCGGTTTGACATCTTCTGATCCCCATGGCAAAGAGAATAAACTCTGAAAACGTTGAATTTCGTTTTAGCTCATAGACTCACTCTTCCACAGGAAGAGGTGCTGAGGGAGCATCCAGTGCCTGTTGAGAGGTTAGTGTCATAACAGGTCTGCTGATTGTGTCTGTCTGTCTTTCCAAGTGACAGAAGTCCACACAGAGGTAATAATGCTAATGAGGAGATATTATTTATTGTGTTCCTGGAATTACACTTTAGGCAATTTACTTGTTTTATAACTATTTTTTTTTCACTCCACGAAGCAGATACCATTGTCATTCTGGGTCATGGACACTAGGTAACCTGATGAAAGTCAAAGGGTGATTCTGTTTCTTAATTCTGTAGCCAATGGGAAAGAAGAGTCACCTGCCTTTTGTACTCTGAAGCCTTTACGTGGAAAAAAGTGTAAGCTTTGTCACAGGGGAAAGCAGTCTTGGAGGGCTTTGCCCTCGGACACACCATTGATACTGCCTGAGATTAACCTTGAGATAGACTGGGTGGAGCCATCCTGGGCCTGGAATTCAGGAAGTGGACCAGGGGACTCCACCTAGACTATTGTGTTTCTAATCGACTTTCGATGGGAGGAGGAGACTGGCCCTTGCACATGAGAGATGGTGGAGAGGACAAGAGAGGCAGCACATTCAGACTGGGCTTGAGTGTACATGGATTGGGAAAAGGATCAGCGAACAGGCCAAACCAGCACACAGGCCAGAGACACCTAGGGACCTGTCCCATGGAACAGATACCAGAAGGTTCGCTCTTGTTTCCCTTTAACCATTTTTCCCTCTTGTGTAAGATAGTTGGGTTGTATAATAAAGCTTAATTGTTAAGAAACAGAGCCAACACCTTTAGGCTGACCTGCACTGAGAAGCTTGAATCAGGATAAATTCTACTGATATAACAAAGTTCCACAACATTCCTGTTGAAAACACATCTACGGATGTGTTTTCAAGATGGAATTGAATTCAGTGTTAGAGATTAACTTCATTTTCCTTGGGGAGGGGAGGATAAGGTATTTATCAACTTGTTGCAAGAGCTACAGGACCAGGTACTAGGATGTTCCTGAGGAACAAATCCCGTAGCTACACAAGTCCAGTGGACTTGGAGCCTGGGTCTTCAGCCATAAGATGGCCAATGTCTTGCTTTTTCTGGGTTCTGGTACCAAAAGCACAGTTCTGCTCCCACAGATTCCAAATCCGTGCAAATTCCACCAAACACATAAAACGTGAATGTCTTACCCTCGTATATCTTTGCTCCTTGCTTAGCTTGCTTCTGAATTCAAGTGTCATATGAGAAACATCTCATGATCAAGATCTAAACCCTACCTAGAGTCCCAAGGTCAAATACAATGAAGTCTTCCTCCTCCTTCTCCTCTCTCCTTCTCCTCCCCTTTCTCTTCCTCCTTCTGCCTTTTCTATGCTTTAGGAGAGCTCAAGACAGGTATTTGGAAAACCAACTTAGCATAACCACTATAACCAAGAATAATTTCTCGGCAAACCCAACAGCACTTCATTCTGATGTTCTGAATTTCCTTGTGGTCTCTGCTCCCCTGCTTTCCAAATTTTAGAGGACTTCATTATTATACATGTACCTCATTAAAACTCTAATTGTTTGTTTTGTTTTGTTTCCTCTTACACATAAATAAGCATGCCAGAAAAATATTTAAATAAAATTATCTACATAAAAATTTAGTCTCTAAATTAGCTTTAAAGTTACAGTATATATTTTAGAAAGAATATTTTGATGTTTTTTTTATTCTTCCAGGCTGTTTTTTTGTCCACAGAGGTCTATTTGGATCTAATAAGCCACATACATTTTTTTTTTTACTATGTTCCATCCAAGGATTTAAGAAAGAAATTACAAATTTTTGTAACTCCTTTTTCCATGAGACTGAAGTTCCCACAGAGCTGACACCCACTTGCTAATCCCTTCTCAAGGTCATGTTGTATTACCCTATGCTCTCAGGGGCTGCAGGTTCCCTTAGTGGGCTTTCACCTAAAGACACTGATTTCATTAGTATTCTTCACTGTTCAACCATATTTTCTTGCCCTGTTAAGATTCCACCCTTGTATATTAGCTGGCATTTATAACTGTGGTCACAATATCCAACATAGTCAACTTAATGGATCAAATAAAGACATGTAGCTCACAGGCAGAAGGCTCAGTGTTCAATCCATAGTCTCTTAGCTCTATCCACTAGCAAAGAATACCATGACAGTAGAAATATGTGGGGGGGGGGGAAAGCCTTCTTTATCCTTTGTGATTAGAAAGCAAAGGGAGGAGAGGCATGTAGTGAGACACCAGGGCAGTACAGAACCCTGAAGGACATAGTAGTAAGAACTCACTTCCCAGACTCTCCTTCTGCTTTTCACAGCCTCTCAGTAACAACCAGCATATTAGGAATCCATATACAGTAAACCTTTCACCACATCATTATCATCAGGATAAAATACTCTTTTGAGTTGAGTGAGAGATGTGCTTCACTGAGCTCCTACATATCTTTTTAACTCAGTGTAATTGACAAAATTAGCAATCATACTTATCTTGACCCATATCATAAATGCAGACCTCTGATAAATGCAAAATTGTGCTTGTGGGCTGGTGGGGTAGCAAGCAGGTGAAAGTACTTGTCACTGAGCATGCCTTTAACATCTGAGATGCAGACTGTGGAAGGGGAGAACAGACACCTGCAAGTTGTCCTCTGGCTTCCACATGTGTGCTATGGCATGTGTGGGCCACCTCTTATACTAAATAAATGTGATTTTATGTAATATCATGCAAAGATCAGATACAGTGCTTAAACAAGGATCTCTGAAACCAAGTGAAGTCACATGAACTACTGCAATCAATTCTGGACCTCTAGAGTTTTTAGTAGGGCATCTCTCAAACCATGAAAATATTTCTGTAGAAAAATGTTTTATTATCGAAGGATTACAAGAAGCACTGATAAAATTTGGAAAAGAGAGAAAAAAGGAACCTCATTAGGAGCCAGGAACTGGAAGGTGATGGTGGGTGTGATGCTCTTCTTCAGTAAGTTAATGCGTTTCCTTGCATTTTCAAACCCACGTCACTTAAAGACAGTACCAGTTTGGCCCATCATACTGATCTCTCCAGTTATCTAGGAAAATAATGAGGCTGCCAAGATGCTATTGTTTTTCTCCCACTACCTATTTCTTGGTTTCTAGTTTTTAGCACCCATGGTTCCAACTAGCATCATTATGTGCATCTTATCTTTTCTAAATGCCAGCTATAACATACAAATAAATAAATAAAAATATTTATGAGGCTATTTCATTGGGCTTTAACAAGCACTTATCGCAATCATAAATCCCAAGTTCTGGATGCTACTAACACCTAGCACTGGTGCCTTAAGAAACAGAATGAGCTCACGGGCTCACATTCACACTATTATTGAGGGATAAGATATTCACGTGACTGACATCCAGCTTGGTATTTGTGAATCTGGTCTGTTCCCATTGTGAATGAAAGTGAACTGCATAAATATCCAACAAACAATACACGTATTGGAATTTGTGTGTTTGTATTTTAAATTTAGACAGGTCTTATCCAGCAGTAAAGACACTGTCTTGTCCTGATCCGGGTTGTCTGGTCACCTGGCGTAAGGGGCAACAAGATGGGCAGTGCAAACCTAGCATGTGTTGTTAGTGTTGTGAGCAAAACTAAATGAAATTCTGAGACAAAGTTAGATGGTTGTTTATTTTAAAGTAAATTTTAAAGAATTTATTTTAAAACAAAATGTTCCATATGACCTTAGAATTTGAACTATCTTGGTTTTCTATTTTCAAGCACATTTATTTGTTATTGATATGTTTAGATATTTCCACAAGAAAACCAAGAATGTAAGACACTTGGCCAGAGCCTGGCCTAGGTCCTCTGTTTATATATATCAGCTCTGCAGCTTGGTCTTCTTGTGGGACCCCTAACAGTGGGAGCAGGGGTTGCCTCTGACTCTGCTGCCCACCTTTGGGACTCTTTCCCCCTACGAGGCTGCCTTTTCTAGCCTTAATAGGAGAAGATGCACCTAGTTTTACTGCGACTTGATATGTCTATGCTAGTGGATATCCTCAGGAGGCCTTCCCTTGTCTGAAGAGAAAAGAAAGAAGAGAAGATGGGGAGGAGGCAGAGAGGAGGTAGGGGGAAGAAACGAGAGGAGAGGAGGAGGGAAACCATAGTCGGGTGGGAACATGAATTAGTTAATTAAAAAATAACACCTGCTCAGAATGCCTCTGAGTTTGATGCTCAGCATTGTACATATTGTTTTCTCTTGTTCTGTGATTTTTAAAGACTTTTTATTCATATGGATGTATGTATGCTTGTGCAAGTTTATGTGCATTCCATGTGTGCAATGCTCACAGAAGCCAGAAGGGGCCAAATCCTCTGGAACTAGAGCTTCAGGCAGCTGTAAGTTAACTGACACGGGTGCTGGGAAGGGAACCCTGGCCCTCTGCAGAGTGCTCATGCTCTTAACCTCAGAATCCTCTCTGCAGCCCTGCAAATGCTCTTTTGTGTAATTCATAAATCTGAAGACTCAGAACCACATGCTTCCAAATGTGGCAATGAGCATTGGCCAGTGATTTCCCAAAAGGCCTTATTTCTACTGTGTGTCATTTTCCCCAAGAACCCCTCTGCATTGATGGCATAGTTGAGCTCTTCAAGTTTTTCTGGGTACTTGTTTATTCAATATTGAGCACCATTTAATGAGGGTCTACTGTTTGGAGACATGCTATAATCACTCAACAAGCAAAAACAACCTTACTTTCCCAGAACTTTGAGTCTAATGGGGCAATACAGTTGCTTCACATAATAGGTGTGCGATCATATTATAGAAAACCACAAGCACTTAGAAAAATCAAGATGGGAAATATGAAATAGCAGAAAGTTTTAAAAATATTATTTCTGTCCCCTCCTCCTAGCTTGTGTTTAGTTGCTTTAATAAACATTACAACAGAAAGCAACTTAAGGCAGGAAAAGGTTTATTTCAGGGTACACTTCTCAATCACAGTCCATTTTTCAGGGAAGTAGCTCAAGCAGGAATTGAAGAAGACATCATGGAGGAACATTGCTTACTGGTTGAGTCTATGGCTTGCTTGCTAGCTTTCTTATATAGTGCAGGGCTTCCTCTCTAGGGCTGGTGCTACCCACAGTGGACTGGGCCCTCCTATATTAGTCATCAGTTTAGAAAATCCCTCACGGACATGAGCACAGGTCAATCTGATTATAGCAGTTCCTCAATCAAGGTTTCCTCTTTCCAGGTGATACCAGACAGTGTCATATTGGTGAGCAAACCTGAGCAGCACACTCTCTCTCCATAAAGTCACACTAAGAAGACACATACGAACACACAGGAGAGACTGCCTACAAACATGGAAGCAGCAGGCACTGGCTCTGCTGGCCCTTCGATCTTGAACTTTGACTCTGCAGAACTGTGAAATGTTCATTTCTGTAGTTTAAGCAATCCTGTCTATAATGCCATACTATGGTATCCCAGGCCCAGACAATGCCAAGCTTAAAGTTTCCGATTGCGAAGGCAGTGCCGCAAGGCTGTGAAGAAAGGGTGACAGTAAAACAGACACTAGAGGGAAATAGACTTCAGGCACAGAGCAATAAGTGCAAAGTGCTGTGAGGAAAAGAATGTAGAGTAGAGAAAACAGCTGGGAACACGGGTGGGACAAGACCAAGCCTTGCTTGTGAGTGACCTTGTAACTCACTGTGGACGTTCTGGCTGATAGGCACAAGGTAAAGAATGAAGAAATGAAATCTCTTCTTATTGGACTCAAGCAGTCTATCAGCCAAGGTCAGAAGGAGGGTGACCAGCATAGAGTTGATTTCCATAAATCAAATATGAAAAAAAGGCTTAAATCAGGTTAATTTGCTCTTTTGGAATTGTAATATGGAAAGTATGCCTAAGTCTTCAGATGTGATGGAAAGCAGGAAGCTTCTCAGAAGCTAATCGGGGTCATACAAGAAAAACAAACGAGACCATGTGAAGAGTCTTCAGGAGTACAGGATCGTTGATCCATGCCTAAAATAAGAATGACTGCTATAGATTGAAGCACATTAGGGGATGTTAGGTGGGCTGGGCACTTAAGAGTCAGAGGCAATAGGATCTTTGTGAGTTCAAGGCCATCCTGGTCTACACAGTTAATTCCAGGACAGCCAGGACTTCATACATAGAGAGAGCCTGCCTCAACAACAACAAAGCAAAACAAAAAAGGAAGAGGAGGGGGAGGGGGAGGCGAGGGAGGAGGAGGGGAGTTTTAGGCAGAGAGAGGGATGGGAGGATATAGCCGAGGAACGGGTTGGGAAGGAATAATTAACACTAAGGATATTTGAAAAAGTCATATGGAAACCTATTATTTTATAATCCTTACATGTATTTTTATATAAAAGTTTAATTGGAATTGCCCTACACAGGAGATAATCTTTCTTTCAGAATCCATAGGTTGCCAAATACAAAGCCCAGTGTGTGGTGGGGATGCTTTGTTGAGTTTTTGGTCAGGGATGACACAGAGATGTTCAAACCAAAACAGCCTACAGTTATTGCTCTTAAGAGGCTGTCCATGAGAAATTGAGGGAGTCCCTATTGCCACAGACACAGAACATTTTGCTCACAGGTCATGGGGTGTTGGGACTGGGACACCAACTCAGAAAAAAAAATCTTCTACCTACAACCTGTCCTGCTCACAAGATGTGCTAGGCCAACAGTGGCTCAGAGCTTGTGGGAGAGACCATCCAATCAATTACTGATCTAACATGAGGCTCACACCACAAGAAGGGCCTATGCCTGTCACTGCCAGGATGGCCAGCAATCAAAAGAGACTGACAAAAAGAGAAAAAGAAAAAAGTAAATGAAATGATTTCTAATGATATTCTGTTGTACTCACAGATTGGTGCCTAGACCAGTCATCATCAGAGAGGCTTCTTCCAGCAACTGAAGGGAGCAGATGCAGAGACCCACAGAGTCAGAACTCTGGGCCAGGGAAGCTGTCCCAGGCAAAAAGGGGGAGGAAGGATTATAGAGTTGATGACACCACAGTAGCAACAAAGCAGGGCTCAAAGGCACTCATAGAGACTGAAGCAACAATCACAGAGCCTGCACTGTGCTAAATCCTCTCCTTATACAATGCCGTGGTTCAGCTTGGGGTCTTTGTGGGACTCCTAGCAATGGGAACACTTCTTTAAGTGTTTTCTGACCAACTGAGATTCCTCTGTTGAGAATTCTCTGTTTAGATCTGTACTCTATTTTTCTATTTTTATTTTTTCATATGAATTTATTTCTTAACATTTTTATTTTATATATACATTTATATTATTACACATAAGTACAATAAACTACCTATATAGCAAGAAGAACCATGACACAATCAGGAATTATATAAATGCTACATTCTTAGTGTTTTGGTTATTTGTATTTGACAGCCTTGAAGAAAACATCTTTCCTATCTTATGTCTAAAATTCTGAATGTAAATCAATCTCCATCACATCTTCTCATTATCAACTTAAAATGTGGCAAAAAAAAAAAAAAAAAGCCAAAGCCACTGGGCAAAATGTCCTCATCTCTACCACAGACAGAATTCTGCCTGGAAAGGGGCAAGCTTGGATGCAGGCAGAGTTGACAGCCAAACTCTGCCAAAACAGGGTAATCAAGTCCTCAGTAGTTCCTGCCTCACAAATATGTCTTTCAGATATACTGGGCCAGAAGGCTGAAGAAGATGCTCCAACAAAATAGTTTTGGGTGACTGCTCAGGTAGCAAACTGTCTCTGTTGTCTCATTTGGAAGCTGCTAACCTGTACTCCTGGCATACTCAGGTAATCAAGCTTATTCCTTCTCAAGTCTCTGATGGGGTTGAAGACCAGGTAGCTTAGTTTTACAATGAAGCTTAGTTGTTTAGGGGTTAAGATGTTCTTAGGTCTAGATAGATGCACCCTATTTTTTTAACTGGAGCACAAAACCTCTGACCTACAGAAGGTCCTGCTTGCAGAATGCTCTGGGACTGGAGTCTAGAAGAATCCTCATCAGAAAGGCTTCATGCAGCAGCTGATGGGAGCAGAGTAGAGTACCACAGCCAAACCTTAGGCAGAGCTCAGGGAGTCCTGCTGAAGATGGGGAGGAAGGAACGGAGGAACCAGACAGTTCAGGGCCCACCGAATCAACTGACAGGAACTCATGTGAACTTGAGAGATCAGGGAGCCTGTAGGGGTCTGACATAGGTCCTCTGCATATTTGTTATGGCTGAGTAGCTTGGTGTTCTTGTAGAAATCCTAAAAGGGGGAGCAGGGAGCGGTCTCTGACTCTTTTACCTACTATTGGGAAACTTTTACCCCTACTGGGTTGCCTTGTCCAGCCTTGGTGTGATGATAATGTGCCTGGTCTTATTGTAGTTTGTTATTGTTGTATTTGGTTGAAGTCATAAGATGGAAAACTTTACAGTGGACGCAGTGGGCTAATGTCATCTGGGCACATCTGGTTCTTGGTATCAATAAAACACATAATCTGACATATGCTTCATCCGGCAATCTTGCAACTTTGCATATATAATATTCTCATTACAACTTTTTAAAAGATCTAGCCTAAATACCTAGAATTACAGAATAACTACCAGGGAACTACATAATAAGTTAAAGAGTGTACTGGAAAGCAGTAAGCTAGACCCAATTTGTGGAAATTTTCTTTGTGTAAGTGACTGAGTACTTCAATTTTAATAAAGATAAAGGCAACAAACTTCAAAAAGAAGCTAAACAATATAATAGACTAAAAGCATAGAACAAACTTAAGAGTTTGATTTAGACAAACCAGTTCTAAATGTATTTTTGAAAGAGTTTATATGAGCCAAACCTGAGCTATAAACAGATTATTCTAGTTAGGTTTTATTATGAAATCTATTTTGTTAAGAATACTTGTCAAATCATTTTTATAAGTGGCAAAGTAGTATATTGTTTAGGGTTATTGCTTACACACCCACAATAAGAGTTCATGATTGACCAAACCAAACTATATGGTGAGATAGATAAAATGAAATTAGCAGTCAGCTATTATTAACGTGGCTTGAGCTGTGGATGGTCCATGATATATTCTCTACTCTTGAAAGTTTAAATAAAATGATTGGATTGGGGCTAAGAACTACACTTATCTATGGCTATAAAGATAAATATAACTTATGGAAGAAATTTGGTGATTTAATAAAGTGTCAGTCCTATTTATACATTTAGAAATATATATTTCTAACTATATGTGTGTATATAGTTATACATATATATGCATGTATATATATGTGACACCACAAAGAAAAAAGAGGTCGTGGATTTAAGAAAGAACAAGGGGGTATATGGGAAAGGTTAAATGGAATAAGGAAAGAGGGAAATTATGAAATTATATTATACTTTCAATAAATAAATAATTTTTAGAAAAGATGTACATTGCAGTGAACCTCAGTGCTTACAAATCTTCCTGCATGTTTATCCACCTAGTATAATTGCTTAGAACTGTACTCACATATTTCGAGCTTTGACATATGTTTTCAGTCTACGTACTAGAGAAAAGTGGCAGTTTATACTCATTGCCACACAACATGAGAAAACCAACTTTCATTCTCTTGCCAATTCAAGTTTTTTTAGCAGCTCTTTTAAAATTGTCAGTGAGAAGACAGTAATAGCTGAGTGTGTCACTGCTTGTGCTGCTTAAACGAGTGAAGCTGAAATGGAAATCCACATGAATAAATCCACCCATGGAGACCATACATGCAACTCCCTGGATATTATTTTACTTAAAGTAGCTATGATTTATCAGTCATGCTCTTCCTATACTCATAACTCTTTGCCTGCATTTCTTTTTAGTAGTAATCCATATCTTTTTCAATATAGAGCTCTTTGTATACTAACAATACAATCTCCCTCCTTGGAACATTTTCACCAGCCTTATTTATGATACTGTGTGAGTGATGTGTGTGTGTGTGTGTGTTTAATACATATAAATAAGTATACATATATAAACTTTGAGGTACATGAGTATATTAGTGATTTTCAGGATAAAATATTTATAACACATGAAGATTATGAATGTACCGCTTTGTACTTTCTATTGCCAAAGAGCTTATTACAGCATGTCATCTTTCTTCTGTCTGAAAATAACTTATAAGGGACTTCAGTAATGATGCATAGTTTACAACGTACAGAATGATGGTTCCTAATGCTGTTCATTAAAGACTTCAAGTTTTCACAAATATTAATGTTACTTTTACCTTATGTATCTTTACCCTATAAATGCTTATCTCCTATGTATGTCAAGTTCTACCTGTGGATTCTTGGTCATCTATTTATTTATTCATGGGGATGTCACTGGTCTTATTAGTATAGCTTTGTAATTATTTTCAAATGCAAAGGTAAAGTTATTTTTCAGAAGTTACTATCATTGCTGATTATTCTCCACAATCATATCTATATGATCACTACAACAAATATTTCAGAATTTCAAAACATTGTGTGATGGCTTCTTTTGGGAATAACTAAAATTAAAGAAATCTGGGCACACGTGTGAGAGACTGCCTTAATTGGATCATTTGTGGTGGGGAGTCACGCTGTAGATCTGGGTCACTACTTCTAGTGGCAGCCCACATGAAAGGACATGGGAGAAGGAAAGGTTTGCTTGCTGCCTGCTTGCCCTCACTCTCACTGGCAAGTTCATCTGCCTCGCTGATGAGGAACTCCTTCAGGGTTATTCAAGTCTACTTCAAGATTCCAACTGAAATTGAAGACCAGCTGAGATGTCCTGTTTCGTGGACTGAGCTACTAGATTCTGGGCCTTTCCTGTTGAGTGACAGCATTGCTGGACTAGCTGGACCACAGCCTGTAATGTGCTGTATGTAATATATACATATATATTACATATCATATATGCTTATTACACACATATATTATACATTATACATCCATGTTTATTATATATTAAATACATGTTATTTCTTACATACTTATTATGCATGTATATGTTATATAATACATAATAAATACTATTCTATCAGTTCTGTTTCTTTAGAAAACCCTGACTGATACAGATTGAGATTCTTAAATTAATTTGAAGAAAATAGCAATTTATAATAAACATCTTTATATTGATTAAAAATGTAATATTTGTTTGTACATTGGCATGGGCATGTTGAGGCCAATAGACAAATAGTGAGAGTCTGTTCTTTCTTTCTACTGTGTGGGTCCACGAGATTAAATTCAGGACATCAGTCTTGATGGCAAGCTGTAAGCACGTCTACCCACAGAGCCATCTCACCATGTATGTGCAACATTGTAAGAAACCAAACAGACTATTTTCCAAGGTAATGTCATTTGTATTTCTAATAGCAATGGTACAGGCATTTCAGTCCTTCCTCACCCTACTGGTATTGGCCATGGCTGATATTTTTATTTTTGCCTATAGATGCACAGTGGTATATTTTTTTCTGTTAAAATTAGGTTAATATACAAAGTAGTGGTTTTCACTGTGACATTTTTTAAATTTTTATTATTTAACATATACATTTATATTATTACACATATATACAATAGATTACCTATAGCAAAAAGAACCATGACACAATCAGGAAGTATATAAGTGTTACATTCTTAGTGTTTTGGATATATGTCTTTTCACTGTGGCATTTTCATAGTTTTGTTTTTACCACACTTGCCCCACTGTACCTTTCTCGCTACGTCTACTTCCCCATTACCTCTCTAACCCTCTTGTGGACCGAATTCGTCCTACAAGCAATCCACACTTCCACATCACATTTGTTCTAGAATCCTCTATAAGCAAACACACATGACTCTTCCTCCTCCCTCGTAGTCCCCTTGACAATTCCATGACTTCCATGTACACACAAACACACACCCAAAATGAAATCTAGACTCTGCCTGGGAGGAAAAAAAAATATGCTCTTTCTCTGAGCTGGCTTATTTCACTGAATCCCATGGCTTGAAATTCCATCATTTTCCTGAATACATTATGACTTCATTTTTCTTTGCAGCTAACAAAAGTCCATTTTATAAGTACTGTATTTTCTTTATCCATGCAGCTGCTGGTGAACATTTGACTAGCTTGCATTTCTAGCTATTGTGCATGGTGATGTAATAGACACGGATGTGCTAGTATATCTGTGGTCTGTTCATGTAGCATCCTTTGGGTATACATATTCAAGAGTAGTGGAGCTAAGTCATATACAATTTCTACTTGGTACTTTTTGAATTCTGCATCATCTTTTTTAGGGAACTTGGTCTACAGTTTTCTCTCCTTGTGTTCCACCTTACCATTGGGTGATTATGGCTCTGTAGAGTGAGTATTACCTCTCTCCTTATTACTTTAGGTGATAATTTGAGGAGCTTTGGTGATAATTCTCTTTTGAAAGTTTGGTATAATGCAGCAGTAACTCTGTCCAATACCAGGTTTTTCTTTGTTGAGTCTTTTATTATTGTTTCAATATCATGTATCTGTTAAACAGGTTGTATCATCTGCATTTAATTTTTGGAAGGCCATATGTAACTCAATATGTTTACTTCTTATAGATTTTCTTTTTAAACGTCATTATTTCTCTACCAATTTAAATGATAGCTTTGTAGTATATAGCAATCCTTGTTTGCAATTATTTACTTTCAGGGATTAAAATCTATCATTCCTTGCTTTGCTGGATTTTAGATGAGAGATCTGATGTGTTTTAATGTATTCACCTTTGTAGTGAGTTACTGTTTTCCCCTTATAGTTTTTTTTAGCATCTATTTCTCTTGATTATATGTGTGCATGGTGGGAGATTATGGAATGGTGCACATGTGGAAGTAAAACAAACAACTTGTGGGAATTGGTCCTCTTCTTCCATCATGCAAATACCAGAGGTCAAACTTAAGACTTGAGGTTTGGCAGCAAGCTCCTGTAGGCACCGAGACACCTTGCTACCCTCTTCATTCACATTTTTAAAGATTTCTTTTATTTTTATTTTATGTGTATGTACACGTGTTAGCAATGCGGTATCCTCAGAGTCCAGGAAAAAAGCATTAAGTTGCCGGAGCTGGAGTTGCAGTCAGTTCTAAGCAACCCAAACGCATGATTGTGAGAACCAAACTGGGGTCCTCTGGAAGAAAAACAAGCACCCGTACCTGCTAAGTCATTTCCTCAAGCTCTGCCTTCAACTTACAGCTTTTGGATAGTATTCTTCTTTGCTTTGTACTTTTGACATATTGACTATTCATGAGGCAAAGTTTCTTCGTTGCTTATGTCTCTTTGCAGCTCTAAACACCTCTTGTGTCTGAAAATCCATTTATTTCTCTATAGTTGGATAAATTTCTGCTGTGGTACCATGGAAAAGGCTTTCTGTTCCTTTGGTGTTTACCTCAGCTCTTTCTTCTGACCTGTGGATTCTTCAGTTTGCTCTTTTGACTCTGTCTAGAGCTATGGTGCTGTGGTCGTGCTCATTTTTCCTCTTCATCAATATATAAATGCAGTATTTCATCAGCCTCTTCTCCATCCTGTTATTAATCCTCTGCTTAGTGAGATGTATAGATAATAATTAAATTTGGTTTTATATTTGACCAATGGCATTTTTACAATATTTCTATTTGGTTTTTCACATCTCAATTTTAGTGTTTTTTTTTTCCCCATGTGGCTGAATTTCCTTTCCAGCTCCTGGACTGAAATCATTTGTGCCCCTTCCAGGTCACAGTGCATTTCTACTGGCAGGCTCTTGGAATCTGCCCTGAATTTTGCCTAGTTCATTATCTTTGAATTCAGCCAGTGGTAATATGATTCTTTTGAGTCATATTGCCTTGCCATTTCTTGTATCTCTGTGCTGTGATTTGTATCTGTTGATTTAGGTATGTCTTCCAGTTTTACCTGGGCACCTTTTTTCCCCCCTATTTTTCATTATTTTGAGAATTTGGACAATGCATTTCAATCATACTCACCTATCCTCCAATATCTCCAACTTTGTGTCCTCTTCTTTTAAACCCATCAAATTCTTAGATGTGTGGCCTTCTACTGAAGGAAGGTCAGCCCACCAGGAGCCAGGAGCCAGGAGACAGGAGCCAAGGGCCAGGGGCCAGGGACCACACCTTAAAGAAAACCTACTGGGCCTTTCTCAGTAACCGTCATTTGCAAGTAGCTCTTTTCCAGGTAGGGCGTCAAATCACCTCCATAATCTTCAGTGGAAAGCCTCACCAGCAGGTCCTCAAAAGAACTCAATCCTGAGTCTTGCTTAAAGACCAGCCTGTTGATGCAGCATGAATGTCAAACCGTGCAAGACACAGAAACACTCTTTAAAATTATTAAAGCCCATGTACCAATGGTCATAAGAAAAATGGAAAAATTCACATAGAATGTGCTATGAGGTGAATTATTTAGAGTAAATGTGGAAAAAGTAAATGAACGATATAAAGCTTGGCAGTGAGTAAAGAAGGGTGGAGGAGACAGGACCGAACAAGAAAGGGAAAAGGAGTGCAGAGAAAGCAGCAAGAAAGAGAAAAAAATGACAAGTGAATGGAAATTGTCAAAGGTCCTAACAATGAAAAAGTTAAAGAACAAAACCGATTAAAAAAAAAAAAGGAAGGGAATACAACTAAAACATAAAAGCATCAGTAAGATAAAGTCCAAATAGTGCTGAAAGTACACTATAGAGAAAGCATGGTACACAGGGGCTGAAAATGGAAAAGGAAAAACAAACCGCTCAGTAATGAAAGCTGCAGAAGCAAAGTCAAATGAATATGTTCTGAGAAATAAAACACGGACATGCAACTGTGCTGTAAATACAACAAAATACAGATACTGAGACGGTGTACTTTTCGATGGCACTCTTGCTTTAGCGTCAGTCGACCTCTCCTCCAGCCCCTCTCCCCATCCCTGTTATTGCTAGGTACCCTACCCCCAGCTCTGAGAATTTTCGAAGCTCCTCTATTTCTCTCTCTGGCAAAGAGCTTTTCCCCCCTTATTTTGACTCCCTTTTACTACAGCCCACAGAGGCGACTTCTGCATTGCCGCCTCAGCCCGAAACCTTGGCGGACCACGCTTTGAATTGCCTTTCTCTTCTACGAACTGCTTATCATCTTTTGGTGAACGTTTTGGGCATCTTGGCATCTTCTTAGACTGACCATCCTCTTTTTCTTTTTCTCCTTGTTTGTTTTAATTGATAATTGTGAGCTATTCAAAAAGTCCTGACTACAAGAAAGTCTTTTGAGTTCTGCTTTGCAAGTATCATCTACTCTGTGACTTGTCTTATATTCTCATATTCCCAGGACAGAGTTTTCTAAAGAGCAACATCTCCAGGTCTTGTTCGAATGTCATTTATTAAATTACTCTCATTTATGAAATTTCATGCTTTTGGTTTTCTTAAGAAACTTTTTACCTAATGCAACGGGTTTCAACTAGAGCTCTTTTACTCCCCAGGAGATGTGTGTCAAGGTCTGAAGACATTGTTCGTTGTCACAAGGAAAATAGTCCCTGCTTCTAATGGGTGGACCCCCAGGATGCTACTTACCACCAATGATGCACAAGGCAAGGTCTTACAGCTAGTACAGGGTGATAGCCCTAGTGTTGCTAAAACCCAGCTCAACCCAAAGCCCAGAGTGTCTTATAATTTTAACATTCCTACTTAACTGATTTTACTTTGTTCCATGCTTAGAAGATTATTTGCCATTTCCATATTTATTCTTGTAAATTATTATAATTTGTTTATAATTTTACTTCAAAAAGTATTTGTTCCCTTTGATGTAATGCTAAGCATTGTTCTTTCTATAAAATTGAGTGTATTTATTTTTCTACAGTTGCCATAACAGAATTCCACAGAGTAGATGACTAAGAAATATATGTTCTCACAGCTCTGGAGGCAAAAACATCCAAGCTCAAGGCATAGAGAGCTAGTTACCTCTGATACCTAACCCATGGCTTAAAGAAAACTGCTTTCTGCTGTGTCCTCACTAGTCACTTCCTCTTTACATGTATTTACTCTAGTCACCTGCTCTTATTAGCACTATCCTTGAAGGACATCTGTCTTACTAGACTACAATCAACCCTACTGACCCAAGTTAAGGACATCCTTGAAGACATTTGTAGTTTCGAGGTCCTAGGTTTTAGCTTCAGCACATGAATTAATAATTCAGCAGGTTATAGTGCTTGCCTGCTGGGTTCTATATTTTTATCTCAAACTGTTTTCCTGATTAGTATTTTGGGTTTTTTTTTCTTATTGCTTTTGATCTGTTTTTAATGTGATGTTTTTGTTGTTGTTATTATTGTTACTGTTGTCATTTGGGGGACATTTTTCCATCTACTTTTCATATGCCTGTATATCTTTGTTACTATAGTAAAGCAACACTTACAGAAACATTGAATATTCATTAAGCTTCACATTTGCTCTTATGTGACACCAATTTTTTTTACAGAGTGCATGTGAGTTACACACTTCTTTCATCGATAGTTTGATGCTTTCCTTTCTTTTTTTTTTTTTTTTTTTCTTACCCATTGAGTTTCATTAGCTTTCGTTTAAAATTAGTTTCAATTAGCTTAGTGGTAACATGAGCCCGAGTAAAGGGAACACAACTAACTTATCAGTGCACACCACTGAGGAAAACGAACATCTTCCCCAAGCACCTATGAACAACCACCATCTTTCAGTGGGATGGTGATGTGATGTAATGATCTCCCCCACCCCTGTTGTGATGAAATGATGGTGGTCCAGGCTTGTGCAGACAACCATAGCTGAAATGGTTTATAAGTGTGATAGCAGCCTCATGGCAGGGTGAGTCATACATATCTTCCATTATCGCATAGCTTATCTTCTGCTGTCAGTTATTTTTAAACCCCATCTCAGTGATTTAGTAAAGTGTTTAAATAGTTTGTTAAGTTCCATTTGTAGTTACTTTTTGTTGGGCCATGACCAATCTCTAAGCTACACTGCATGTTTAATTATTTTACATGGATATGTCTTTATCCGTGTCCAGGACTCCTACAGGCTAGAAGAGGGCAATGAATCCCCAGATGCTTGCCTTACCAGGATGCTGGGGTGCAAGCCTGGGTCCTCTGGAAGAGCAGAGAGTATGGTCTGGACCACTGACCATCTCCCTAACCCAACAGTCATACATTTTCACAGTGAAAGTTTGGATGGCGTTTAGCTGGCCCTGTTTTCTGCTCACATCACACTAAAGATCTTGGGCCATATGCTTACTTTACTGTTAATATAGCTTTGGGGGGGCTATGCATTGGAATTTTTCTATTATATCAAGTATGAAAACAAAGTACCATTCAGGATCATTTGGATAGTTAGGGCTTTTCTTCATTTTATCTCTGAAAAGAACAAGTCTGGGCTTTCTGCCTTACAAGCCTTTTTAAGGATCTTATTATTGTGTGAAATGAGTAATATCTACCAAGTTCCCTCCTATCTAGATAGAAGGGTCATACTGAAAGGAAACAAGTTCTGGGACGTTGTTATGCTGACAAATACTTTATTGAGAGTTTACATTGTGGTGAATAATGCTCTTAATATTACTTCTTTTCAGAGCATTGTTGCAACTGATGAAGTTACCGATTCCTGATGGCGAGACTTGCCCGGGCTGGATCCCCGATAAGATTATAGTTTCTTTGCAAACTCCTGCTTTCTAAGAAGATTACTAATTTCCTGGCTCATTTTCAGACCCAATCTAACTTTGCAAGCAAATGCCACTAATCGGTAGGGCTACAATACCTTTAGGCAGTTGTTCTCAAAGCCTTCAAATGCTGGAGCACAGCGGCAGCAGAATTTAAGATTTAAGGTCTTTTTTTTTTTTCAGCCATAAATAAGTTAAATAGCTAGACAGACACGTCTTCAAGAAAATCTCCACTAGACAAGGTGGAAGCAGTTCATATTCTCTCACACTTAGACTATGATTTAGAAAAACACATTTATAGCACAAATCATTCCTTAGACAATGCATCCAGACAAACGGACATTATAAGAGTCACTGAGATAAATGGACATGAGAGCTGGCCTCTCTTTGTGCTTCCTGAAGCATTTATTTCCCATAGGCATATCCACAGTATGAACCAAATGGTATCAGTCTGCAGTTCACCCCTCAGAGATAAAGTCAGGTGATGACAGACCTGAGTTTAGGCACTTTGAGTGACAGGCAAAACAAATATATAAAGGATGTTAGGAGACAGTAAATAGACTCAATCCTTCTAGTCCTCAGATAGATGGACTCGGAAACAAATCTGGCTAATCTGGGTCTTCACTCGGAGACTCTGTTAGTTCTGTATTAAAGGCACCGCTGAAGAAGGTCCTCCCTATTGTACGCTGTACAAGCAATCCTGCAAGGTTTAGTTCACTGGAGGAGCTGCCTCCATGAGTTTCATGCCAGACTATGAGCAGGGTTGTATTTTGAATTTGAAAATTTGAATTTAGAAATTTTTGAGGATTGTTTTTAAAGACAGTGGTTCGGTTGCCTTGAGAACATAGGTCTATGTAGATAATTAAATCTTGTGAATAGGAGAGCAAGGTAATGGGTGGCCATGTTACAGACGTAAATCAGGATTGTAGGGAGAAATGTCTTTATAAACAGTTCTTTTAAATGTTGGAATAGAAGTTCCTTTTCTGTTGGTGTTCTGTTCAAGAAGTTGTCTCCTGTGCCAATGTGTTCCAGGCTCTTCCCTACTTTTTCTTCTTTCTAACTTAGTGTCTCTGGTTTTATGTTGAGGTTTTTGATCCACTTGGGTTTAAGTGTTGTGCAAGGTGACAAATATGGGTTCAGTTGCATTTCTTTACACATAGACATCCAGTTAGACCAGCACCATTTGTTGAAGACACTATCCTTTTTCCATTGAAGGGATTTGGCTTCTTTGTCAAAAATCAAGTGACCATATGTGTGTGGATTCATATCTGGGTCTTTGATTTGATTCCACTGATCAACTAGGCTGTTGCTGTGCCAGTACCATGCTGTTTTAATTACTGTTGCTTTGTAGTAAATAAGAGGAAAAGTTTTTTTATTAACTCTTTTTTTATTAATATTTTAGTTTATTTATTCATTCACATTACATCTCAGTTGTTATCTCATCCCTTGTATCCTCCTATTCCTCCCTCCCTCCCGCTTTCCCTCTACTCCCCTCCCCTATGACTGTGACTGAGGGGAACGTCCTCCTCCTGTATATGCTCATAGGGTATCAAGTCTCTTCTTGGTAGCCTGTTATCCTTCCCCTGAGTGCCACCAGGCCTCTCAATCAAGGGGACATGGTCAAATATGGGGCACCAGAGTTCATGTGAAAAACAGTCCCCAAGGTGGAAAAAATTTTAAGGCCATCCTCAAGGAGTTACTATAAATCTCTTCACAATAAAACAGAAATATATTTCATATTTCAAAGTCTTTTTTTGTTTTTTTTTAAATTGTATTAATTTATTCAGATTACAACTCAATTGCCATCCCATCACTTGTATCCTCCCATTCAAATTTCTTTATTCAAGAATACAAAATTATTTCTGAGAAATTCCTTCCATTTAGAACTTCTCAATGAGTACACCTGTATGTAGCGTCAGAGGTTAGTATATATTGCACATCTGGGAGGCAAGGAAAGAACTAAGATGCTAATACCGATAGTCTCCCCTAACGTTAGTTCCAGCATTAGCCTGGGATCTGAAATTCCCTTAAAATGATCATTAGGAACCTCCTACAATAGACTATTGACAATAAAGAATAAAGAAGTCAGGAAGTTATGTCAGCGTGGTGACAGAGTTGTCAGTATTGCTTATTTTAGCTCTAAGTTACAACTACCAATTTCCACAATCCTTTCACTATGTTTGTATGGAGTCAGCATTTAAGCAGAGAATTCCTCTAGTGGAGCATAATAAAGGAGTTGTAATGAGCTGGATGCAAAGGAGTAGCTAAAGAGAACATGTGTGGTACAAAGAGCTCCATGTCAAACTCTGCATCAATACTGGAAATGTCAGAAGATGTGCAGCAGAGGTTAAGTCGGGCTCTCTTGTGTTATGGAAAAGCTCTCAGTTCCTTATTTTTGGTTCACAATAGTCATCACAGCTTTAAATTGTGGGTATAGAGAAAGCCTCTCATAAATAAAAGCTTGTGTTCTGGGAAGGGAGAAAAGAAAAAAGACAAACATCCTTCCTCACATGAGGGCTTGCTATAATTCCCTTTATAAAATGATTGCAAACACACCCTTGACTCATATTCAAGTACTTAGTTCAAAAATGTAAAAATCATTTTTATAAGAAATCACTACCAATTGAAATGCTAAGATATAAACATCTGTGTGCATGTTTAAAATTCAGAAGTACTTATCTATCTAGTCAATAAAGTTTGCAACTGGACTGCACAAACTTCGCTTCCTCCTCTTATGAGATAGATTAACATTACTTATCTCACATGGTTATTAAAATGGATGGATAAGATACCGAGTTCCAGAATACTTTATATATTAAACTACATCATAGTTGTTTTTGCCACTCTGTGGCTCTGGTTCATATTCTTTTTCCAGTAAGTCTTGTTGGAGCTGTGCAGAGACATGCGGCATCTTCATAGTACACCTGCCTAGACAGCATTTCAGGAAATACACTTCCGGAATACTCACTTCAAAAACCGTTCTAGCAGTCCTGGAGTTGGCTAAAATCTTCAGGGTTTGCACTCTCTTGTCATGCCTAGAACTTCTGTTCCCTAATGCTCCCTACTACCATGAACCTGAAAACCCAAGAATCCAATCACTGGCATGTTCCTCCTAGAGACAAGCGAACTGCCTGTGTATGCAAATTTCACAGTGAAGTCTTCATCTGTTTCATCTGAACATTACAATTCAACAGTTTCAGACATGGCAGTATTTTGTTTACCTTCCAGTGGTTGCTAAACACCTGTCTCGGCCAGCCCTGAAGTTCAGTTCTTTGGTAGTGTTCCGTCCTTGCACAAGAACCACTGCTTTCTCCGCATCACTGCTATGAATACAGGCTTACCCCATGGTCCTACATTTCTAAACATATGACAAACTGCATCCTAAAGACCTCTAAACATGAACAAACACAGGCTGGCCAACACTTATTTCTTTATTTCTATGTATCCGCGTATTACATTATGGGCACTCAAAACTACACATGGGGTATTTGATATTGAGGAAGTCCTAAGGACTGGGCTACCCTGTTGCAAATATTAAAGTTAGGAATTTTTATTTTATGTATAGATGTGATAAAAACATGGAGGAATAGTAACTTCCTCTTAATTTACACCAACAGTGGGACTTGCACAGTGAACCATCTATAAATAAAACATCAAAATAATCTACGCTGGTTAATATTGATGTTACCAGCTATGCAGCAGAACTAGCCTTATTTATTATAACACCATTTTATTATTATTTACTAAAACATGAACCAGTCATGATTCATCCCTACTGATCCCACTTGTGCCATCCCTCGGCACTCTTTTTCATTCTTACTTACCCTTAAAGCCCACTGGAAAAACACTTCTGTAAGTTTTCATTAATTTCTCTTTCTCTAACTTTGGGTGCTCCTTGCCCTTGCTCCTTTTTGAAGCACCTGTAACGCATCACGGAAGTCGACCTCTTGACAAAGGTTTCAACCCATCACCATGCAAAAGACCATGGCTGCCTTAACGTTCTTTCTATATATTTGTTGTTCTTATGTATATGTAACGGATAAAGAGGAGGAGAAGGAAGTTTTGTAAAGTTGGAAAGGAGTGGAAGAATACATCAAGAAGTAAAAGGGAAAAGGGGAGGGAGGAAATGGTATAATTATATTTTAATTAAGTAAAAAAAAAAGACAGTTAACTTTAATGCTGTAAATGTAGTTCAATGGAAGTTTGCTCTCCTAGCATGCTACTAGCGCCTAAATTAAATAAGTAGATGAACAATAAATAAATGTAACCTGGCTTCCACTTTCCTCACTAGGTGAATTTTATACCCAACAGTGTTCAAGTACAATTTCACCATTTCCTCCTCATGTATACGCTTTAGCTAGATACATCTGTCCCTGTGGGCTGAAAGCTGATAATCCCCACTAAACCCATGTGTTGCAACTTAATACTCAATGTGATGCCATCATAAGGTAGAGAAGTAGTTGAGTTATAAGGATTTTACCTTTGTGAATAAGGGTGGTGTCCTATAATAGTAATAGTAATAGTCATAGTCATAGTCATAGTAATAATAATAATAATAATAATAATAATAATAATAATAATACTTTCAAGCAAATGTCTTTGGCCTCTTCTATCTGTGAAAATACAGAAAGAGGGCAGACAAAGCCCTTTTTCACATGGCATTCATTTTCTGATACTTTGATCTTATACTTTCTATGCCCCAGACAATGAGAAATACATTTCTTTTGGTTATGTGTCACCCAGTCTGAGATACTTTGTCATAGCAAATGTACTAGAGACAGCTAGGTATCTACCTATTTTCAACATAAGTATGAGGTTCTCTTGAAAGCATCTCTAACTTCTCTACCATCTCCATAGTCACACTCAGGTAGCTGTTTGTATGATCACATGCTTAATAGTTTTCCCCTTGCTAGACTGCCAGCATCATAAAAGAGCAAATCTATTTAGTGTTTGTTGATATATACTTAAGTAAATAGTAAATAATGAACCAGTGAGTTTCCTGAAGGACATTTAAATGGTCCTAACTCTAGTGAAGCATCATTGTAGCTCAGAAAATTGTTTGCTAAATCCATTCGCTCCCAGCATCATCCCAATTTCTATGAGTCTCTCTTCCTTCTGGAGAGGATATGTTTCCCATGTGAGTTGTATTATTCAGAGTAGTCTCAGAAAAACACTACTAATGGAATGAGCACATATTACAAAGATTTCTTCTAGATTGCCTTACATGATAGAAGCTGGGTAGTTCTGCCTCACGGAGAGACTGAGAACCAGATAGTTTCTCAGTCCAAGAACTTAGACAATTCAGCAGTTCTGAACTGGTAGTAATGAGCTGGGAGATGCCTGGCGAGCCACCAGTGACCTTCCGTCTAAGTGAGAAAGTAAAGGGAGCTGAATTCCAGTGTCAGCAAGGATGGCAGCAGCAGCAGCAGCAGCAGCAACTAGGTAAATCCTCTCACCAGCAAGAGCTACAGAGTGCAGACAAAAGTACCATTCCCCGTCCCTCCGACCCTTTCATGTCTTGGCTGCCAGAAGGTGCTTGCTCCCTACTCCAAGCAGAGTGTCCCCACCTCGGTAAACCTTTTCAGGAAATGCCCTCACAGCCCTCCCCAGGGTTATGTCCTTTAGCTGATTCTAGATTCAATCCAGTTGGGAGGTGATAGCGCTATCATGGCATCTGAGAAGTGTTGTCAGTGGAAAACGTAAGAAATAGAAGAGCACTAAAGAACTTCCCACTGACTTTTCTATTAACAATTGATGGCTACTTTTACTTTCTGGTCCAAGGTCGTCTACTCAGACTGTATTGACATGAGAAACATGTCCTCAAGTGGGCTATAGACAACTCATCACTCTGTCCTAAGGACAACTGAGGGAAAAATCCATGCATGACATAGCTTTACCTGCTACTCTAGGAGACTACAAGCTTAAAAGAGCTCAGTGCTGTTTGTCTTTATGTTATGGCGTGAGGCTCTTGTGTTGAATTGTTGATCAAGCGTATTTGCAAACTCGCAGTGTGTGAATTTTAACTCTGCTTACCATCAGTGCTGCTTCCCTCAGTACTGGCAGGTGAGGCCTGCTGGAGTCTATTTAACACATGACATTGGATGACATTCCAAAAGAGTAAATGTGCATTTACTCTAAACATGTAACAGATTACAACCCCGGTAGTTTCTGAGGCATAAATGTTGACCCTGGTAATTTAACTATATCCTTGTCTGAATTGATTATGCAGCCCATGTGCACACTGGTAAAATAGTAAGTTCCAAGTGACCAAAAGTCAAAATGCTAAGATCAATACTCCAGTCTAAGAATGATGACTATATGTGTGTGTAAGTATATAACTATATATGCACAAATAATGTCTCATTAACAAAAATGGTAGGGGCTGGCAAGGTGACTTAGTAAGTAGAGGCACTTGCTGCCAAGTTTCATGACCATGGTGGAAGGAAAGAGATTCATACAAATGGTCCTTTCAAGTCCATGTGTACACAGGGCCATTTTTGTGAGCCCTTCACAAACAAATGTATATAATACAATTTTAAATAATGAGAATGGGGCTCAGGAGATGGTTCATTCAGTGAACTACTTGTTACACAAGCACAAAATCCTGAGCCTGGATTTTCAGAACCCACATTAGAAAGCCAAGTGTATCATTTCACACCTGTAACTCCATCCAGGCTTAAGTAGGGAAGGCAGAAGGATACAGAGGCTCCATGGCCAGTCAGCCTAGATTCCGGATCATTTCACGGACTTCAGTGTTAAATGAGAGCTCCTGTTCCCAAAGTCAAGGCAAGGGGCAATTCAGGAAAGAAAATTTATAGCCATATTTGTGAAAACTCAAAATAACAACAGTCATAATAATGATCCAGCCTGGGTAAGTGTTGACATTGGAATGATGAGCCCATATAAGCCAAAACTGCTGTAGAGAAAGTGTGTGAGAGGAAAGCAGGTAGCAGCCAGGCTCCAATCTGTGTTGAAGTAGATTCTCTTTGGCTTTGGAGTTCAGATACCAATTAACTACAAGAGACAGGAATACCCCCAACTACTGTGGCATTGCACATTGACTTTTGAGAGATGTCTAACAGTGTGTATCTTCATTAAAATATATGTGTGTGTATGTGCATATGTACAATTTTAAGAATCCCATACATAAATACTGCTTACCTTTTAATCCATGGTTTACAGTTTTTGAACAGTTTTGAACCCAAGGTAGGACTGACAAAGGATCACAGAAATACAAGTACAAAGATACTTGTCATAAGATTTGCAAGAGCAGAGAGAAAAAAAGAAAAGTACAGAATAATTAACTATGAAAATCCCTATGATAAAACAAATATAAAATGCCAAAGCCACTCATAAAAACCACTGAGTAGAAGAATAAATAGCAAGTAAAGAAAATGCTGTGCGATTTTAAATTAAAAATAATTTTTAAAATTGTAACGATAACATTAGTTAATTAAATATAATATGTGAACGCATAAAATTACAGAAAAGAAAACCCCTAGGCACTGAGTGTTCATCTGTGGGTGGTGATATCATGGTGGTATTTGTATTCCTCAGCATGCTTTGGTGTGCTTTCAAAACACGACATGCTGAATCCATTTCTTTAATAAAGTATATTAATGTCAAGTAATAATGACTTTAAATATTACTTTAACATTAAAATAGGAAAGATTAATTTAAAATCATCTTCTTCCACAAGTCTCGGGGTCAGCTAAGAGCCAAGACAGGTGGTTAGAGACTCCCAGTGCTGTGGCAATGGGTTCACTTGCGGAATGAGAGCGATGCTCTTGAACAGAGAACTAAGCCTCCTGCTAGCCAGAAGTGAAAGCTGGGTAAGTGTCAACTACCAGCTTCTGTGCACAGAGTAGCAAAGAAATAGGTACATATTGCTGAAAGTTCAATTCTATAGGCTGATATAGGTCCCGTAAGAAGGAAACGTCAGGACAGAAACTGCAAATCCTTTAGGAAGAAGACGAGGTGGGGGGCTGCGGCGGGGAGGGGGGGCGGGGGACGGGGGGCGGAGGCAGCGGCACGTTCTTTGGCCTCATCGGGCTGTAATTTCATGAGTTTGAACTGAGGAATGACTGGAAGCTGCTGGCTGAGCTCCGCTGTTCATCATGCGGGGCTCTGCTGCCTGCTAAATGCATCCAGCTTGTAGAGAGTTCACTGCTCAGCACAAGTTCAGGCAATCTCATTTAGCTATCTTGATGAAACTCATAAAAGAAGCACCCTTGGATCTTACTACAGATGCAATTCAAGCCCTTGATTTCCATCATCTCTGTGGTCTGATTCCGGCGCCTAACATGAGCAAAGCAGATAAAGTGCCCTGCCTGCTTCAGGCCTGAATCGCAGTCTCCTCAAGGGCATGCCACATAGAGCTGTGTGAAGTCCAACGAAGGGACCTTAAGGTCTATCTGCTTTTCTTCATTTTTTAATCTGCTTACTGTTTAAATATTGGATGAAGTAATGGCAATGTTCTCTAGAGGAAATTGAGCTGGGCGCCTTTTGAAATTCCCTTGAATGGGCTATTTCTAACTGGACTGTCCAAACTGAAAGCATATTTATTCTTCTGAACATAAGGAGTGTTAAAGGTAATCATCACAGTTGTTTTATAGAAGAATTAATTCACTCAGCGTGCAGATTACACGTTTCCGTAGTATACAAAACAGGTAACTATGCCATGTGCTAGATATGTCAAATGGCATGACGGAATCAGGCATTTCACAATATGAATGCATATCAAATTATTACATTATACACTTTAAATACATACAATTTTTATTTGTCAATTATACCTCAGTAAAGGGGAGAATGAAAGATAAATTAGCCATTTCTTACAGTGCACCAAAGGTTATTATCATGAAAATTGCCATCACCTGTTGAGTCCCCTGCACCTAACAAAGTCTAAATACTGAAGTAACTGGCAGGCTAATTACTTAATAAGCACACCACCACAGAGGTGCTGTCAGCTCTCAGAAGGAGAAACATCACTGAGTACTACCTGGTCCTGAAAAGAGAGAATCTCACTTTATCCTAGCAAATGAAATCTGTTCCATGGGTTCAGCTCACAAGTTCTAGTGATTTGGGACAGAGAGGAAACTCTGAAGAGATTTCGGGGAACAGAAACCTCCAGAGAAGGTGCAATGCAGAGCAGGTGATCAATGCCCGTGGGCTAGAAAGCTTCCTCACTCTGGAGGCCTGAAAACTGGTAGGGCATCTTTGAGCAGCTGGCTCTTTCTGCATGCAATTGAGTATTCACTCCCTGTTTGTATCATAAAAGTTCTTTCCTCTGTGTTTTTAAAATAAAGTTCAGCCATCGTAGAACAGGATCTATGCTGCATTAAATAGTTAAGCTAACTCTTAAATTTTTTTTCCCAGAAGCATGCAAGAAAATGGGGACAGTGGAAGGGGAGTAGCTACCATGAGATGCTAATGAGGAAAAGAGTTAGGGCTTCGCAGAGTCGCCAGTTGAGGAAGTTGATAAAAGACTGATAATGTAGCCCCTGTTTTAGGAAGGTGTGAGCACTCTGTTTCGCCAGCACCTACTAAATGATTCAGAGCACAGGAGTTGTGACCCAATTGCATAGCCTTTCCCAGGTTAGAAATGAATGGCTCTGTTAACTTCAAAACTCTATTATGTTTTATGAGATGGATATAATAATTAGCTCCAATTTTCTCTGATAACAATGTTAGACGGCAAGCTGCAACTTGAGAGGGACTTCTCAGTGGAAAATCTGAAGAATTACACAGTTCATTTGCTGCACAGTGTAAAATATATCTTCTGGGAAGCATGCACAGTAATCTTAATGTGACTAACTCAGAGCCATATATGGAATTATAATATGTTAATTCTATTTGTACCCAGGGAGAATTCATTGTTTCATTAATGAGGTGGCAAGTGCTAAACTCTTCAGTCCTAAGAGCGTTTTCCTGAAAACACATCACTTAGCTACTATTTTGCTCCTCCTACATTAGCAAGCAGAGTGGAATAAGCAATAATTCATTGCTAATGGTTCAATATGAAGGGTGCTAAAGAGACATTTCCCACAGGGACAATATACTGCCCCAAATTCTCATCACTAGTAATTCTTATGGGTGGACTCTTTTATCTCTTAAATATTATGTCTCAATTATTTTTCCATTTCCTGTTTTATTTACATTATGATCCAAATGTTTTATTATAATTATTGGACAAGTAGGAGAATTCAGTTACAAAGGCACTACTAGTAATATAGGTCTTTCTCTCAGTACAGGAACTAATAGAAACCATACATCTTGCAGCCTGTCCGCCTGAGTTTGAGTCATAAGTTCATCTCTAACTGGGGTGATGAGGGGTTTCTCATTCCTCATCTTTACAATGATAATTAAAAAAAAATAAAAAGCAACCTTGCCTATGTAGAAGGTTATTCAAAGATTAAACAAAATAATTCAATGAGGACATAGCATGTCATAGTAGTATTATCAGGCAGAAAAAAAAATTAATTTTGAAAACAATGAGTTGCTTCTGTACAGTGTAGAGCAATATCAGGAAGAAAAAAAAAAAATATATATATATATATATATATATATATATATATATAATTCTTTCCTTGCTAGGGTCACCCTCAGAGATTCCAGAGAGTTTCCACTGCACTAGGCTTCCACATCACCCCCAAATGCCCCCCAGTTCTAGCCATCTCTCCCAGTACTCTCGCCCTTCACACCTCCTTCCACACCTAATCCCTCTTGTACCCATTCCACCGGTCCACAGTCCACCTGCAAAATCTGTAGGCCTTTCTTAGTGAGCTTATGTCTTCCCCACTTGAGTCCTCCTCGTTCCTTTGCCTCCGTGGGTCTGTGGGCTGCAGCATGGCTGTCCTTTAGATTTTAGAAAACGCCTGTAAGTGACTGTTAGGCACTCTTCTGATCTCAGCCTGCAAGGGAAGGTATACCGTCTCCTCTGTATAAACTGTACACATCCTGCCCCGCCCCCAGATTCATCATCTTCCAAAAGTACTACAGGAGCTTAGAAATTCAGCTAAGCAGTGAAGGGCTTGTCTACAGTTACAGGGCCCTGGGCTCAGTCCTCGGGATGGGGGTGAGGAGAGAGAGTAGTATGTTGAACTTGTATGAAAAAATATATAAAATTTGAGATTCTTTGATGATAAGAGGATATCTTCCATTCAAATGAAAGTTTTTTTTCCAGAAACATAACTAGTAAAAATGAATAAAGCTGAAGTTTTTCTCCTTTAAGTAGAACTGAATGAAGAGCAGAATTTTGCCTGCTCCCACTAGACCAGATTTTTTTGTTAGTCTGCTAATAGTCTATGATTACTTATGAAAACACGCTATTTGAAATAATAAATTAAAAGGGAAATTCTTAATTTTTAAGAAAAAAATTCATACATGTATAGAGTGTATATTGATCACATTCGCTTCTTATCTTAAAACATCTCCCAGGCTCAATGTCTCTTTTATAATTGTTTTTATTTCTTTCTCAATCAACTGAATTCAATCAGTCCCATCCACATGTGCATAGGTGTGGGGCCATCCACGTGAACACTGACAACCTTCCAGTGGCCACACTCCTAAAGGAAAGAGACTGGCTCCCGCAGGAGCCATCAGCTGCTAAAAGCTGCTCAGTTGGGGGTAGGATCTTGAAATCCTACTACCTATGCTGGGATTTCCAACTGGCTTGATCTTATACAAGTCTTGTGTAGATAAAATTATTGCCATAGATTCATGTCATGTACAGAAGGCTACGTTTCTTGTTTGTTTGTTTGTTTGTTTGTCAAGACAGGGTTTCTCTGCTGCCCTCGACTCGCTTTGTAGACCAGATTGGCTTCAAACTTATATTGTTCTGCCTGCCTCTGCCTCTTCTTGAGTGCTGGGACTACAGGCATGTCCCACCGGGCCCAGCTCAGAAGGCTACATTTCATTGCACCCCTCGCCTTTCTCAGCTCTTACATTCTTTCTGCTCCCTCTCTGAGATGTTCTCTGACCCATGGGGGTTGGAGGTGTTGATATAGATGTCTCACCTATAGCTGAGCACTCACAGACCTTTGTTTTCAGCACCATGAACAGCAATTCATCTCAGTTGACCACTACCCATGGTTGTTGGATGCTTCTATCACTAAGTTTGGGAACAGCTATAGATTTGGGGAACAAGTGTAAGTGCATAGGATGCAGTTTGACAACGTGACCATTTAGGAAAACAGCACAAATAAGTTTTCCTTTACAGCCTATGGCTTCCCTAGTCTTGATTCTTGACCATGGCTACAGGATCAGGCATGAATCCCTCCTACAAAACAGACTTCAAATCCAATCAAGGGAGCAGTCACTTACTTTCATAAACACACTTGCCTTTATTTCACCAGTGGGCATATCTTGCCTGGCAGATTGCTATTGTAGCATGCAGGGTCTAGTGCTTGAAAAGACAATCAATGTCTTTCCTTGCTCGGCAATCTGAGTAAGACCTCACAGCACTGTGAAAGCCAGCCAGCAGGGAATTTCGAGGCCAATTCAATATTGACGCCTTTGGTTCCACAGCCAAATTGTGCGGTGTCTTCAGCAATACAGTCTTACCATCTAGTTATGGTGGGCAACAAAAAGTGATGATAGCAGTCAGTATTGTTTTGGGTACCCCTGGGGCCTCTCTGATCACTAAGTGACAGGGAGGTGACCAGGGCCTGGCAGTGAGATTTTCATTTAATAATCCTTATTTTCTGAGAGGGATGTTGTTCATTAACATGGAGAACTTTAAGCTCATTTAAAAAAATGTTTTTATTTTACACAAGCTTAACAAAGTAATGGGATCTCATAAGGCTTCTTCATACAGCCTTGGTTTGGTTTAACTCATTTCCTTACCTTTCTCTGTCCCCTAGCCTCCCCATGCCTACCCCTGATTAAATATTCAGTTCCCAGTCTTCAAGCCCTGTTCTACCACATCACACATGCTCCACTAGAGCAGTATTTGCTTATTGGCATCATTTCACTACATAGTAAAACTAAGTTTTAAAGAAGTAAGACCAATTGCCAATTGTGAAATTTTTCAACCAAACTATAGTTCAAAAAAGAATGAAAACCCTGGCAGCTTAGAATAAGACCAAGGAAGCACAGTATTTGGGGAAACTCACTACAGCTAACAGAGGATGTTCCAAGTTAATACTACTAGCCTTCATCACATTCTTTATTAATGGTAGCCAACAGTTGAATACCTGGCTGCATAGCACAGGTATTTCTAAGCATTTTCTACAGGCTCTCAACCTTAATTTTTACGACAATATTATGGGATTTTGATTCTATATTCGGTATTTCATATCTTAATTGTTGTAATTAGAGTACTTAAGTAGGGTCACACAGCCTAGAAAATAGGGTGCTGTGGCTTGAGTTGGTAGACTCTGAAATTCATTATGACCTTAGAAATCTCTCAGCGCTCACACAAGAGTCCGGAAATCACAAAGAGAACCCTATGAGAGCATGCATGAGGCGGTGATATTTAAAATCATCCAATTACAAATAGAATACATGAAAATCTATACAATTTATTAGTTGATGCTAGGTACAAATATGTTAGCTGCTTTTTTCATACTTGTTACTTATATTTATTTGGCCTTCATTTCCCACTTCTTACTAAAATAGTTTTTTTAAATCTACTGTTATTGTTTGTTTGTTTTTTTAAAATAAAGCCTGTTAGTGCAAATTGTAAAAAAACAAACTTTTGACCCTTTCAAAGAAAAGCTGGGCTGACTTTTAGGTTTCCTCTGAGCTTAGCTTGGCTTCCCACAGTCAGTTTAGAAATGAGCCGGACAGCACCTGTTTTGGGTAGACGCTCTTTCACTGTGCAAAAAGGCAGACTGGTCGGGGTTACAGCCAGGGGACAACAACTTCAAGTTGGCACCCACCGGGGTTCTCCACTTAACTTTAAGAATGTCCCCATCTTGGAGAATCTCCAAAGCCCAGAAGGCCAGCCACACGGAAACTGCCTTAGAGTCCTCAAAGAAGAAGCCCCTGAGAATGAAGGCAAAAATCCCCGTTCCCAAAGCCTATGTGCACACAGCGAGATTGGAATGTGTGGCCTACGGCTTGGGCGCCCTAGCATCACAACTCATCCCAGGAGAACAAGGGTTGCACAAATTATTCCGGCTCGTCTCTGAAATTTCATCTCCTGTGCCCTCTTATTCCCTGGCTTGGCATCAGGAGGTCTGCTTGCTAAATGCTAAATGAAGGCACAGGAGATAGGGCGAAGCTGACTGTGCTCCCTGCTGAAAAGCGGCGGGGTGGGGGGCAGCGGGTGTAGGTATGGGTGCTGCTGTCTGAGGCAGCCCTGGTCCATTTCAATGCCCAAACCTGGCTGCTTGCAGCAAGAGGGGTTTGATGCAGGAAGCAAGGCTGTCAGGGTGGGTCACACAGCTGCTTGCAATGAATGGCTTTTCTGCTCCTGCTCCAGCTCCATGCTACTGTGGTTTGCAATGAGTATTCTTTACCGTGACATTAAATTCACCAGAAGCATAATAGCACCCCAGCTTTGGAAGAGACGAGGCTATCTAAGGATAATCAGTCAATATCTGAAAAGGAAAGATATAAGCTCAAGCCTTCAGGGCAATGAGGAAGAATGCTTTCATTTGTGATACATCAGTTCACATTGTTTCTACTCTGAGCTCAGCCCATCTCTTCGCCATCAGCCACCGTGATGCTTAGGGATAAGAACGGCTGATAGTCTGGCTCAGGACTCTGGTCCAACTTTTTTTTTAAAAGTTGCTTAGGACATTACTGAGGCGTGAAATCGATTTTGTGATGAACTGAGAGGAGAAAAGTCACCTGTCTTTTTTTTTTTTAAGCACTGAATAAGAATGGGAAGTATTCGCACAGTCTGAATCCACATTTTAAGTGCATTGCTTAATGTGAAACGCACTCAATATATGTACATGTGAGCGGATGATACAACAAAGTGAGATTGTGAGGCACCAGCTGGTTCACTTGACTATGACCCACCTCTACCTTCCCCAGTTCCACCCACAGGTAACAGCAAGCCTGAATTGTGTCCCTTGCTCTTTGTTATTAATGCCAGTTTTTAATATATTTTCATGATTACTTAATAATCTTTTAGAAAGACAACGCTGTAGTGTCTCATTTCTTAAATAGGTTTTTGCACCCCTCCCTTCTTTCCTAGAGGCTGCTATAGACCTGAACTTGAAATTGGCTTATGCATGTTTTGTATTTTTTAAATATGTATTTGTCCATAGCTAATAATTATTGCTTGGTCTTGAATTTCATATAAATGACATGGGATAAGATCATATTTTTTTTGCTCATTGTTATTTGAGCTTTATTTATAACATCAATAATTCATTTTTGCTCTACAGTTGCATTTTGGCATAGGAATGTGCATATAATTACTATATTACTAATTTCCCTATTGAAGAATACCTAGGTTGTTTTCAAAATAGTATTCCTTACACTAATATATATTTAGTAGAAAAATATAAATTATGCACAACTACTGTACTCAACACTGTGTTTGAAACATGCAAACATTGTACAATGGCTGAGCTGAGCTAGAGAAATGAACAATAAATTATAAGTTGCTTTTTCTGTTGACAGCCAATATTTGTGTTCACTATCTCTTACTGGGAACAATTGGAATCAAAATGCCTCTGATTTTTTTTCACAGCTATTACATAGGGTATATCTTATATAATATAAATACTCCTAACATTCTTGAGAGAATTCTGTAGCCAAATTCAATCATATGCTTCACGGCAGAATGAGCACATATTCACACTGGGGATAGGAAAACACTAAGGTCCTTTCATGTTGGTTTTTGTTCCAGAATCAGTTTGTGTATGAGGATAAACTTTTATATTTCCTGAGAATAATTATTGGTGTAAAGCTGAAAGTGTGAGAGAGGGAGGAGTGGGAGGATACAAGCGATGGGATAACAATTGAGTTGTAATCTGAATAAATTAATTAAATTTTTAAAAAAATTTTTAAAAATTGACATCATCTTAAGTACACATTTGCAATTTACTCAGAAAAGTCTATTAGTGAGCTCAGGGCTTCGCTGATTTCAAATCTGCTTGGATCCCACTGTCTCTCAATTAGCTTAAGTTAATACTGGATCTGGTAGCTGGACTACAATCCTTTTCAACCTTATCTCACCCATCAGGAGTATGCAAGCTCTTCCTGACCCTTTGATCTTCCATTCAAATATTTTCCTGAGCTAGTTAGGGATCTCAAAACCCCTTTAGAGAGTTTCATTGGGTTTTCCCTGAAACAGACTTAATTCAGAGAAAATCAATATCTTAGCAATACTGTCTTATGACTCATCTCACTGGATTCATTTATTTTAACAATGTATTTAAAATATTTGTTAAACTTATATCTTAAATACTTTATGATTTCTTTTTACCTTGAAATGGCATTCTCGGTGTTGTCTCTTAGATTTATGGTTGGTGTTTGCAAACCTTTTCTGTGTCTGCTCTCCTAACATCTACTTGCTTTCTGCCTTGTTTTTGTTTGCTTGCTTGTTTGTCTGCCTGTTAATTCTAGCTAGCTATTTCTTTTCCTTTAAATGTTCTATACCAACAAATTATTTGTAGTAAATAGTCCTATTCCTTCTTAATATGTATACTTATTTCTTTTTGGCATATTTAATTAACTAAAAACTCCACTGCAGTATCAAAAAAAGAGGGAAAGTAAATATCTTTGTCTCATTTTTAATTTTTAAAACCTTTCAAAACTTCACCACCATCTGAGATGTTTGCTCTAAGGGTCTATAAGTGCGCACTTCCCCATGTCAGCAAGGATGGCGATCAGGGGCAGACGTTCCACTACAACACAGGATTTCCTGGCTCAGGTGACTGACTGAATAGCACTTCCCCCTTATTCTTCCAATTTGGTGAAACACATTTATTAACTTGATTAAGTTCAAATATCTTTACATTTCCCGGGACAAACTTGAAATGTATCAGAGACTGCTAGATGTAAGCTTTCCATTTTGTTGTGTTTTTTTCCCCATTTACTGTGCTTTCCATTTTGTTGTTAATAAAAATGAGTAAGATTGGTCTGGAATTTTCTGTTCACATTGAGTCCTTATTGGTTTGTTAGTAAGTGAGTTCTGGAAAGTGTACATGGCTTAATCCTTGAAAGAATTTATGTATGTTTAGAATTATGTTTTTCCTTAAAGCCTGAAAGTATTTGCTGATTAAAGTAGTTGTGGTGTTTTCAATAAGGAGTGATAATTTATCTACCCATCCAGATCTCCATTTCTTATTGAAACAGTTTTCATAAGTTGTATTTTCTACAAATCTATCCATTTGACTTGCTTTACATTTTATATTTTATATACAAATGTTAATGATCCCACTAACACCTTGTATCTTTGAGCTGGTAAATTCTGACACAAACTTATCTGTATTGCTTTGGTTTTTCAATAACTAATTTTTTTATGTTCTTACTTATGATTGCTTCTCTTTTATTAAGTTATTCTGCTGAGTAACGGTTTTTAACCTTTATTGAATTTGTTTTGTTGTTTTTTAATATTAAGGAATAAGCAAATAAAATTTCAGAATTCTTTTTTTTTTTTTGTTATAAGCATCAGAAGTTTAATTGTTACCTATTCTTTCTTGCAACTTGGACTTCCCAGATTTTTGTTGCTGTTTTAATTATACTCTTTATAAATAAAGGTATTTTGTGGTAAAAGGTCACCAGTTTTTATTTTAAATACCTGTAGATTACTTTCATTCTTACAGTTTAATTTCAACAACTATATAGCTTTCTCCAGCAGGTTAAAACATTCTTCTATAGTCTGGCATCTATTACTGAGCTGGAGAATTTGCTGCTGTTCCATTTATTACTCTTTTATGGGCTGTGTGTATTATTCCTCTGGTCTTTATCAAGATTTGTTCATAGTCACTAGCATATCAAAATTTTACTTTAAAATTTCATGATATGTATTTATTTTTATATCTCTTACTTTAAGCATACTGGGGAGCTTTTGTATTCCAGCAAATCCTGTTGTCTACCCTGGGCTATTTCTTCAAATGAGATGTATGTTAGTTCTTTAGGTCTTTTCATCCTGTCTCCACAATCCTTTACATTTTTACTCTTCCTTTCATGTGCTACTATTTGGAGAATGTGTTTAGTTCTGTATTTTCACTCATTCTTCCCTTCACTTCATTACTCTGTTATGAATACATCCATTGAGCTTTTGATTTATCATTTACCTCTTTCATTTTCACATTTAGAGATACTATTTAGATTATTTCAAGTATGCAAGTTCGTTACGATATACTCTTGTTTCTTCTTTTATATTTTACTTGACATTTAATTTTTCATAGTTATTTGTATTCCATATCTGTTAATTCTAGTATTTAAAGTCCTTGTGGTCACATATCTGTGGCCATCTGTCCTCCTAGTGCTTGCGCATCCTGGCTAGCTTCCTTGCACAGGTTTTGATGTTGTGCACTTCCCTCCAAACAGAGCTATGAAAATGAGGAGGTGTGACCAGTTTAACCCTTTCTCGTTCCTCACAGGTCTTCAGCACTATGAGTATCTCAGGCATGCCTTTGACATCACTCCAAAGGCCAGCCCTTCCTTCGGCTTCTCTCACTAGTAAGGTACCTCCCTAAGAAGCTCAGATGCTCACTTCATTGCTCTCTTTGTTCTGACATTCATTTTGTTGTTGTTGTTGTTGTTTTTGGTTTTGTTTGTTTGTTTGTTTGTTTGTTTTTGCTTATGTGATAGAAAGCTGTCTGAGAAGAGCAGAAACCCTTTAGAAAGTCTTTCTTGACAGTTTTCATTTAAAAATCACATTTTAACGAGGGACATTTGAACTACCCCATGACCCACATTGACCCTAGGTGCTTCCGGTCTCCACAGGCCGATTCAGGTTCATACCATTTTATATGGGAAGATGTTGAGTTTTCTCCATCATCAGACGAAAAGACTACTCTTCAATGAGCTCTTGCTCTAAAACAAACTTTATTCCAATTTATACTATGTTATGTGCTTTTTCATTTTATGCATATAATTATTCAAAATTATTTACAACTTCTAAAAACATTTTTTTCACACAGTAGTTTCTCTAACATTGTAAATTTTTAACAAATGGATCAGTCGGCACTGTGATTTAATGACGGTTTAACTTTAAAAATGACTTTAAACTATAGTTTCAGAGGGAATAAGATAACAAACACAAAAAGCTGAACCACTTCCCACCCAAAAAATAAGCCAGTACTCAAGAGTGAACAATGTTGAAGTCAGAAAGAGATTTCAGTTTTCATGAAGAGCCTTAGCTATAACTTCTTTGGGGAATTTTTCAAGTCTGAAAAAATAATACTTTATAATAAATGCCTGCAACTCCACAGCACTATTCATGTGAGCCTAAGCATTGTCAAGCCTCAGAGGACACATTCCGTCTTGCCGACTGTGATACAGAAACATAGAAGCATTAAGTCGCTTTAGTAAAAGTACAGAAGGTCAGCTAGGGCTGAGTCACCAACAGCCACGTCTCAGCATTGAGTCGCTTTGGCAAAAGCACAAAAGGTCAACTAGGGCTGAGTCACCAGCAGCCACGTCTCAGAAGTATCTAAGAGAAAAACAGCAGTTCCTGAATTTTTTCAATACCAGCACTCAGAAACTTATTGGAAGTGCAACTTCTCAGGTCCCACTCAGAACAAAGGATTCAGAAATTGATTTGTGATTGACAAAGCTTTCAAGTGATTCGACATCCTGAAGTTTGAAAGCTACAGTTATAGGCAAAGATGGGAAAGACGTTATTTTCTTCCCATTTCCCCGAACTGGTAACAATCTATAATGCTTTAGAGAAAGGAGATGAAAAGTAGGACATATACAGTAGACGGTCCACACAACACCACCAGTCTAATTTTCTATAGAGATTATTTATATGGTGGATCTTCAACCTCAGTGACAGGTGAGGCAAGTCTACCATTATTGTTAAGTAATCTATTACCAACAATAAACACTGACTTCTTTAAATTACTTGCTTTATGTAAATATCAATGAGCTTAATGTGTTATTGATACCCTTATCATAATGTGCCACCAATCTCATTCAGAAAGATAGGTAGATAAGCTTACAACTTGGCACCACTGTTGAGTTGAGTCATGTATGCTGAGACATGTTGTAAGAAGGCATTAATAGAGCATTTGGTATTGCTTGTAGAAAATGGGGTTTCTCTAGTACTGTACTTCGCTACAATATGGAACTCCTGAAGATATATTTGAGTTAAAGAGGGCAGGCACTAGAAAGGCTTAAAGTACTAAATAGATCTGTCCAATCTAATGCCTTGATTTTAGGCTAGAAAGACACCTATAAGGTAATAATAATAATGAATTTTTAGGCTCTAAGTTCATGATGGTTTGTTACAGAAGTGATACAGTTACCCAGGGTTCCATGGGGTCATTCTCAAATGGGTTTTATATTTCAAAGGCTTAATTATAGGAAACTGTCATCTCGGTTTCTTTAATCCCAGAAAGCCATTCTGTAAATTGTCTAACTCTTTCTCCAGAAAAGTTTGAATTTCTCAAATCAATATCCCACCCTTCAAAAAAAACAACACAAAAAAATATTGAAGCTCTCAAGATTCTTCCCTATTTGGAAATGTCTCAGGCTCTCTTGCAATAGAGAACTATGCACACCCCACACACTATTTCATTGTGTTTTGCATCAATGAAGTCAATATAACCAAACTATTATACTTGGTGTGCATAATTGTTACATATAAAATGTTCCTGTTCAAAATGAGCCCCCTTAAAAAATATATGCCTAGGTTGCTTGTGGATTGAAACACTCTAGAAGCCACACAACAGGTGAAAAATGGGGGCAGCGAGGCTTGGGTTCCGCTATGACTCACACCGGCTTCTGAGCACAAGGTCTATCATATGGTTGTTTTTATCTTTTTTAAATATTTTATTAATTTATTCATATTATATCTCAATTGTTATCCCATCCCTTGTATCCTCCCATTCCTCCCTCCCTCCCGCTTTACCCTACTCCCTTCCCCTATGACTGTGACTAAGGGGGACCTCTTTCCCCTGTATATGCTCATAGGGTATTCAGTCTCTTCTTGGTACCTGCTTATTCTTCCTCTGAGTGCCACCAGACCTCCCTATCCAAGGGACATGGACAAATATGGGGCACCAGAGTTCATGTGAAAGTCAGTCCCCACTCTCCACGGTTGAACCTCAGTGTGGACAACTTGATCCTTTCTTTGAGAACTAAAATGTCTGACCCTAAAACTTCATCTCTCAGAGAGGATCAACCTTCAGACTGGCTCAGAAACACCCCACTGGTCTGCATTGAGTGGTCTCACAACAGTATGATTAGAGACAAGAAAACATGACAAGGAAGGAATATCACTTCCATTGTTCAGTCCTTTACAATGTGTAAATCAAGCAGTAAAAAGTGGACCCCATAGAACCCTTTCTATTTATATGCTCCTTCCTTAAAGGAGGACAAACTTATTAACCCTGTGGATGGTGGAGTCTAGTATCTACTAAGCACATTTCAAATAGCTCAGGCCCTGGTTAGAACTATTATTGCTAAAATTTAAAATTTTTCCTAAGATAGTCACAATATTAAATCTCTATCTTCTTCTCTGGGTGAGAAATGCAAAGAACAAAAAGTTTGAAGTGGAACTCATTTGTTCGCTGAGAACGAGCTGGAGTGTCTAATAAATGTGGGAATAGACTAGTGTCTGCAATTTGTAAGAGACCATTTTACATAATAACAGAAAGTTGTATAATCTTGACATGACACAAGAGAGTAGCAGATTGGTCCAAATTTGCCATTTGTGGCCAGTGGATTTCAAATGCTGTCTTATCTATATGCAAAGAAGTATTATGCACCATCAGTAGCTCTACTTTATTTTATTTTTTTATAATCTGAAGAATTATTTCTGAAGCTCAAGAACCAGGTCTAAAAACTCAGAAAAATCAAGATATTTGATACTAAATAACTAATTGGGAGCCTATCAATCACTACCCGATGGTTCTCTTCCACTCCAGCAAGGCTTTTCAATATCTAGAATCCAAAATAACTATACTTGTGGAAAACCCAGGATAAAGTGTCAAGGAGAGGGATGGGCTTTCAAGTTAAAGGTAAATTAACTAGCTATTTTTTGTTTTGTTTTGTTTTGTTTTTAACATCCCCAAGACAGGGAAGACGAGGCTGTCTTTGGCACACGTAAGAAGCAGCTCGCTCGCTCTCTCTCTCTCAAGACAATTGAGAGTGTTGGAGGCAAGTCAGCCTCACAAGAGCATGGGATCCTCCACCCTAGATTCAGTGAGCAGGCTGCTGTCTTTGCTGTAGGTGGGAGTCCTCAGAGTGGTCCAAGCAGAATTAAAAACTAGAAAAGATATGCTTATAAGGCCTCATAATTGGTACTCATACTCACATAAACCATTTTCCATAGGGTAACCACAAATTCTATTGCTGAGTAAAGCTCTCAACCCACAAAAGAAAATCCTACAAAACACACATATGCTAGACAATTTTCTCCACTCAACCTAATGTCTACCAGTATTATTTAAAGAAATTTTATTTAGCAAAGATTCATTGTATTTTTTCCTCAATAAAATCAATGTAACTGGACTATTATACTTGGTGTATATAAATGTATATATAAACTGTTCACATACAACTTGTGTCTTTTTGTTTTGTTTTTTAATTCTATTATTCTCTTGTTCAAGACTGACTACTAAAAAGACTTGGAGGCTTTTAAAGTGAAACCTGGTTAAGGGGGCATTTAATTGTGTACAATTCTAATGCTGAACAAAAACAGGTAAGACAGGTCACCCTACCCTTCAGATCCCAGCACTGCACAAATCAGGAAGGCAGTGCTGCATTTTCTGACTCAGGCTACTTTTCCAGGAGCTTAGGAAGCAAGGGGTGTAGGTTGGTTGCTTTCCTGTTCTTTTACAGGGAAAGCAGACGTCTCATCATTACCATAGGAGGAGATCTCAGTCACATAGGGACATGTCACTAGCCTTAGCCTTCTCTTTGGCTTCATAAGAATTCCTGTTCAGCATAGTTTAGTGTTTGTCTGGTCACCTTTCCCTTTTTAGAGATACAATAAAATAAATGTATATACATGTTATTTCCTCTGTGGTATTCTGAGTATATCTGAGTGCAATCAGTTATAGCCCACTTAAGCGTCATCATGAATAGTTCAGGTCACAATTAAAATGATGGTTGTTAAAGCTAAAAATATGAAAGGCAAGCATGCACAAGGTACACTTTCCATTTTCTTTTGTAGCTAAGAAATAGAAGGTTTTTCAGGTACATCATGCAAAAATTGTACTGGATCATATCAGATAGGCAAGGAAGCCTTTATTCAACCTATTGAAATGGAAGGAAAAGACTGAATTCAACACTATTGAAACAAAATTCAGGAAGACATTGCAGAGGGAGCTCAGATTAATTCATAGTATTTGTGGGCACGTTGCTCCCAGCAAAGTTGAGTGCCTCACTAACTGTAGATGCTAAGAGACAGACAGGAAGGCTGTCTCCTCTGATGTTTGCCATCCAAAAACACGGTTTACAGGTCCTTGAGAAAAAATGAGTCCTGGGTGATAAAACTAGCTAGAAGACAGAGAAAGATTTTTGTGCATCTCAGAGGGTCAAACAGAGCATTTGCCGTGAGAAGTTGAAAAAACAATACACTTCCTACTAAGGAAGTGAGGTCAGGGGCCTAACCTCAAGGAGAACTCTATAATGTTTAGCTCTGCTGATAGAAAATTTAAAGCCATCTTGGACAGCAAATACAAAAAGCAAAAGAGCTACACTGAAAAGATTACTCTGGGGTAGTGTTCTAGAGAAAGAAACGCCCAGGGCCTCATCAAAATGGAGAAGTTGCTGGAGGCTGGGGCGCATGCTTGGTGACAGGTCTCACCAAGGCCCCACACCAGAGTAGGGGTGAGGACGGCCATTAGTCACAAGAAACCAGAGGTGAGGACCCTGGTGCCCATGATTAAGAGTGTTAATTTGCCTGGAGAGGTAATTGGGCATTGACACAGGGCTCTGAGCGCAATCAAGGGCAGGTCCGAGGAAGATGGCTGTGACAGCTGTGAGGCATCTGAGGCTACAGCGGCTGAGGCGGGAAGACCAATAAGGAGGTCATTATCGCGCTGCCTGGATGGTCTGAGTGCTCCATCTCTCCATCACGCCCACTCAGGCTCTTTTTCTTCACTGAAGCACTTCTCCTGTCTCTCTCCTTAATTATCTTTTCACACTCCAGTCCTTATGACCACCCTTTGAAAAATCAAACTGTCCTTCTTGTTTCTTTGAAATCTCTCTCTACAAGATACACTTCAGCCATGGGATTTAAGAGGTAATTAAATCATCAAGTCTTTGAGGCAGAAAATATGAAACAATAACTAAGATACTTTCCTGAGTTGGCCTGATCACAAAACCCAACTTGGAATAGTTATTTTTTAAATATATGACTGAAAATGGGATAGGGGGCTTTTTAAAAAGTAAATTCTTACTCTTTGATATAGGGAAATGCGTGATGTCTTTGAGATGAAAGGAAGCCCTTCCTTTCTCTTCAGATGGTTTTTAACTCTCATGTTAGGACAACAGATGACTACAGCCATTCAACACTTCCAGGAGTCACTGGTTCTAGGCTTCTGTTTTGTGACTCCAAAGAATGAAGTTCACAACTCATGGAGGTTGAGTTCTAGAAAGAAACTTATTGTAGATTCATAGATTAGAACTGAAGAGAAGATGAGAGGGCAGAGCTCCTACATAGAGGGAGGGGTCCCAGAAATCAGGTTACCATGCAGCTACTAGCTGGAGACTGTTTAAAGGATGCGTAGCAACTAAGACATGAGGAAGAAAAGCCGCTCAGTCCAGTTTGCTCAGCAAGGAGGTGTCTGGTGCCTCCCACCAAAAACCTTTCCTCAAGGCACTAAGAATTAACTGAAGCCAGAGCTCTCTTCTGGAATTCCTGAACCCTAGCTAGGACATTCTTGGCATTGCTGTTGAGGAATGCCTGCCCCACCTGCTCTGTTTCTACCTTCTATTCTGATCTATCTATCCCTTATCAAACACACTGAATGAAGGCTATCCAAGAGTGTGATTTGACAGGGAGGCTTTGACGGTCCAGATGAGTGTTAGGGTCCGGCCTTCTAAAGTGATGCCTGGAGCAGAGGCTTCACAGAAGAATTGAGTCTTTAATTAGTTAAGTGATTTTATTTTCAACTTGGTTTGGTTCTTGAGAATATTGTTTGGTTTAGTTTCTCTTAGTCTTAAAGTTAATGTAGAAGGAATGACGCTGGCTGGAAAACAGGGGAAGTCAGATTAAAGGTGGACCATGTCTGCCCCCAGATGAGACAAGAGGATACATTGGGAAGTGGAAGAGAAGGAATATGAGCTCTGTGTGTGTGTGTGTGTTGTGTAAACTCATGTTTTATTATAATGTTTACACATACTATATGTAATATATAATTAATATATAATATAAATATAATACACGCACATATATATATATATACATACATATACATATACAGTGTAAGTGAACCATGCAAAGATTATCTTGGGAGGATAGCCCAGGGCTAATCTTGACAATAAGGCATGGACACATAGCCACTTAAGTGTTTTCTTTAAGCTGAACTTCCACATTTCCCTGGCCCTATGCTAGCATTAAACAAACAATAGCCATGAATGGAAGTCTAGATAATGTACTGAATACTACAGCCTCCTCCAGCTGCCAGGTTCATACAGCATGCACCAATCGACTCCGCTCAGAAAAATCTCCCCCAAAACTTGGAACAAATGTGAAACCGCTTCTTAAGGAGCAGGATTTAGTTAGTGGGATGTCTCTAGTCAGCCCAATTTTCACTGGAATGAACTATTAGCATACAACCTGGGATCTTCCTGAAAGCAGGTGGGAGGAATTTGTAGTGGCAAGAGGAGGCACTTGCAGTCAGTGCAGAAACAAGGAGAATGTCTCTGGGGCCTTTCCACTAAGGAACTAAGCGCCCAGTTTCCTCTTACTAATACGGTGCTACTGGTAGCTGAGCCAAAGATTGGGAAGAAAATAATATCTACTTTTTTTGTAACCTGGAGATTATTATATAAAGTTTCACAAGATGATGGCAACTCCCATCAACATCTATCACTTTCTGGAAACTTCTGGAAGGATCCTGTGCTTCTTTGATCATGCATTGGTCCTTTTTGTCAAAACTTTATTCTTCCTCTTCATGTAATTCTGATGTTGTTCTGTGGAAATTGAGATATTTTTTTTCAAAATGGTGTCTTTTGATCAAGACTCTTACCTGATTTTTAAGCAGAAATCAAAGAATAAGTAGTCTCTGCAGAGCTTTCTGATGTCAAAAGTCTTCACTCCCTAAACACTTAGGGGAATTATTTATGCAAGGTTCATGTACAAAGCTACGTGCCCAGTGCTAACAATAGTCCCATCATGCCCCACAGGGAAGGACCCTGAGGGCATTTCATTTGCTTTTCAAATGCAATAGAAAAAAATTAGAACGGTTTTACGCTATCTTTTCTTTTTCTCATTAAAAGTATTATTCTAAAAGAAGGAAAACTGCAGAAAGAAAACAAAAAGTAGAGAAGCCGTGAAGTGACAGAGCAGAAAGTTCCACTAGGACTATCTATTGCAGAGGAAGTCTAGCATGGAGCATGTGATAGATCAGAAGGGAAAGAGAGAAATGGGCATTAGGACGAACAGGAAAAGAGCAGTTCATGAGCCTTCAGTACTCATCATGAGGATTTACCAGTTCTGGCCCCTTGGAAGAAAGACACCCCCCCCACCAGCACTCTCTTTAGAGCCTTGATAACAGCTAGCCCAGAAGACAGACTTTATGAAACCTGGCCATTTGTGGCTATGATTTTTTTCTATTAAGGTAAACATAATATTTTAATAAGCCACTCTATAAATTGATTTTAAAACATATGTATAAAAGGCATAAGCAAAGTTATATTGCAAATCCCAAACTTGAAAGACTTTTAAAATTAATAAATTCAGGTTTCCTTCATATAGGAAGAGAACCGACACAAATCACTAGGAAACAGTGTTCAAATTCTAACCAAACACAAGCATAAATGAACAATACTCAGAGTAATGCCACCAGCATCATCTTCCATCACATGATCATTTACAAATTTTAAAATGCAGCTTAATTGTTGAGTAATAATATTCAAAACTGGCAAAGACATGGTGATGCAAATGTTCTACTTCATGCCTATTAAATGAAATGGGTATAATGTTAGAAAAAAGTTATTTGGTGAGATACCCTAGAATTTCATGTTTTCAACTCAGTGCTTAAGTGGGAGGGAGGGAGGAACAGGAAGATACAAGTGATGGGATAACAATTTAGTTGTAATCTGAATAAATTAATTAAATAAAAAAATAAAATAGACTATCCATTTTGTGCTTTTCTGTTGCGTGTGTTAGGACAAATACAGTAATGAAAAATAGAAATAACATGATTCCAAAAAAGAAGTTGCTACCATAAGCTTATATATCTATTGAAATGAGAAAACATTGTAAAATGTTGTTTAAATAAATAAAAATTACAACATGTGGATATCTAATTCAGGGCTTTGGTTGACTATTTTAAAACATGCTTCTCTTTGGGATCTGTTTCTTCACAAATGTAAGCTTTGGTAATCCCTGACTCTCTTTCTATTGCAATGGTGTGCACTTTCCTCCACATCCGGTTACCAGGTTGCCTAGAACTCATTAGTTTGCTCTTTGCACAGTAGGGGCATGTTTAGCTTCATCACAGCGTTCAGTTGCTGCCAGATTCTAATCCACTTCTAACTGGTCTAAAACTTATACTTTGGAATAATTAGCCATAGCTAAAACAGTCCTGTACAATAAAAGATCCTCCAGAGGAATCTCCATCCCTGATCTCAAGGTGTACTAGAGAAAAGGTGATTAAAAAAAAAAAAGTCATGTTACTAGCATAGAAACAGGCTGGTTGATCAACAGAGTCAAACTGAAGACCCAGAGATAAACCCTCATACCTCTTGACACTTGATTTTTGACAAAGAAGCCAAATCCATACAATGGAAAAGAGATAACATCTTCAACAAATAGTGCTGGTCTACCTGGATGGCTACATGTAGAAAACTGCAAATAGATCCATATGCATTACCTGGCACAAAACTAAAGTTCAGATGGATTAAAGACCTTAACATAAAACCAGACACACTAAATTTCTTAGAAGAGAAAGTGGGGAAGAGCCTTGAACTCATTGACACAAGAGAGAACTTTCTGAACAACCAACAGCTCAGGCTCTAAGATTAACAATTAATAAATGGGATCTGATAAAACTGAAAATCTTCTGTAAGGCAAAGGACACTGTCAATAGAACAAAACAATAGCCTACCGACTGGGAAAAGATCTTCACCAACCCTACATTGGACAAAGGGCTAATATCCAAAATATATAAATAACTCAAGAAATTAAACACCACCAAGCAAAATATCCCAAATAAAAAATGGGGTACAGAGATAAACAGAATTATCAATAGAAAAAATATCTAATGGCTGAGAAACACTTAAAGAAATGCTCAAAGCCCTTAGTCATGAGGGAAATGCAAATCAAAATGGTGCTGAGAATCCATCTTATACCTACCAAAATGGCTAAGATAAAAAAAATCTCAGGTGATAGGACATGCTGGTGAGGATGTGGAGAGAGGAGAACACCTATAAATAATTCGAATTGCATGTGCAATTTGGTATTCTTCTCTTGACATCTTTTTAAAAAATGTTTTTGGAGGACCAACATGATGGCCGAGTGGTACAGATGTTTGCTGCCAAGTCTGATGACTTCAATTCGTTTCCAAGAACCCACCTAAGTGAAAAGGGAAAACTGACTCTAGCAAATTTCCCTCTGACTTCCACACTCATGCCTTGCCATGTGGATATCCAAAGAAAACATACACACACACACACACACATACACACACACACACACACACACACACACACACAATGATACACATGTGGAGATAAGAAGACAAATCACATTGGTCAGTTCTTTTCTTCTTCCATATGGCTTTGAGGGGTTGAACTCAGGTCATCTGGCTTGGAGGAAGTCTTTTTGCATACTGAACCATTTTACAGGCCTTTTCCATGATAACTTTTGTGGGAGAGGATAAACAGTTCTTGGTGGTTTAATGCAAATTGGTAAAATCTAAAAAGGAATAGAATGAGAAAACATAAAAATCACAATGTCCTAGTTATGGGTGTGACTGTACAAGATTGTTTTTGTTATTCTTATTCCTTGCGTACTAAGGTATCACTTTAAAATTAATGCTCACAAGAAATTTGACCCGCTGCCTGTACATTCAGGTATTCTGGTTCTGGTAAACTGAGTATCTATTGGTGAATTCACTTAGAAGTTCACAAAGCAAGGCGCTAACGCACTGATTCTGATACTGGAAGGGAAAATGAAGAGCTTCAGCCTTCATTTCCAAATAGGTGCGGGTAGACAGGTCTTCAGAATGCAGACATGAAGCAAAAAGAAAAAAGAAAAAGGGGGGGGGGTTGGTTTGATGATGACTGAGTAGCAAGGCAAAGAGGCTCGCCTGAGACACAGCAGCGCTCCAGGATATGACACACGTCCCAAGGAAGAAAGTGTCAAAGAGCTCTTCATCACTGCTAATGGAGCAGTGGAGGGTTGACACGGCCTTGACATTATCCTGTCCCTAATACAAACCCCAGGCTCTTCATTAAGTGCATGAGAATATGTCCTGAGGAGGAGGTGTCAGTGTAGAGTGGCTTTTCTGCCACTCTCCTTGTTGAGGACATTCTAGGCCAGGTTGACTCTATCATTAAGATGATTAAGGTGATCAGACAGGCTGACTCCAAAGCTCATTTCAGTCAGTGTTGGTGGAGCTGCTGGTAATCACCAGAGTGCCCTTTGGAGGAGAATTTGTCCCTCTGAGTTCTCTCATGTTTGTTGGAGAGAAAAGTAAGTTAGAGAAAAGAACTGGGTCTGAAAGTTTTCCAGCTCTATAAAGTATCGCTTCTATAAAATGTACCTTTGGACAGCAACCCCTGACCAACTAGGAAGCCATATGCTTCTGCAGTCAGTGATGTATTGTACAGTGCCCCATCCCCCACAAACTGTGAAACACTGCTAAAGAGCATAGTGAATTCCAGCTTCAAGGAGTCAGGGTTACTGACGTCTTCTGAATCTATATAACCAACGCCACCTTCATTTTTTTTTTTTTTAGTATTTTATTAATTTATTCATATTACATTTCAATTGTTATCCCATCCCTTGTATCTTCCCATTCCTCCCTCCCTCCCACTTTCCCAATACTCCCCTCCCCTATGTCTGTGACTGAGGGGGACCTCCCCCCCCCCCCTATATGCTCATAGGGTATCAAGTTTCTTCTTGGTAACCTGCTATCCTTCCTCCCCATCAAGGGGATGTGGCCAAAAATAGGGCACCAGAGTTCGCTGAGAAACTAAAATGGAGCAGAGATTGACCTCAGCACTCATGTCACTCACCAGGTAAACTGAGTGTTACCTGTGTGTCTGGGGCTCACTATCCTTTGCTGGGACAAGGATAGCAAGGAAGAGAACGTACTGCTTTCCAGTGTAAGCAAAGTTTTCAGCCCTGTGAACACCGCCTTTTGGTTTGTTTACAGTTCCTGGGCATTCGTGAGTGGAGTAAACTGATGCGCAAACATCTCCAAAACTCTCAAAAGTATAATCTTCCTCTTGACTTTCACTGGCTGCAGCGGAAATTTTATTAGCTGGAGATTTGGGCAGAAAGGTAAGAGCAGTCGCAATAAAAGATTATTTAACCTTCTAAATAAATTTTCAAACTTACTGATCCTTGGGCTAATCCGATAAGACGTTATAATCTTGCCAAGTCACATTTTGGGCAGAGACAGGCGCTGATGGAGCGGCTCCGCTGATCTTTCAAAGAACCGACAGTATTCATTACATGGTCAGCTTGGCGTTGGGAGAGGCTATGACTCACTCTTCCCTATTTTACTCTCTGAATCTGACATCCTGTGTAGAATATGCTATGCTTGTAGCTCTGAAGACCCAAGAGGCACACTAACAGTGCAGATAGGGAGGGAAAGAGCTGGATCCTCACCGCAGGCAAGATCCCAAGTGGTGTCCTTACTAGGAAGCAGAGTCCTCAGACGCCATAATTAGATTGTGTGTGGAAACGGGGCAGGACTGCTTCACATATGTAAGATTTCACCCTGGAGATGCTGGAAATAGTTCAGTTGACATTTGGATGAGAAGAAAGCATGGTGTTAGGTATAGCTCTTTTAAAGATGGAAGCAATTAATCAATGAATATGAACACGATCTCACCTGTTTTCACAGACCTGTGTGTTCATTGCAATTCTGACAGCAGAGGCTGACAACCCCACCTTCTCAGGAGGCTGAGACAGGAGGATTACAAATTCAAGGCCTGCTTCGGCTACAGATTAATTCAGGGCCAGCCTGGCAAACTTTATGAGATCCCATTTCAATTACAAAAACAAAAACAAGAAAAAAGGAAAGTTAAAAAAAAAAAACACAGGGTTGCTGATATAGCATGTTCAAGGCCTTGGGTTTTGATCCTGAGAATGATCTATTGGTGGCTAGGAAGATAGATATGTAAATAAATGATGATAAGTGGAAAGATATACATAGATAGATGATTGATAGACGAGAGAGAGAGAGAGAGAGAGAGAGAGAGAGAGAGAGAGATTTTCATTCAATTCCAAGAATTCCTAATCTATGCTTGGCAAACATATCTACCCTCAACTGTACAGGAAGAAATAGTCATGAGCACTAACGGGAGCAGATTAACAGGAGAAATGAATATCACATGAGCCTGGAGAGATGGATCAGTGTAGAACACTTGTCTCTCAATGTCCTGGGGTCAGTCTGCAGCACTGCAATAGATAGATACATAGATACATAGGTAGATAATAGATAGATAGGTAGATGATAGATAGATAGATAGATAGATAGATAGATAGATAGATAGATAGATAGATAGTGAATCGTATGTGATATGGTAATCTTTAAGTAATGACTTTATGGATCATGGATAGCCATGTAGATACATGTAAACTATTTGCTAATAAATGGAGAGATGTAGTGAGGTCTCTCTGTTCCATTCTTGGCCTCTCTACATTACTTCCCAAGGGATGTAGACTAGGACCTTCTTCTAGAACGAAGGTCTTGTGGCCTATCATCAGACCAACTAGGCCAGAGAACTACTTCACATCCATTTCTCATCAACAAAGGTGGGAGAAAGTATCCGATGCATGACTAGCAAGGTAAACTCTGCTACATGCTTCTGCTCTTCCTTGGTGTCTAAAAAAATGATGGATTAGATCCACTATCCTCTAGCTGATAAGTTGATATAATGTTAGCATCTGCTCCATATCAGGTGTTAATATGGTGTGGGCAGGAAGCCCAGTTTTGATCCGATTACGGTAACTAACTTTGTCTGTTTAGTGCCCAAGGATTAAATGGTTCCTAATTAACTCTATTCTTTCAGCGAATGTCTATTAAGAATGTGCTCTGAGCTGGGTGGTGGGGTTGAATAAGACAGGCAGCTTTTTACTCCCACGCTGCAGGGAGCAGCAAATGCTATAGAAATTAATGGTCAGGTGTATTGTGAGGGAAGTAACATTTAATCTGCTAAGTAAAGGTCAAGTGAGAATCCGCAGGTCCAAAGCAGACAGGCAGGAGAGGAGGCAGCAGCTAAGGGAGGGGTGCACCTGGCAGAGTATATGGTTCTACAAATGCTCAGGAGGGAAGAGGAATGTTTTGGAAAGGTAAAAGCATTAAAAAGAAAACGAAACAAAACAAATCTCAGTATGAACAAGAGCTGAGGCAATTAAGAAGACAGAACGAAGGAAGTTGAATTATCAACCCCATGAAGGCCCATCGAAGATTTTTAATGCTTTTGATGCAAAGTAGTGTGGCCAGTTGTGACACCCTCATGGCATATTAGATGAATGTGTTGACCACCAGCTAGACTCACAGAAACCAGATCAAAACTGTTTTCCCTGGTAAATGGTGGTGGTGGGGCGGGGGATGATCTATGATTACAATAATCCACATGGCATGAGAGTGCCGTGGGCAGAGAGGAGAGATGCCATGGCCCTGACTAGGAAAGTTGTATTTTCATGCCAAGTTGGTGAAACTAGTGTGCTCGGCATTGTCTACAGACCGAATGGTGGATGGAAATTCCAGGGTCCCCAGTGCCACAGATCAGTGGGTCACCTGACAGATTTACTGAGGCGCTGACCATTTATCATGAAA